>NC_052147.1:155711642-156076398 GCF_902713615.1 Scyliorhinus canicula
ACCTCAGCATTTCATTGTTAAACTGTGCAAGATCGTGCTGCACCTTTACTGGGAAATGGGGGAAAAGTGGCATTTGTGAAAGAAGTATTGAATTGCTCCAAACTTCCTAATTGTGTACTGTACAACAATGTTGCTCAAGTCTTATAGGCTCAGATCCATTGTATCATCAAGTTCCTGTGCCCATGCAGTATCCTGCATCAATTACAACAGAGTACCGAAATGCAACACCAATTCATTCATGAAAATATAGCTGTGAAAAGCTGAGCCATTGCCAATGTTAGGAGGTTGTGAATGAATAGTGCCATTTAAATAGTTTAGGGTTAACCGGAGCTTCATATCATAGAACATAGAACAGTACAGCACAGAACAGGCCCTTCGGCCCTCGATGTTGTGCCGAGCAATGATCACCCTACTCAAACCCACGTATCCACCCTATACCCGTAACCCAACAACCCCCCCCAACCTTACTTTTTAGGACACTACGGGCAATTTAGCATGGCCAATCCACCTAACCCGCACATCTTTGGACTGTGGGAGGAAACCGGAGCACCCGGAGGAAACCCACGCACACACGGGGAGGACGTGCAGACTCCGCACAGACAGTGACCCAGCCGGGAACCGAACCTGGGACCCTGGAGCTGTGAAGCATTTATGCTAACAACAATGCTACCGTGCTGCCCAAAGGAATATCAGAAGGAATCATCATCTGCTTTCAACTGATAATATCACAAATGTTTATTATCAAAGCAATATATATGCAAATTCAAGAGTGGAAAGACAAATGTAGCTTTGAAGGAAATGTGTTGCCTTTTGAAATCTCTGAAGGAACTTGTGTCTCAATTACATTTAAAAATAATTAAACTTATAATTCAAAACAATCTGCCATTTTGAATTTTCAAACATATTTGAAATTATTGCAAATCTACAGTTTGGTGCAGAAGTAATTAAGTCTAGATGCTTAAATTGTAATATTAACTGTTTCTCTCCCCAATGATGCTGTTAGGCCATCTGAGCATTTCCAGAATTTTAGTTTATTCCAGATTTTCAGTATCTGTAGTATTTTGCTTTCAATAAACCCACTCTGACTCCAGAATAATCACTTCTGCAGAACAGAGTGTGATTAAAAATGCCGTCTGCGTAATTATTAATCCTTCATATCATAATCCGATCAACATAAGAACAGTTGCCATCCCTTGGCTTGAAGATGAAATTGTGAGCACGTTCCCGCAAGTGCTTCCCTTGGAAAACTCTTCTTCCCCACAGCAAATTACAAGTCGAGCATAAGGCCCTTTGGGTCAGCATGCATTCAGTTTTAATGACAAGTTGTAAGTATATTCCGTTTGACTGCGCGTGGGCGCTGGACAATGAATACGCAGACAGAACAGGAGTGATTGGTCTGCTGTTCGACAGGAAATGTGTGTGGGCAGATGACAAAGATCACCTCTTCAACTCAAGAGACAGAACATTTAATGCTAAGCTCAACAAAGCAGCTACACAAATTACAGGCTTCTTAGTGTCAGCCCACTCAAGCAGTTTCAGCTTCCTTTGAATTACAGTACTTTCAATGGTGGAAGCTTTGTTGTTCTTAAATAGTGGTGACCTATACAAAAAGCCTCTAATTTATCTACTCACAACTGGGGTGCTTTTATTCATTTTCATCTGTGAATCTAATTAGTATTACCTGCTTGCAATACAGTACTTCATTAAAAATGAGCACTAAACACAATTTGAACAGATCTCATCATGTAATTTGAATTGTAACCTACATGGTAAAGAAAAATGTGGCACTGTAGCTAGAGTGTAACATTAACACCAAAGTAAAATGCTGATTTTACACAGCAATGCCAGTTCTAAACTAGCCATTCAAATTTCCCCAAACTTAAAGCGGGTAGTTTTAATAGCACAATTAAAGGATTGGACTAGAATCGTACAATTCAAGACTAATAAAAATAATTCCAATAAAGTCAGATTATTTTCAACTGCAGAGTTTTCATTCTTTTAATAAATTAATATTTGGAGTAGACTACATGTCTTAATATTATTGGCAAGTGTTTGTAATATTAATTATATAGGCCAGGAATAGTATTAACCACCGTAGCAATGCTGATCCAGTCCAAACCATGATCCACCATGATTTATCCTTTTAAGTGATACCAATAAAAATCAGAGGTTAACAAATCAAATTTTCTGAGGAGCCAAGGCTCTTACTTCTCTACATTGGTCCCAACAAGTGTAAGTTGTGGAGACCAGAAAACTAGTGTATTCACGTTACAGAATGACTTGAGGAAGTCGACATGCAATGCCTGCTGTGACTCTGCTGCAGAAACCTCCTCTATTTAGACTAAAGTGACTTAAAAAATCCAGGATTTACATGTGTAATCAACTTTCAGTCATTTTTGTTGAGAAGGCCCAGAGGGGAGGGGGGAAGAGAGGGAGAGAGAGAGATAGTGTGGCTGTTGTCCTCTCCAAAGGTGGAATGTCTCCATGAAGGTCAATGGAAGCCATACTGCTTTACTAACCAGCATAGAGCGGATGTCATGCTCCAATCCCCAACACTATAGCCACCCTACCTGTTTTGGTGGAACAGATCACCTGTGACAGAATTAACATCAGTTAATTTCATTTTGATGTCAATAATACAGCTGCCATTAACTCCACAGTACCGAAATCAATGAAGTATAGAACTTTATTTATAGAATTCGTGGCCTTTTAAGCTTGACTATCGAAACATATCTTCAACAAGTTTTAAAATTGAGGCTCGACCTTCACTTAAAAATAAAACCATGGACCAGAGAAGCATTATTTGAGAGGGGCCAGTGTCACTGTTCATGAAATCAGTAGATCCCTCTGGCTGATGGCAACACAATTAAAATATGAATACGTACAGTAGTCTACTTCTCAGTTTCACATCTTTGTAGGTCAAGTTAGTTTGGTGGAAATGCAGAGTGTCCCATGAAATACAACTGCTACGTTTCACTGCCCTATTGATTGCCAAAGAAAGCCAAATGTGAGCATTCCATATCTCACAAATGCATTCTATGTACCAAGGAACAAGAGGAGTTTCAACTTATTTAATCAAAGAACTGTAAGGATAACTGAACGCAGCATTCTGAGAGTTAGGTTCACCTTTTTTTTTGTTTTCTAGCTCTCTCATATAATCATTACAACTATCAGGATTGTAACTTCATTTCTTTACTTCTTTACAATCATTTTTATTTACAAGTAATATGGAAAAATATTTGACATTGTACAGAGCGGTCTAATGTAAATACTTTCCACCTTTTGAAATGACTGGAGCTGCAATAAATTTCCAACATGCTCAATCACATAAGCAATTTACTGTGATGGAGTATAATTATTACTTGAATGTTAATTCAATAAGACAATGAGCAAAATAAATAGGCATGAGTTCATGAGAGATGAGATCTGCTTATGAACACGTGTCAAGCTATTAATAAGAGATGCCAGAGTTGCAGATGTGACACTCTTATTCAATAAAAGGTGTAATGACAGTCCTATGGGTAGGTTTGAGAAACAATATTCAGAGAAAGAAGTCAACAGACACTTTGGAGAGGGTCGAGTTAATGATAGCTAACATGGATTTAAAAAAGGCAGATGGTGCTTGACTAATCTAATTGAATTTTTTGATATGGGGAATGCAGATGATGTTGTTTATATGGATTTTAAGAAAGCATTTGACAAAGTACCACTCAAAAGCTAGTGTGTATGCAGGGACAGGAAGACCTGGGGGTGCACGCACATAGGCCTTTGAAGGTGGTAAGACATATTGAGAGAATGATTAGCAAGGCATATGGGATCTTGGGTTTTATAAATATGGGCAGTGAACACCAAAGCAGAGATGTTAGACTGAACCTTTATAAAGCTCTGGTTAGGCCCCAACTGGAAGAGTGTGTTCAGATCTTGGCACCACATTTCAGGAATGATGCAAGGATCCTTGACAGAACTCAAAGGAGATTTACCAGAATGGCTCCGGGATGAGGGTTAGCTACAAGGTTAGGCTGGAGAAGCTGGTGTTGCTCTCCTTGTATCAAAGAATCTTGAAAGAGGATTTAATTGAGGTGTACAACACTATGACAGGTTTGAATAAGATGGACAAAGAAAAGCTGTTCCCATTGGCTGGTGGTACAAGGACTTGGGGACACAGATTTAAGGTTTTGGGAAAGAGATTCAAGGGATGTGAGGAAGAACCTTTTTTACAAAGCAAATGGCAATTACCAGGAACTTGCTGTCCCTGAGGGTGGTCACAACAGAGATGATCAATGATTTCAAAAGGAAATTGGATTTGCACTTTAAGGCTGGGCTACCAGAATGAAACTGACTGGACTGCTCCATGGAGAGCCAGTATATAGTTGATGGGTGGAATAGCCTCCTTCTGTGCTGGAAATGACTTCAGACTATGACCGTAGGTAATTGCATCAAGCTCAGACTGTAAAGAAGACTTGCTGCGTAATATTTTCTGAATTTGCCCTTCTAGAAATCTGTACCTTCATAAGCTTATATTGAGGATTAGTGCACTTAACATCTTTTTTCACAAGGAGTAAAAAGAATGCGAGTCATGCAGAAGTTTCCTCAATTTTTTATGAAAAGCGAATTCACCAAAAGAATTCTCAATTCAATAAAGAATTTAAATTAAGTTTAAAGACAAGCCTTAACTGAGCATTGGATTTTCAACTAACTACTACATCAAATTTAGTGAATTTCTCTTTATGATAAATCTGATGCTATAGTTCCTCGCCTGTAGAACAAGATGTGGAGATGCCGGCGTTGGACTGGGATGGGCACAGTAGTAAGTCTTACAACACCAGGTTAAAGTTTGTTTCAAATCACTAGCTTTCTCCTGCAGAACAAGTTTGTCTTTTTATTGAAGTTGCATTTCCTGTATTTTCCAGGATTTAAAATCCTATTTTTCTCAGGAGGAATCAAAGGATAAATGTGCACGAGAACTTTCAACTAAAAATTAATGGTAATTAAGCCAACATTTTTTCCAAATATCAAATCCTCTAATTATTCTACTTATATAAATGAACACGTGATAAAGAACAGGTAGTCAGTGTATGTAAAACAGCTATACCAAAAAGATGTAGACAATTTAGAACAAACAGAAAATGATGAATGTGTGGTACAGAATGACTAGAAGACAGAAAAAGTGGATAGCATTACTAAGTTCAAGAGGGAACTGTATATTTTGTATAATAGAGAGGTCAAGATGGCAAGATTTTGAGTGCTTTAAAAATAGTTTTCAGGATCAGCCAAATGGATCACATGATATTTCTAGGCTTCTTAGTGTTGGAAAATATGGAAAGACATTGCATTATGGACGGTACGGTAGCACAGTGGTTATCACTGTTGATTCACAATGCCAGTGTACCAGGCTCGATTCCTGGCTTCGGTAACTGTCTGTGCGGAGTCTGCACGCTCCGCCTGTGTCTGTATGGGTTTCCTCCGGGTGCCCCGGTTTCCTCCCACAAGTCCCGAAAGACCGTGATGTTAGGTAAATTGGACATTGAGTTCTCCCTCTGTGTACCCAAATAGGCGCCGGAATGTGGCGACTAGGGGCTTTTCATAGTAACTTCATTGCAGTGTTAAGCTTACTTGTCACAATAATAAAAAATATTATTATCTGGATGCATGGATGCTGAACTGGAGATTATTTTGATGTCATAAATTCACGTTTGGGCTGCGAGCAAACTTGCCTTTTTCAAATAAATCTCCTGAACAGCATAGTACTTGAGGGGGAATGAGCTGTTGATTGCTTTTGAACTATAATCTTTTACTGATGGGGAAATAACTGGCAAAGCCTCGTAATTTACTAGAAATCTCATGGCCAAGGCAAGCTTTAAGTTTTAGATCTGTGGTTTTTAAAATTACTGTGTTTTGGGGAATAGGCTGAGAAGGAAGGTTGCCCTAGTTCATTCTCTCCCTGCCTTGCTGGAAATTCCATGAATGGTTATCAACCTGCTGAGAGAATTCTCATTCGAGTATAACCTGCCTGCATTTGGAAACCTGAAAAGCTGAGACAAGAAGAATTGATCCATCTCTATATTTTCCACCACCCAAAGCTCCATTGTTGAGAACCTCCAGACATCTACGGGGTCCTCACACGAGGGAATTCCAGATTGACAGCATCAAAAACCTGCAAACATTATCTGTTATTTTATAAAGCCAGCCTCCAAAGCCCATCTTTTTGTCCGTGTCTGTATGTTAGTGTGCATGCTGGGTTATCTTTAAAAAGGTATAGCTAATTATGCTTCCAGAGTGCAACTGTGTTTGTACCAGTTTTGCAACTTGTTTTGAAAAATAAGTTTTTCTTTGATAATAAATCAATCATTTTGAGTTTATTGAAAGAAGGCTGGTTAAAGTCGCTTTACTCTGGCTCTAAGTGAGGCTAAATCAACTGCACACTCCACCTATCCCGTTCGTAACACAAGTCAGAAAAATATTGCAAAAAGTAACAAACTGAAATGTTCAGCTTGCAGTCATTTTAACTACTATTAGTTAAAAGTGTATACGGTCAAAATCAGAATATGTACCAAATGGCTGCTTGACCATGCCTGTAATACAGAACTGATGGACAAAAACTTGTTTAATTCTAAAAGCTAAATATGCAGATACTGGAGAAGAAGTCATACTGGACTCGAAATATTAGCTCTGTTTATCTCTCCAGAGATGCTGTCATACCTGCTGGGTTTTTCCAGCACTTTCTGTTTTTATTTCTTGTTGCATCATAGTGCTTGGGAATAGCTTTGTTTTCTAGTTGTAACTAGTACAAGTTATTGCACAACGTAACCACATATACTAAAGCAGGTAATTGGTGAAGTAATGAGGATCTTGTTTTCCTGCTTAGCATTCCTTTGTTTTGTTGAATTCAGCTTGCATATGTACGTACAATTGCCAGCTCTCGTTTGCAGAAAGAACACCCGTAGAGGTTTCATCTGGCATTCCACCACTAGCCTTAAAATTGACCGAGCAATCACAAGCATTAATTCTGTGTGCTTATTGTGGATTTTGGCACGTCTTCTTTACACATGAGCTGAGTTGGTTCACAGCCAGTAATAAGGGCTCATTTCACCAACGAATGCCTTTTTGGGGTTTTGAGCTATACATAATGGGATTATTACTATCTCATTATAGCAGCCAAATGTATACAGGAAAAAGGGTTGCTATGTTCCATGTTACATAACTTACAAAGAACAAAGAAAAATACAGCACAGTAACATGCCCTTCGGCCCTCCAAGCCTGGACAAGTATGATACCACCTTTGGCCAAAACCCTCTACACTTCCTTGTGCCATATCCCTCTCTACCCATCCTATCCATGTAATTGTCGAGATGCCTTTTAAACGCCTTTAATGTATCTGCTTCCACAACCTTCCCTGGTAAAGCGTTCCAGGCACTCACCACCCTGTGTAAAAAATCTGCCTCGCACATCTCCTCTAAACATGCCCTGTGGACCTTAAACCTATGGCCCCTAGTGACTGACCCTCCACCCTGGGAAAGAGTGCCTGCCCATCCACTCTATCCATACCTCTCATAATCTTGTAGACCTCTATCAGGTCACCCCTCAACCTCCATCGTTCTAATGAAAATAGTCCGAGTCTATTCAGCCTCTCCGCATAGCTAACACCCTCCAGACTAGGCAACATCCTGGTAAACTTCTGCACCCTCTCCAAACACTCCACATCCTTCTGGTAGTGTGGCGACCAGAATTGTGCGCAATATTCCAAGTGCAGCATTACCAAGGGTCCACACAATTGTAGCATGACTTGCCAGTTGTTATACTTGATGCCCCGTCCAATGAAGGCAAGCATTCCATATGCTTTCTTGTCTACCTTGTCCACTTGAGTTGCCACTTTCAAAGATCTGTGGATCTTCACGCCCAGATCTCCCTGACTTTCTATATTCCTAACAGTTTTGCCATTTATGGTATATTTCCCCTCTATGTTAGACCTACAAAAATGCATTACCTCACGTTTGTCCGGATTAAACTCCATTTGCCATTTCTCTCCCCAAGTCTCCAATCCATCTATGTCCTACTGTATCCTCTGACAATCCTCAACACTACCTGCCATTCCACCAACATTGGTGTCATCCGTGAACTTACTAATCAGACCACCTACATTTTCCTCCAAATCGTTTATGTATACTACAAACAACAGAGGCCTGAACACCGATCCCTGTGGAACACCACTAGTCACAACCTTCCATTCAGAAAAACACCCTTCTACTGCTACTCTCTGCCTTCTGTGACCGAGCCAGTTCTGTATCCAACTTGCCACCTCACCTCTGATCCCGTGTGACTTTACCTTTTGTACCAGTCTGCCATGAGGCACCTTGTTAAAGGCTTTACTGAAGTCCATGTAAACAACATCTACTGCCCTCTCCTCATCAATCATCTTTGTCACCTCCTCAAAAAACTTGATCAAGTTAGTGAGGCAGGACCTCACCATAGTTTCCAGGATTATGAATGAAGGTAGCCCATTAGGTCACTGGTACGGTCAACATTTATTACCCAACACTAATTATTCTTGAGCAGTGGGGGGGGGGGGGGGGGGCAGGTGGAAAAGAGTTGCTGCCTTAAACCACTTCAGTCCATGTGGAAAGGCATACCCTGGGTTGTTGGATACATGTTCAAGAATTTTGACCCTGTGGCGGTGAATTATATATATGCGAGTCAGAATGGTGTGTGACTTGGAGTTGGAAGGGACTTGTAGGTGGTGGCATTTTCATGCACCTACTGACTTTGCCCTTCTATGTGGTAGAGGTCACAGATTTGCCAAAGAAAGCCTTGGTGAGTTGCTGTCATGTGTCTTAAAGATAGTACAAACTCTGCCACGGTACTCAGTGGAGAAACTGAATGTTGAGGTAGTGGATGGGGTACTGATCAAGCAGACTACTTTGTCCTTGATGGTGTTGAACGTGGTGTATTATTGGGGCTGCACTCATCCAAGCAAGTGGGGAGAATTCCATCACACTCCTGACTCATACCTTGTAGATGGTGGACAAGTTTTAAAGAGTAATGTGAAGCTCATTCACCACAGAATACCCAGTCTCTGACCTGCTCTTGCGCAGCTGATCCTATTAAGTTTCTCCCTTGATGTTGATGGTGGGAGACAATGGTAATGTCAAGGGAAGGTGCTATGCTCTCACTGGAGATGGTCATTGCCTGACACTTGTGTGCCTTGAATGTTACTTCTCACTTACCAGTCGAAGCCTGGATATTGTCCAGGGCTTAACGTGTGTGTGCACAAATTGCTTCAGTCTTCGAGGAGTTTTGAATAAAACTGAACAATGTGCAATCAGCAAACGTTCCTACCTCTGACATTCTGATGAGGGGAAGGACATTGATGAAGCAGCTGAAGGTGGTTGGGCCTTGCACACATGATTGGCCTCTAACAATCACAACTATTTTCCTCTGTGCTGACTATGACACTAGCCAGGAGAGTTTTCCATCAATTCCCAGTTTCGCTGGCACTTCCCTGATGCTACACTTCAACAATTGCTGCATTGATGTAAAAAGTAGTCATTCTTACATCACTTGTAATTCAGCGCTTTGTCTCCATTTGGACCAAGGCTGTAATGAGATTTGGAACCAAGTGAACCTGACAGCACTTAACTGAATATCAGTGAGCAGGTTATTGGTGAGCAAGTTTCACTTGATAGCACTATTGACAATACCTTCTGTAAATTTGCTGAGGATTCAAAGTGGGCTGATGAAATGGTAATTGGTCCAATTGGATTTGTTCTACTTTTTGTGCATAAAAGATACCTGGGCAATTTTCCACACTGTCTGGAGATGTCAGTGTTGTAGCTGAGAACAATGGTTGATTTGTATTGTGATTCACAGAATGGAAATTGAGGACATTTTTCACATATCTCAGTTGTATTAAAAATAAATCACCATAATTTCAAAATTACATCCATGGTTTTGAAATTGTTGTGAAAATATAAAGGACATGTGCTATTTTAGCACCTAGACACAGCCATGTGAAAAGCCAAAATAGTATTCAAATGCCGAATAAGAGCAAGATCAGACTCTTATTTACTCCTCAAGGTAGTTATTGCAAATAATTCTCTGGAACATTTGATGGCTGCAATGCCAAATCTTGTACTCTAACTGGTAATCACACTCAGTGGAATATTGGCTAAATTCATTCTCAGGTGTGGACTTCTCTGGCAAGGCATCTATTGTCTAGTTGCCTTGAGAAGATGATAGCATTACTGAGCGGTTTGCTAGATCGCTTGAGTGCAACTAATAGTCAGTAACAGAATTACTATGCTACTTAACCCAACTATTCTAGACTGCAACCACATCCAATTAAATATATATGTTCATTGATTGTGCCTGTTGCAAGAAGCAAAGGAAATGCTCTACATTAAAGACATGCCTCTTGTCGTGGAATTTGAAAGGAACTGAACACTCCTATCATTATGTGGAGATGCCGGCGTTGGACTGGGGTGAGCATAGTAAGAAGTCTTAGAACACCAGGTTAAAGTCCAACAGGTTTGTTTCAAACACAAGCTTTCGGAGCACTGCTCCTTCCTCAGGTGAATGGAGAGGTATGTTCCAGAAACATTTATATAGTCAAAGTCAGAGATGCCAGACAATGCTTTGAATGCGAGCATTTGCGGGTAATCAAATCATTACAGATCCAGATATAGGGGTAACCCCAGGTTAAAGAGGTGTGAATTGTCTCAGGCCAGGACAGTTGGTAGGATTTTGCAAGTCCAGGCCAGATGGTGGGGGATGAATGTAATGCAACGTGAATCCAAGATCCCGGTTGAGCCCGCATTCATGCGGGCCTGAAACAATTCACACCTCTTTAACCTGGGGTTACCCCTATCTCTGGATCTGTAATGATTTGATTACATGCAAATGCTCGCATTCCAAGCATTGTCTGGCATCTCTGACTTTGTCTATATAAATTTTTCTGGAACATACCTCTCCATTCACCTGAGGAAGGAGCAGTGCTCCGAAAGCTCGTGTTTGAAACAAACCTGTTGGACTTTAACCTGGTGTTGTAAGACTTCTTACTGTACTCCTATCATAAGCATACATCCTCACTTTTGATCTTCTGATGGAGGGAGGTCACTAATGAAACAAGATGAAACAAGAACTGCAAAAAGAGAAGCAAGTCTTCCTTTCTTGTTCTATAGAGTCAGCTGAATCAATGTAAGCAATAAAGCATTTCAAAATGAAGCAACAACAGGAAGATCGAGGACTTAGTTTAATCTCATCTAAAAAATCAACAAAGTTCTTCCCTTTCAGCATTTTAATGTAGTGTAAACCTATTGGCTCTGGAATGGGACTTGAATCCACGACTTCCTGCTTCATCACAACTGAGCCGCTTGATGTTAGTTGCATCTAAAACAATCCACCATAAAAGTACATACATTTTCTTTATTTGATGTAGGAGAAAAGTCCTACTTTTGCATCATTGATGCAGGGCATCATTAAAAAAAGTTATATGAAAAACTGTATTTAAGTGAAACAATACCTGTTTTTCTAAGTGGGAAGTCATCTTTAGGATCATACATCCCGAGGACTGGATGATTATATGAGGCAGATATGCTGCTTTGAGGTGGAGAACTCTGGTCTAATGAGCCATGTTGGGTTTTTCTGCAGTAAAAAGAGACACCATAATCAGGTTGTAATTCCTGTAAAACATGCAACTATTAAAGTTATTGAAACACGTAGGAATTCAGATTAATGGACTAAATTGTACCTGCCATTTTAATTAAAAGGAATCATTGTAAATTGTAACCGAACTAGATGCTATTTAATTAAAAATGTTATAACAATCACAACTTGTTAGTAAAGTCAAAGCTTTAGTACCCCTCCAAAGTACTCAGTGGTTTTACAAAAAGGAATAGCTGGTCCTAATAAAGTAGGTCCAGGTTTAATCCCCAAATTATGCTGCGTTAATTGATCTCAACTAAATTATGACTTCAATGCTTCTGAGTTAGAAGGAGGACATTCAGCCTCATTCGTATCTACACCAGTTTTTTGAAAGAGCATCTTGTTAGTCCTACTCTCCTACCTTTCCCCGCAACTCATTATTTTTTCCAGTATATATCTAATTCGCTTTTGAAATTAATACCGATTCCACTTCCACATTCCTTTCAGGCAGTGAATTATTGACAATAATAATTTACTGCATGAAAAAAATAATCTACTCATCTGCGCTCATATTCTTTTGTCAATGATCCGAAATCTGCATCCTCGGTTTAGTAACCCACCCACATTAGGGGAGGGAAGATCATGTAAAGTTTCTGCTCCTGGCCTCTTTCAGAAGTCACTACAAGTGCACATCTTGGGATGCTGATCAAGGACAAAATCAGGCTTACCAACAGCCCCATAACTCTCCATCACAGAATAGCATTCTGATGCTTACATTCTAGGTTTCTACGTGACTTATTCCCTGAGTAAAGTCTAGCTTGGAGTGGAATTTCCGGTGGTGGCGATGTGTTGAGCGGACGCACATCAGGTGGCCAAAATAGCAAATTTTCCAGGATTCTTGGCTCAAAAAGCCACCCAAAACTCCAAAAAACACCAGGAGCGCAGAAGTAGAAGGTAAGATGCCGGCAAACGGTAATTCAAAGGCCGGCGAGAAGGCAGAAGCGGCAGCAAGGGGCAGGAGCAGCAAGCAGACAGACCAGCAAATGCATGAGGCGAGGCAGAAGCCCCTGTGAAAGAAGAGAGGGGGCGACCGACGACCTGACCAGAGAAGCATGAACAGGCAGCGATGCCCCCGGGGGAGGGATGGCTGACATTCCTTAAAAAAGAACTGGCTGCCATGAGGGAGGCGTCAAAATGGAACTCCAGGTGGTGATGAAAGGTGGTGAAGGAGGTTGTGTTGGAAGCGATGGTCGCCCTCCAGCGCACAATAGACGGCCTAGGAAAGATGGTGGAAGCCCTGGAAAGGACGATCCTGGACGTGGAAAGGGCGGCAGTGACCAGAGTGATAGGATCGTGGCTCTGGAGACTGAGGTAAAGAGGTTAGTGACGGCCCAAGTGAACCTGAGGGGAAAGGTAGAGGACCAGGAAAACAGGTCCAGGTGACAAAACGCCCCTATTGTGGGTCTGCCAGAGGGGGTGGAGGGAAGGGACCCAATGGCCTACATTGCCCACATGCTGGGCAACCTGGTTGGGAGGAACAGCTTCCCAAAACCCCCAGAACTCAACAGGGTACACAGGTCACTGCAGCCAAAACCCAAGACTGGGGATCAGCCGAGAGTGATCATTGCAAAGCTGCACCAGTACCAGGATCGGGAAAAGATCCTAAAGTAGGCCCGACAGACAAAGTCGTGCTCGTAAGAAGAACACAGAATAAGGGTCTATCAGGACAGTGGGGCTGACCCCACGAAAAAAAGGGCCGAATTCAAGAAGTCGAAATTGGCGCTCTACAAGAGCAGGGGTGAGGTTCAGCATGTTGTTCCCGGCAAGACTCTGGGTAACCTATAAAGGAAAAGAATATTACTTTGGCATTCCAGCGGAGGCTGAAGAGTTTGTGAAGCCCAACAATCTAGAAAAGGAACAGATGCAGCGACTGTGAGGGCAGCGGGGTATAAGGCGGAAAGTGAAGGACGAAACAGGACCAAGATCTGTTGTATGGACACTGTTTGCGTGGGACTGTGCTGCCTCGTTCTCGGACTAAAGTAGGAGGACAGAGATAGGGAAGCAAGGACAGGAGAAAAGGTGAGGGGGCGAGGAAGGACACGGAGACGGGCAGACAGAACAGAGACAGGGCGAGACCAGCCCAGGGAGGGGAGCCACCGTACTAGCAGGGAGGGCTAGCACAGAAAGACAAGCGGTAAAGGGGGCCGCGGCACACCTCTCAGGGGAGTGTGTGTCTGGCCAAGGGGAGGAAAAGGGAGAAGGACAGAAGGATAGGAAATGGTTGGCAGCGAGCCAGGCACAGGCTTCAGCAGGCATGAAGCAGGCCGAGGAATCAAGGTGGCGCTGCAAACAGCCACTTTGGTGGGTCCCTAAACAAAATGAGACCCCGGAGTGCAGGGGCGTACCCATGTGGCGTACACGCAGTTGGCTGCCATGTTGGGTGCCCCATGGACAACGGGAAATCCTAGATTGCAGGGACTCGACCTCATGGAGAGAGCGGCGACCGTGGCCATTTTGGACGGCCCCCTAACAAAGGGAATCCCCAGAGTGCAGGGGTGTGCCCACCAGGTAAGTATGGTTGATCCTGCAGGACCGGCGGGGGGGGGGGGGGTCGCACCCGAGAAGCCCAAGGTGGACATAGTCTACCTGCAGGAGACATACTTGAGGGAAAAGGAATGACTGGGTGGGACAGACGTACAATTCATGCTACGGGACGAGGGCTAGGAGAGTGGTCATACTAATCAGGACGAGGATGGGGTTTACTGAGACTCGGACGGTTATGGACCCAGGGGGACAGTATGTCATGGTCAGCAGTGTCCTGGAAGGAGCACCAGTGGTGCTGGTAAATGTGTACACTCCAAACTGGGATGACACAGACTTTATAACAAAGACCATGGCGGAAATCCCCGACATTGACTGGCACCAACTGATTATGGGGGGGGGGGTGGGGCGGCTTTAACTGCGTACAAAACCCGCTGACCAACCGATCAAACCCCAGAATGGGGAAAAAGACAGGCTTGGCGAAGGAACTGCGAGCATTTATAGAGCAGATGGGGTGGTGGACCCATGGTGGCTCCTGCATCACGAGGACAATACTCTCTCTCTCTTTCCAGCAAAAGAACGTCTGAGAAAGGGAGAAGAGAACTGGGGGGAGCAAGGAAAGGGGGGAGCTCCCCCTGGATCGCCCTGGGAGGATAGAAGGGGGGAGGGGACACGCCGAACTCGATGGCGGCAATCTGCAAATAAAGTAAAGTAAGATAAAAGCCTGTTTGCATTCCACTGTTCAATAAATAAACACGAGCGTCAATGTACATAATGCTGAAAATTCTAGCTCCAAGTCTAGCTTGGAGTGGAACTATACCACAGGGATTCTATTGGCAGAGAAATAGCAACAAAACAAACACACTGATGGAATTTTACTCTTAGAACATAGAACATAGAACAGTACAGCACAGAACAGGCCCTTCGGCCCTCGATGTTGTGCCGAACAATGATCACCCCACTTAAACCCACGTAACCCGTATACCCGTAACGCAACAATCCCCCCATTAACCTTACACTACGGGCAATTTAGCATGGCCAATCCACCTAACCCGCACATCTTTGGACTGTGGGAGGAAACCGGAGCACCCGGAGGAAACCCACGCACACACAGGGAGGACGTGCAGACTCCACACAGACAGTGACCCAGCCGGGAATCGAACCTGGGACCCTGGAGCTGTGAAGCATTGATGCTAACCACCATGCTACCGTGATACTTGTTCTGGTCTCACTTGCCTTATTTGTTTGAGTTGAGTTGTGTTACTTGTTAAAATATATAATTCAATGCATCAATTTGTCTACCCTCCTGGATTAATGCAAAATCATAACAAATAGAAGGCAAAGAGTAGCAATGGAAGGGTGCTTTTCTAATTGGAGGGCTGTGACTAGTGGTGTTTTGCAGGGATCAGTGCTGGGACCTTTGCTGTTCATAGTATATATGAATGATTTGGAGGAAAATGTAACTGGTATGATTAGTAAGTTTGCAGACGACACAAAGATTGGTGGAATTGCGGATAGTGATGAGGACTGTCAGAGGATACAGCAGGATTTAGATCGTTTGGAAACTTGGGCGGAGAGATGGTAGATGGAGTTTAATCCGGACAAATGTGAGGTAATGCATTTTGGAAGGTCTAATGCAGGTAGGGAGTATACAGTGAATGGTAGAACCCTAAAGAGTATTGAAAGTCAGAGAGATCTAGGTGTACAGGTCCACAGGTCACGGAAAGGGGCAACACAGTGGAGAAGGTAGTCAAGAAGGCATACGGCATGCTTGCCTTCATTGGCCGGGGCACTGAGTATAAGAATTGGCAAGTCATGTTGCAGCTGTACAGAACCTTAGTTAGGCCACACTTAGAACATAGAACATAGAACGATACAGCGCAGTACAGGCCCTTCGGCCCTCAATGTTGCACCGACATGGAAAAAACTAAAGGCCATCTAACCTACACTATGCCCTTATCATCCATATGCTTATCCAATAAACTTTTAAATGCCCTCAATGTTGGCGAGTTCACTACTGTTGCAGGTAGGGCATTCCACGGCCTCACCACTCTTTGCGTAAAAAACCCACCTCTGACCTCTGTCCTATATCTATTACCCCTCAATTTAAGGCTATGTCCCCTCGTGCTAGCCACCTCCATCCGCGGGAGAAGGCTCTCGCTGTCCACCCTATCTAACCCTCTGATCATTTTGTATGCCTCTATTAGGTCACCTCTTAACCTTCTTCTCTCTAACGAAAACAACCTCAAGTCCATCAGCCTTTCCTCATAAGATTTTCACTCCATACCAGGCAACATCCTGGTAAATCTCCTCTGCACCCGTTCCAAAGCTTTCACGTCCTTCCTATAATGAGGCGACCAGAACTGTACGCAATACTCCAAATGCGGCCGTACTAGAGTTTTGTACAACTGCAACATGACCTCATGGCTCTGGAACTCAATCCCTCTACCAATAAAGGCCATCACACCATAGGCCTTCTTCACAACCCTATCAACCTGGGTGGCAACTTTCAGGGATCTATGTACATGGACACCGAGATCCCTCTGCTCATCCACACTACCAAGAATTTTACCATTAGCCAAATATTCCTTATTCCTGTTATTCTTTCCAAAGTGAATCACCTCACACTTCTCCACATTAAACTCCATTTGCCACCTCTCAGCCCAGCTCTGCAGCTTTTCTATGTCCCTCTGTAACCTGCAACATCCTTCCACACTGTCTACAACTCCACCGACTTAAGTGTCGTCTGCAAATTTACTTACCCATCCTTCTGCGCCCTCCTCTAGGTCATTTATAAAAATGACAAACAGCAACGGCCCTAGAACAGATCCTTGTGGTACGCCACTCGTAACTGAACTCCATTCTGAACATTTCCCATCAACCACCACTCTCTGCCTTCTTTCAACTAGCCAATTTCTGATCCACATCTCTAAATCACCCTCAATCCCCAGCCTCCGTATTTTCTGCAATAGCCGACCGTGGGGAACCTTATGAAACGCTTTACTGAAATCCATATACACCACATCAACTGCTTTACCCTCGTCCACCTGTTCAGTCACCTTCTCAAAGAACTCGATAAGGTTTGTGAGGCATGACCTACCCTTCACAAAACCATGCTGACTATCCCTAATCATATTATTCCTATCTAGATGATTATAAATCGTATCTTTTATAATCCTCTCCAAGACTTTACCCACCACAGATGTTAGGCTCACCGGCCTATAGTTACCGGGGTTATCTCTACTCCCCTTCTTGAACAAAGGGACCACATTTGCTATCCTCCAGTCCTCTGGCACTATTCCTGTAGCCAATGATGACCTAAAAATCAAAGCCAAAGGCTCAGCAATCTCTTCCCTGGCTTCCCAGAGAATCCTAGAATAAATCCCATCAGGCCCCGGGGACTTATCTATTTTCACCTTGTCCAGAATTGCCAACACTTCTTCCCTATGCACCTCAATGCCATCTATTCTAATAGCCTGGGTCTCAGCATTCTCCTCCACAATATTATCTTTTTCCTGAGTGAATACTGACGAAAAGTATTCATTTAGTATCTCGCTTATCTCCTCAGCCTCCACACACAACTTCCCACCACTGTCCTTGACTGGCCCTACTCTTACCCTAGTCATTCTTTTATTCCTGACATACCTATAGAAAGCTTTTGGGTTTTCCTTGATCCTACCTGCCAAAGACTTCTCATGTCCCCTCCTTGCTCGTCTTACCTCTCTCTTTAGATCCTTCCTCGCTTCCCTGTAACTATCAAGCGCCCCAACTGAGACTTCACGCCTCATCTTCACATAGGCCTCCTTTTCCCTCTTAACAAGAGACTCCACTTCTTTGGTAAACCACGGTTCCCTCGCTCTACCCTTTCCTCCCTGTCTGACTGGTACGTACTGATCAAGAACACGCAGTAGCTGTTCCTTGAACAAGCTCCACATATCCAGTGTGCCCAACCCTTGCAGCCTACTTCTCCAACCTACACATCCTAAGTCATGTCTAATGGCATCATAATTGCCCTTCCCCCAGCTATAACTCTTGCCCTGCGGGGTATACTTATCCCTTTCCATCACTAATGTAAAGGTCACCGAATTGTGGTCACTGTCTCCAAAGTGTTCACCTACCTCCAGATCTAACACCTGGCCTGGTTCATTACCCAAAACCAAATCCAAAGTGGCCTCACCTCTTGTTGGCCTGTCAACATATTGTGTCAGAAAACCCTCCTGCACACATTGTACAAAGAACGACCCATCCAATGTACTCGAACTATATCTTTTCCAGTCAATACTAGGAAAGTTAAAGTCTCCCATAACAACTACCCTGTTACTTTCGCTCTTTTCCAGAATCATCTTCGCCATCCTTTCCTCTACATCTCTAGAACTATTAGGTGGTCTATAGAAAACTCCCAGCAGTGTGACCTCTCCTTTCCTGTTTCTAACCTCAGCCCATACTACCTCGGAAGAAGAGTCCCCATCTTGCATCTTTTATGCCACCGTAATACTGTCCTTGACTAGCAGCGCCACACCTCCCCCTCTTTTGCCCCCTTCTCTGACCTTACTAAAGCACCTAAACCCCGGAACCTGCAACAACCATTCCTGTCCCTGCTCTATCCATGTCTCTGAAATGGCCACAACATCAAAGTCCCAGGTACCAACCCATGCTGCCAGTTCCCCTACCTTATTTCGTATACTCCTGGCATTGAAATAGACACACTTCAAACCACCGACCTGAACACTGCCGCCCTCCTGCGAAGTCAAATCTGTGCTCCTGACCTCTCTACTCTCAATCTCTCGCACCCCAAAACTACAATCCAGGTTCCCATGCCCCTGCTGAATTAGTTTAAACCCCCCCAAAGAGTACTAACAAATCTCCCCCCCAGGATATTGGTGCCCCTTAGGTTCAGATGTAGACCATCCTGTCTATAGAGGTCCCACCTTCCCCAGAAAGAGCCCCAGTTATCCAGAAATCTGAATCCCTCCCCCCTGCACCATCCCTGTAGCCACGTGTTTAATTGCTCTCTCTCCCTATTCCTCGTCTCACTATCACGTGGAGTGTAGTGTTCAATTCTGGTTGCCACACTACCAGAAGGATGTGGAGGCGTTAGAGAGGGTGCAGAAGCAATTTACCAGGATGTTGCCTGGTATGGAGAGCATTAGCTATGAGGAGCGGTTGAATAAACTCGGTTTGTTTTCACTGGAACGACGGAGGTTGAGGGGTGACCTGATAGAGATCTACAAAATTATGAGGGGTATAGACAGAGTGGATAGTCAAAGGCCTTTCCCCAGGGTTAAGGGGTCAATTACTGGGGGGCATAGGTTTAAGGTGCGAGGGGCAAGGTTTAGAGGAGATGTACGAGGCAGTTTTTTTTACACAGAGGGGAGTGGGTGCCTAGAACTCGCTGCCGGAGAAGGTGGTGGAAGCAGGGACGATAGTGACATTTAAGGGGCATCTTGACAAATACATGAATAGGATGGGTATAGAGGGATACGGACCCAGGAAGTGTAGAAGATTGTAGTTTAGTCAGGCAGCATGGTCAGCACGGGCTTGGAGGGCCGAAGGGCTTGTTGCTGTGCTGTACTTTTCTTTGTTCTTTGTAAATACAATGCAATACTTCAACAAAAATGGACATCTAATCTTTCAAGGAGTGCATTTAACACAGAAATGCTCCAAGTCAATAGTCAAATAATTGTTCTGCATTAGAAGGGTTAGCTTCAGTGGGCTTAAGAGAGAAATTGTACCTGATTTTATTTGATATAACTGGACTTTGTGAACTTAAGTGATAGCTATCAGAGAAATAACACACAAAGTATACAAAGCATATTAGATCTGAAACAATGTATTTGAAGTCAATAAAGGAAATAATGTTAATTTAAATGCTTGAAAATTTGTACTACAGGAATACAATATCTGAATGAGCATTAATAGTTTTCAAAGAAAAACTGATGAAATCACAAAATACAATCCCAAAACATCAGTAAAAGTCCAAACTCCCATGTAATATAACTGGAATTGGAAGTATCTTGGATATGGGCTGTTTCTGAGATGTGGAATGCAATGAAGCATGAGCCAAAATAGATGGAAAAAAAATGAAGGAACTTTGAGTTGAGCTTGGCTCGACTGGATTAGATTTTAATTTTTATTGCTCACCACTTTATTGGCTCTCAAAGGTTTGCCAATTTTCAAATCTGTTTCCCAGAAGAATTGGAATGCATCATTGGAGGTTTTTCACATCATGGGGCATACCAAGTAAGACAATTTTGCATTAAGTAGGAAAAACGGTTTCAGACCCATATCTTCAGTAAAGCCTTTGACAAGTGCTTCATGGCAAACTGGTAGAAAAGCTGAAGTCACACGGGGTCAGAGGTAGCACAGTGGTTATCACTGCTGGCTTCACCACACCAGAGTCCCAGGTTCGATTCCCAGCTTGGGTCACTGTCTGCATGGGTTTCCTCTGGGTGCTCTGGTTTCCACCCACAAGTCCCGAAAGACGTGCTTGTTCGGCGAATGGACATTCTGAATTCTCCCTCAGTGTACCCAAACAGGCACCGAAGTGTGGCGACTAGGGGCTTTTCACAGTAGCTTCATTGCAGTGTTAATGTAAGCCTACTAGTGACACTAATAAAGGTTATTATGCGATTATTATTATAACGTGAGGTGGTAAGATTGATACAGAACTGGCTTGGTCACAGAAGGAAAAGGGTAGCAGTAGAAGAGCGTTTTTCTGAATGGAAGGTGTAACTAGTGCCATTCCACAGCGATCGGTGTTGGGGCCTCTGTTGTTTGTAGTATACATAAACGATTTGGAGGAAAATGTAGGTGATCTGAGTGGTAAGTTTGCAGATGAACCAAGGTTAGTGGAATGGCAGGTAGTGTTGAGGATTGTCAGAGGATACAGCAGGACATAGATGGGTTGGAGACTTGGGGAGAGAAAAGGCAAATGGAGTTTAATCCAGGCAAAGGAGGTAATGCATTTTGGTAGGTCCAAGAGGGAAATATACTGTAAATGGCAAAACTATTAGGAATATAGAAAGTCAGAGAGATCTGGGTGTGCAGGTCCACAGGTCTTTGAAAGTGGCAACACAAGTGGACAAGGTAGTCAAGAAGGCATACTGAATGCTTACCTTCAGAGGCAACTGAAGGGTCATGCTGCAGTTGTATAGAACCTTGGTAATGCCGCACTTGGAATATAGCGCACAATTCTGGTCGCCACACTACTAGAAGTAGGTGGAGGCTTTGGAGAGGGTGCAGAGGAGACTTGCCAGGGCGTTTCCTGATGTGGAGTGTGTTAACTATGCGGAGAGGCTGAATAGACTCGGACTGTTTTCATTAGAATGACGGAGGTTGAGGGGTGAACTGATAGAGGTCTACAAGATTATGAGGGGCATTGATAGAGTGGATGGGCAGGCATTTTTTCCCAGGGTGAAGGGGTCAATCACCTGGGGGCATAGGTTTAAGGTCTGTGGGCACAGTTCGAGAGATGTGCGAGGCAGGTTCTTTTTATAGAGGGTGGTGAGTGGATGGAACGCGTTGCCAGGGGAGGTTGTGGAAGCAGATACATTAAAGGCATCTTGACAAATACATGGATAGGATGGGTATAGAGGGATATGGCAGAAGGCAGTATGGGTTTTGGCCAAGGTTGGTATCATGACCGGTACAGGCTTGGAGGCCCTAAGGGCCTGTTCTTGTGCTGTATTGTTCTTTGTTATTGAATATCATTATGAAAGTACTTGCTTTTATAGAGTGCCTTCTATAATCTCTGGACATTCTAAAGCGTTTTACAACCTATGAATTATTTTTAATATACCGTATATACTCGCGTATCATGCGACTTTTGAAGACCTAAATTGTAACCTAAATTTGGGGGGCTGCATGATACGCGAGATACAAAATTCGCGGGTGTTTTACTTGCTGTTTTTATGAATGGATACGTCAAGTGGCTGAACATCTTCCCATCAGAATGCTGTGGTCAAAATCTGTAGAGTAGTATCCAAATCATTAACGACTATTGGTTCTTTGTTCAGGTTGTCTTCCTGATCATATGGGTAGTTTATTCAATACATGGCCGTCTTTTTCCGATACAAAATTCGCGGGTGTTTTACTTGCTGTTTTTATGAATGGATACGTCAAGTGGCTGAACGACGCTAGTCAAGCCAGCTGGAAAGCTGTTCGATTCGCGAACAGCTTTCACAACAGAATCCACTCTGCAGAATCCACAGACAATGATACCATTTGGAAGTTTTAGTTTGGGCATTAATTTCCAAAAAAGTGACTCGCATGATACATGAGATATAGCATAAAATCATGTTCTGGGGACGAAAATTTAGGGGTCGCATGATACGCGAGATCGCATGATACGCGAGCATATACGGTATATTATTATGTTTTTATATCGTGAACGGAGGTAAATATGACCCTTTTGATTCCGAGTTACCTTTCGGAAATGTTTCAGGTCCCCAGGGCAACAAGTACATGAGAGTATTGAAAGCTCTACTGAAATCATTAAAGTATTGCAAAATAGGTGTCATTCTGGCAATACATCTCACCTGTTTCAGTCTAACTACCTTTGCTACAGCCAAGATCAACATTTGCTTTGCCATTTTCGCCTCCAGTGGTTAGCTCAACCGCTTATGAATCAACAACCCCTTTCTTCACCTACATGTAAACTCTTAATTACTACTTCAGTGATGTTTTAAATATTTAAAAGTTTTCCCATTTGGGATGCCTTTAAAAAAATCAGAATGCACTCAAAAACAAAAATCAGGATGCACTCTGAACAATTGGAATTTATCATCTCCCTCAGCAGTATTCAAAGAAGAATTTTAAATGTAAGAGATATCTTATTTTGCCTTGCAACAGGAAAAGTCCCATGCAGATAATGTATCCAGTGGGTCAGTCCTGGGCTAGTTCATTCAGCAGCATTTCCATTATGTAATACACTATTTGAATATCAACATGACCCTCAGTCCAACTATGCACTTTTTAAAAAAGATGCACTTGCCGCTGTGGCAGAATCAATAACAACATGTGGGAATAATGCCTCTTGCTAGCTGCAGCTAGCCACTGCAGATTTTGGGCAAATTCGGAGAGCGGCAATTGAGGGTGGAGGGGGTAGAGGGTGAGGAGAGTGAGAGAGAGAGAGGAGAAAGAGAGAGGGAGAGAGAGAGAGAGGGAGAGTGAGTGTGCTGGTGGGGAATATCCACGATGCTAGGTCTCTGCTTTTTGTTGAATATAACCAGGATAACAGAAAACATTTTGAATTCTATTTTTCTCTTTTTGTTTGAGTGAAATATTTTTGGAGAGAAGAAAGACTACATTGAAAGTCCCAAGAGGAGAATTCTCTATTAAAGAGTGAATAATTAAGACATAACTAAAAACAATGAATTGGTGTAATTCAGCAAAATGGACAATTCCACAATTTACAGCTCCAAACACTTTTCTCTCAATTAGATCAGCCAAGCATGCTCCCACTTAGAGGTAATCAGCACTTTATGTTCAATTTATTCACAAGAAAAAAAAAGTGGTTAGTTTGTTTTTAAAATGAGAGGTATAGCTGGCAACATACCCTCAAATTAGTGGTTCAGCTTCAAAATCATTAGCAATTAAAACCTCCCATGATAGTGTTTTTTTTAAATAGACAGGGTACTTGGTTTCTTGATGTTAATTTACGAATCCATATACTCCTAGATACTGTATTTTAGCCGTAGCAATCTAACTTTATTAAGTTAAAGGCACAAATTTGTGCAAATTGCTGTTGCATTCTCAGGGAGTTTGATTGCCACAATCAGCTGAGAATCATACTGCACAGGAGGATATTACGACACAGCACATTACGCCTGTGATGGTTTTTTGAAAAATCTACGGTATCCATTGTTTCCATCGTCCTCCCTGTTTTTTCCCCATAGGCCTGAAACTCATTTTATTTTTTCATTGCTAGTTTGTTATTCAATAAACTGAGACCTTTATTGTGGCACACAGCCTTGGCGCAAATAACACATTTATGAATGGATGATGGTCAAGTCCCTAATCTCCAGAGTTTGTCATCTAGCCCCAGTGTATGTAAAGGCCCCATCATTAGACCAGAAGGTTCACTGAACCAAAAAAAAAGATCCAATATTTAACAGGTTGATTGCTCTTAGCAGGAGTAAGGGCACTATCCACTATTCTGGGTTATTCCAGGGCTACTCAGCTTCTGACCACATTACAGCCTTGATCCAAATATGGGCAAAAGAGCTGAACTCAAGAGGTGAGGTAAGGTGAGAGTGACTGCCTTTGATATCAAGGTGGAACTTGACCAAATGTGACATGGGGGGGGGGGGGGGGGGGGGGGGGGGGGGGGGGGGGGGGGGGGAGGAGGAGGAGGAGGAGGAGGAGGAGAGAGAGAGAGAGAGGAGAGAGAAGAGAAACTCATGACCTAGGCCCAACTATCTTCAGGTGCTTCATCAAAGACCCTCTTTCCATCATAAGGTTAGAAGTGGGAAGTATTGCTCATGATTCCACAATGTTCAGCGCCACTTGCAACTCCTCAGTTAATAAAGCAGTCCATGTGCAGCATAGTGGTTAGCATTGTGGCTTCACAACGCCAGGGTCCCAGGTTCGATTCCCGGCTTGAGTCACTGTCTGTGCGGAGTGTGCACATTCTCCCCGTGTCTGCGTGGGTTTCCTCCGGATGCTCCGGCTTCCCCACAGTACAAAGATGTGTGGGTTAGGTGGATTGGCCAAGCTAAATTGCCCTTAGTGTCCAAAAAGGTAAGGAGGGGTTATTGGGCCCGGGGGATAGGGTGGAAGTGAGGGCTTAAGTGGGTCGGTGCAGACTCGATGGGCCGAATGGTCTCCTTCTGCACTATATATTCTAAGTTCTAAAAAGACATGGACATCATTCAGGCTTGGGCTGATAAGGTGTAAGAACACTTGCAACACAAGTGCTAGGCAATAATCATTCCAACACGAGAGACTCTAACCATAGCTCCTTGACATTCAACGACATTACTACTGCTGAATTCCCCACTATCAACATCCTGGGGATTACCATTGACCAGGAACTGAACTGGACAAGCCTAATAAAAACTGTGGATACAAGAGCAGGTTAGAGGCTGAGAAGTCTGTGGCGAGTAACTCACCTCCTGACTACCCAAAGCCTGTCTACATCTCAAAGGCACAAATCAGAGTGCGATAGAATACTTTCCCCTTGTCTGGATGAGTGCAACTCCTGCAACACTCGAGAAGCTTGACACCATTCAGGACAAAATAGTTCACTTGACTGACACTATATCCACCACCTAAAGCATTCACTCCCCCCACCACCAATGCACAGAGGCAGCAGTTTGTACCGTCTACAAGAGGCAGAAACTCATCAAAGCTTTTTTCACAGCACCTTCCAAATCTGTGAAGGCAAGGGCATCAGATGCATGGGAACACCATCACTTGCAAGTTCCCCTCGAGGCATCCACACACCATCGCTGTTCCTTCACTGTAGCTGGATCAAAATTTTCAAACTCGCTGCCTAATAGCATTGTGGGTCTACCTACTTCACATGGATTGCAGTGGTTCAAGAAAACGGCTACAATCAGCTTTCAACGGCAGTTAGGCATCGGTAATAAATTATGGCTCTGCTGATGAGGTTCATATCCTCTGAATAAATAAGAAAAACTAAAATTGCCCCTGACTTGGGATTATTGGGACTAGGGGGAATACGAGGGAGGAAGGGGAGAGAAAAGATAACCAAAATTCACTTCCTGATCATTTTTCAGCTTCACCTAGAAAGCACAAACATGTCGATGTTGACAAAATGGGACTTATCAGTAATGTCTTGTACAGTTCAATAGCTTGCGAAAACTCAGCTGCCTGGGATCACAGAAGAACAGCAATCACTTTTGGAGTATGGAAGAATGAATGGTATATAATCGTATTCAAATAAGAAAGAAGCGAGGAACTTAAGAACATTTTTAAAAATAATGTGAAGAATCAAAAGTCCCTGGTTCAAGAAATGAACCAGGCTGAAAATTGGGGAAGTGAAGGCAAGGGTAAATTAAGGAGTCAGATAACAACAAGATTAGGTTGATGAAGTCTAAAGGTAAAGTCCATACTACAGTACATATGACAATCAAAGAACAGCAACACAGGAAACAGGCCTCATGTGCTGTCCTCTACAGCGTAAAGGCGTTAGTATAAGATTTAAGGCAGGAGGAAAGATTTATGATAATAAAACAAACTAAAAACAGATGAGTGCTCTTTATTCCTAAACAATAAAATGTTAGCCCTCTCCACAAACAGGGAAAATTAATTGGCATACAAATACACAGATAGCACAGCTGGAAATCTTAGTTGGTATCTAAATCCTCACTTCTCAATTTTTAATATTGTATTAGGTTGGATGCTAAAAGGAAGATTAAAAAGGACAGTAAGAGATATGAGAGATTATTTACATGTAATTATGTGATCCAGTGTATAAAGGGAGCTTGTCTCAGAATATCCCATGCATCTTAATATGGCCTACCTGTGAATACTAGTATCTACTGGAAGTGCAAAACTGAGGAATCACCCTTCTGAATAATAATTCTAGGCAATATTTTTATTCATTCACAGGATGTGGGCATTCCCGGCAAGACCAGCACTAATAGCTCTTGTAAAATAAATGATTTGCTAAATCATTTCAGAGGGCAATTAAGAGTCAACCACATTGATGTCACATACAAGGCAGACCAGGTAATGCTAGAAGATTTCCTTCTGTAGAGGACATTAATGAATCAGATGGGTGTTTATAAAGCCTGGTATTACATGGCTGCCATTACTCTTACCAGCTTTTCACATTTATTTAACAAATTCTCCAGCTGCATGGCACGAATTGAACCTAGGTTTCTCATTAGTCCAGGCCATGGGGTTACTAGTCCAGTAACACAACAACAATGCTACTACTACTTGTAACTTGGGTTTTCATTTATTTGTGCTGTATTCAATTGTCTTTTGAAAGTTATGACTGAATCTCCTTCCACCACCCTTTCAACAATGCATTTTAGATCATAACTCGCTGTGTAAAAAAAAAACCCAAAGTTACCATGCAAGAATAATGAGTATGTATTAAAACTATTTAACAGCAAGCTCATTTACAGTTAAAATAATGCTCAGGAGCAACAACGGGCCATAACGTCAGAGCTTCAGGGTAGTGTAAGTGGGGGATACCTCAAAGATTTTTGGTCTCCTTACTTGAGAAAGGACGTACTGGCGCTGGAGGGTGTGCAGAGGAGATTCACTAGGTTAATCCCAGAGCTGAAGGGGTTGGATTATGAGGAGAGGTTGAGTAGACTGGGATTGTACTCGTTGGAATTTAGAAGGATGAGGGGGAATCTTATAGAAACATTTAAAATTATGAAGGGAATAGATAGGATAGATGCGGGCAGGTTGTTTCCACTGGCGGGTGACAGCAGAACTAGGGGACATAGCCTCAAAATAAGGGGAAGTAGATTTAGGATTGAGTTTAGGAGGAACTTCTTCACCCAAAAGGTTGTGAATCTATGGAATTCCTTGCCCAGTGAAGCAGTTGAGGCTCCTTCATTAAATGTTTTTAAGGTAAAGATAGATAGTTTTTTGAAGAATAAAGGGGTTAAGGGTTATGGTGTTTGGGCCGGAAAGTGGAGCTGAGTCCACAAAAGATCAGCCATGATCTAATTGAATGGCGGAGCAGGCTCCAGGGGTCAGATGGCCTACTCCTGCTCCTAGTTCTTATGTTCTTATAAACACCACCCCTAACCCCGCAAGCCGATCCCAGATAAGGATGAATGGCAATTGCCCAGGAAGCTCAAATGGGAAGTATCCAAAAATGCTATTTGATTTAAATCGTAACTTTGGGTGGTTCTGACTGTGTTACATCAATAGTTACCCAGAATCGTTAGAAGGAATAAAACCACTTCTGGGTAACTATTGTAATGACCTGCCCCAGACCCCCCACCAGTCTATAACCCTCCCCGTCACATCCTTTGGGTGCCCAGAATTGGGATTCACAGTCACAATGGGGGTCAAAATAGTTAATATAGGCTTAGAAAAAACTCTTGGCTTTTGTACTCTGCCTCTATTTATAAAGCTCATCGAAAACTCAAAGTTTCACTATGATACACTTTACAAGCACGACTTTGTCAGACAATTAATTACACACAACTCAGGCATTCATATTATGCACCTAGTTCCGCTTCTTTGAACGTGGCCCTATGCAATATCCCACTGCACAACCCAAAGATTTGAACTTCACAAATGCCTCAAACAATAATCCCATGCACAAATGTGAATATCTTGAACTAACAGTGACGTATTCTATTGTTTTCACCTCCAAGTTTAAAAATAGCAAAATCTTCCAGTAAACTAGTACAGTAGCAACTAATTAGCCTGCAATATTGTACCATTTCCGTCCACGCAACTGGGCTTTGTTAACAAATTAATTGCATCGAGTGATAAATATTTTCTCAATTTAAGTTGAAACTAACCACATTTACAAATGCCCAGCAACGAGCATATCATAGGGGAGCAAAAGTTGTGAAAAATAAACAAAATGCTGGAAATATTCAGCAGGCCAGGCAGTATCTGTGGAATGAAAAACAGAGTAATTGTTTCAGGCCAATGATCTGCATTGATTACGGCAAAGGGTCATTGACCTCTGTTTCTCTCTGCACAGATGTCGGCAGATGTGGTAAGCATTTCCAACACTTCCTGTTTCTACTAGAACAAAAATAATCCCTTTTGCCAGCCCTCCAAATAGCAATCAGACTTCTTGTGAGTCTCTCATTCCCGTTCAGCAAGAAAACCAGCAGCAACTGCTTGAGATCTGGTTAGATTAAATATAATTTTTTTTAAAAAGCTAAGGTATGAAGAAAACAAACAATTTGCAGAGCCAAAACAATTAGTGTCAAAATAATAAATTGATCATTAAAAATAATTAATAAAAATCACAATTAAAAAGTAGCACCCAACAGAACTAACTAATAAAACCTTCTTCGTCCTTTCACTTCAGAAACAGGGCTAGAGCGAGACAGACTAGGCCCCAAGTCTGTGTCACCAGGGAATGGGGCCAAACTAAGGAGCTGAATTAATGTGCTGTGTGCATGCGTCTCTCAGGAGTTGTTATTTTAAAAATAAATTTAGAGTACCCAATTCATTTTTATTCCAATTAAGGGGTAATTTAACGTGGCCAATCCACCTAGCTTACACATCTTTTGGGTTGTGGGGGCGAAACCCATGCAAACACGGGGAGAATGTGCAAACTCCACACAGACAGTGACCCAGAGCCGGGATCGAACCTGGGACCTCGACGCCATGAGGCTGCAGTGCTAACTCACTGCGGCACTGTGCCTCAGGGGTTGCTGATGTCTCAGGAGTTGCTGATGTGAAATGGTAACTGTGTTACTAGGGAAGAGGTCAGGAGGGAAGCGCCTTGATTGGGTAATGGGGAGGTAGATAAAGAAAATGTAGAGGCACCTTACACTCCAGCAGCTTCCAGGCTCCAGCAAGAGAAGAAAGCAGCACGAGTCAAACAAAAGTCCACGAGGCGGTAGGGAAGTAAAGGAGGGACTGGGGAATCTAGCTTGTTCGACTGAGCCAATGATGCTGCTGTTCAGATCAGTAACCATTGGCCAAGTAGTCTTTCAATTTGGATGGGCATGCATTAGATTGGCTGCTTTGGACACTGACTAAATGACATAGCACTAAGCCAATAAGCCCAGCCCCACTCCCCTGCTTGAGAGCATGGGCTCCAGTGATTAGGACTGTCTGGAACCCCGTCTCCCAGGCCCTGCTGCTAATATTCTTGAAAACATCTTGGTTTAGTGACTGAGCAACCAGAAAAATGAGATGAATTTACTCAATGGTCCACCAATCTACATATGTTAAGATTTCGCCAAACAAAGAAAGTTGAATTAGGACGGGTAATATTTATTGAAAATACTTTATGATCTCACCAGTACTATGTCTTGGTCAACAGGGAAAAAGCAACTCCGTTAGATATACAATTGGAAGTATTATTGAAACAAAATAGGGATTAATCTCAGTTAAAATCATTAACATAAAATACAGAATTCTCAAATTTTCCCAGTATTGTTAACTCAACAGACATACAGCAGGAACTAAATTAATTTCATAAAGTGGTGTGGGCCTTCACAGCTAGCCTTTCTAGACTTTCATTTAGGGTTTATTTGAAGTTAGCTTTTAGGGAGCATCAATGGCGTACTGACCCATTGCATCACTCGGTTATATTCCTGATATTTATGAACTTAAAATTGCATTAAAAGGTCTGTTTAATATGAAAAGATAATTTGTACATAACATCAATCTCCAGCCATCCCTCCAACACCAACTTCATCTGCAGTATTTGCGATCAGTTACGCAAATCGAGACTTGGCCTAATGTCACACGAGGCAATATCAAAATAGACAGTAAACCGTTATTTTTTTTTGCTGAACACTCACCCGTCAAAACGATGGGAGAATCTCTAATATATATATATAGATGCTAATGAATATCACTGACATGAATAAGATCATCTCAATTACTGTAGTACCCAAACCTATGTGCCTCAGGGTCCAGGCTTTAATACAAGTATTAGCAGACCGTTAACCTTCAACGTTGCTTATATTGCAGAAATCATATTTCTTGTAATTAAATCAGAATTCAAAATGGGTTAATGTGACTCATAGTAGCAACTTAAAACATAAAAAGAACCATTATACCGTCAAAAATGATCAGATTTGACATTGGGGTATCATAATAGCTTGGTAAATTTATACTGGCAAGCATTACTTTATATTAGTAACAAAGTGCTATTCAGTCTTCCAAATAAATGAGAAATCGGAACAGTCAATTATTTTTGGACCAAAGTGTAATGCTATCTTCCTAATAATCTTTAACTGTTCCATTAGGCACTGGATCATATACGACCTCATGATGCAATCCCAGCCTGTCCAATCATCTTAAAATTTCATCTTGCCTTATACCATAAGTCTTTCTTCACCCACATCTCTATTACCTCAAATTCTTGTCAGCACGAAACACTACTTGACAGCTTCTAAAAAGTTCAGATCATTACACTTACAATTTTATAGACTACTGGCGAGGGGCATTCCCCAGCAGTCACTACTGTTTTCAGACACATGAAGAAAGTTTTAAAGTGAGTTTTTAAAGTGGAGTTTCCCACTTACCTGCTTTTTCCCCATTCTGCTCTTAATCCCAGTCCTAAGACTAGTTGTCTATATGGTATGGCCATCGCTGGTCACAATGCGCCAGATCTGCCAACAATCCTGATCAGTCATGAAGCATTATTAAATCACTTGTGCTATCCAAGAATTTGTAGATCATTAAAGAAAAAAAAAAGGAAAAGAAAACAGACAAAAAAAGCCAAAAGAGAACGTACTGAAGAAAGAGTACATGTGTCCCAATATTCTGAACTCCCTCCTCAGTCTCTATGTCCTGAAACTGCCACTCCTCTGGCACCCCAAACTCTTTCCTTGCGAGAAATTCACAAAATAAAGTGCCAGAGAAGGCAAGTAAGAAAGAATTTTAAAAAGGGGCAATATTTATTGAGGGAAAAGATGTGCATTTTGTATAAGGCAAATAGAAATTTTACTTGTGTGGATTCTTCAGTAACTTGATTTGGAGATCTTTCATTCAGATGGGTCTTTGCGTACCAGACATGTGGCTGGCCAAAACAGTCACTGAACACATCATCACATTATTGCAGCTAATCAGTTATACTTACCCGTACCAAAATCTTGGGTCATTTGGAATGGAATGGTTTATTGCCCTATGTGCTGCAGCTTTCTTTTTATTTAGGACAAACTCTTGAAGTCTCAACTTCACTTCTGTGCTTGCTACTGCACCTAAGAAACACAAAGTTCCATATTATCACAGGAATCAAACATTTAAGAACAAGGCAGGTTATATAGTAAATTTTCTCCAATAAAATGGGTGCTTTAGTTTACTTCACAAATGTGAGTGATACTCTGCAGCTCAACAGCCATCATGTTCAATCCACCCAATAGGCTCAATACGCGACATTCACACAATCACCAAGCTCATCTCCTCCCATGTGAAACAGGTTACTACTTGATTGAGAGTAGCCTGGTGCACAGGAAAGTAGAATCTGTATGAAGAGAGTTTGGCTTCCAACACTCCACTTCTGCTCGACTCTGTGGAATGTCAACAAACTGCATGTGCCGCAGCACGGTGGCACAGTGATTAGCACTGCTGCCTCACAGCACCGAGATCCCAGGTTCAATCCCAGCTCCGGGTCACTGTCCGTGTGGAGTTTGCACATTCTCCCCGTGTTTGCTTGGATTTCGCCCCCACAACCCAAAGATGTGCAGGGTAGGTGGCCACGCTAAATTGCCCCTTAATTGGGAAAAATGAATTGGGTACTCGACATTTATTTAAAAAAAAGGAAAAAAAAACTCCATGTGCCAATGACTTTTGCAGCAGAGACCTCAAATTGAAAACACTATTCAGGAAGGTACTCACTGAAAATAGCTAGGCATTGAGGTCCACACTCCATGATGTGACAATTGTTACGTTTAGCATATTTGGAGACAAAATATAGATTCTCAATTCTATACTTTTCCATACTACAGGCTTGGCCTTGTTCACAGAATGCATCACCAGCCATGGGTGCAGCCATGTCCTGGAGCAGGTTGTCCTGCATTCGCAATAAGAACCTGCCTCTGGATAAATGACTGAATAAGCTGCAGCAAGAAACGGCAACAGACAGAATAGTATCGGTTACTGCTTGTTCACACAATGAACCATCTGGATCCACACTCAACTGTGTGGAATGAAATTGCAACCAGGTTATCAATAATAGACCAACTTTACTCCTTTAGGTATGGATCAGTAAAATTGCTGTAGTAGAGACAATGCACAGTGACATATTATGGGTAAGCATAATGTACAATAGTGCGCCAGCACAATAATATTCAGAGTCCACACAGCCAATTTTTAAAAATACAAACGTTATATGTTAAAACAGGAGTCCTTGAATTGTGGTTCCTGACTCCCAGTGAGGTATTAGGACAAGCAATTGGGTCCTGAGTTCTGATGCAGCAATGGAGATTGTGAAGCAGAGACTGAAATAGGACAGCCCTGGGTCCCCTTTATATTTGTATGGCTTTCTCTGGTGTTGGATATATGGCCGAATAAAATGAGCTTGGAGGCCTGAAAATATACTAATATTGTATATGCTCTTGTGTACCTGTACCCCTGATATTTGCCCCCCACCAACTCTCTTCCCCACCTCCTCCCCAAATTTCTACTCTGAGGGTAACATCAAGTGTGAAGCATTAAATGGGGGTCACAGTAGGAAAAAGTTTAGAAAGTGTTCTATTACGTAAAATTGTGTCTGACAATTTTGTTCAAGTTTTACATAATAGGTTTGTTAGCAAATGTTTTTTTTAAAATCGTAGAATTTACAGTACAGAAGGAGGCCATTCGGCCTATCGAGTCTGCACTAGCCCTTACAAAGAGCACCCTATCCAAGCCCACGTATCTACCCTATCCCCGTAACCCAGTAACCCCCACTTAACCTTTTTGGAAACGAAGGTCAATTTAGCATGGCCAATCCACCTAACCCGCACATCTTTGGACTGAGGGAGGAAACCGGAGCACCCAGAGGAAACCCAGGCAGACACGGGAAGAACGTGCAGACTCCGCACAGACAGTGACCCAGCCGGGAATCAAACCTGGGAGCCTGGAGCTGTGAAACAACTGTGCTAACCACTATGCTATTGTGCTGCCCTATTGAAATTGAAACATATAATATTAAAGGAGTAGTGGCAGAATGGATATGAAATGGGATAAAAAACTGAAGATGAACAACTGTTTATTAGACGAGAGGAAAGGATACAGTGGAGTCCTCCAGCAGTAGGACCACTGCTCTTTTTGATATACATCAACAACCAGGAAATCTAGTAAACAATGTTTCAAGGGGACACAGATTAGTGGAAATTGGCAGACACATGGCATATAAAATTTAATGCAGAAAAATGTGAAGGGATGCATCCAAAAAAATGAGAAGCAATATAAATTAATTGGCGAAATGTTAAACATGATGCAGGAATAGAGAGAAAACAATTTTTTTTTTAAGGTGGCTAGCCAAGTTGGGAAGGTTATGAATAAATACATATAGTATCCTAGATTTGTAGATCAAGGGACAAAAGTGAAGTGATGATAAACCTTTAGAAATAACTGGTTATGTCACAACTAAATATGGTGTTCACTTAGTCATAGAATTTCCAGTTCAGAAGGAGGCCGTTCGGCCCATCGAGTCAACACCAGCCCCTAAAAGAGCACCCTACATAAGCCCACACCTCTACCCTATCCCCGTAACCCAGCAACCGTTGGATACTAACTACAGGGAAATTTAGCGTGACCAATCCTCCTAACCAGCACATCTTTGGACTGTGGGAGGAAACTGGAGCACCCGGAGGAAAGCCACGCAGGCACGGGGAGAATGTGCAGACTTTGCACAGACAGTGCACCCAGCTGGGAATCGAATCCAGGTCCCTGGCGCTGTGAAGCAACAGTACTAACCATTGTGTTACTGTGCTGCCCTTAAAGACGCCCACGTCAGGACATTAGGGGCAAAATTGACCTAAAACATGGCAACATGTCAGGTTCTGACTGAAAACAGGCATGCTTCTCCCCAGAAACAGCCAGGTTTTCCCTCTAGATCATTGGGGGGGGGGACCGGATGTCTTTTGTGCTGTCACTCTGGCAGGGTGGTGCCCAAGAGGCGGCAAGCCCGACTCCACAGTGCCGTTTTTAAAGGCCGCCCTAATCTCAAGGTGCAGTTAAAGCCCCTCCCCACGCCGTGCCCGCCTCATCCCATCCGGGCCTCCTTACAACCTTGATCCAAAATTGGACAAAAGAGCTGATTTCCAAAGGTAAGGGTACAGTGTCTGCCCATGAGATCATGGCAGCATTTGATGGATTGTGGCCTCAAGGAGTCCTAGGAAAACTGAAGACAATGGGAATCAGGGGCAAAATTTTCCACTGGCTGAGGTTATAACTAGCATGAAGGAAGATAGTCTCAACCCAGCAACATTATCCTGAAGAACTCTCACAGCAATGTCCTGGATGTAACTATTGTCCGCTACTTCATCAAAGTCCTTACCCCCAATATTAAGGTCAAAAGTAGGAACATTCCGTGTTGATTGCACAGTGCTCAGTTTGATTTGCAACTCCTCAAAGAGTTTTGATGAGTTGTTACAGGCCTGAAACGTTAACCCTGGCCTGTATTTTCCTGGAGTCATGGAGAATTCACACCCCATTTAAAAAGTGTGAGGACCCTGGATCCATTGGTCCTGCTCCCATCTCCACAAATTCCTAGGGAAAGGGTTTGGGATTTGATTCTTAAATCCCAATTGGGCCATTTGAACTCAGTGTGGAGTTCAAACAAATCCCCATTTTCATTGAACAGGCGTTCTTATCCCTTAGTATGTGACTTACGATTTAAGAGGAGAAGCAAATGCTCATAAAAGGCAGATAAGGTCTTTGGAACTGTAAGGCTATCAAATTATTTGAATACTCAGTCCTTTAAATTAAAAAAAAAACAGCCTGCTGTGTCTCCCAGTTGAAAGAAATTGGTGCTTGCAGTTTCAATGGCTGTTTGTTGACATAAACTCAAGGGCTGTCATCATAATATAATCACAGCCTGACAGAATCCCACAACTTATTAGCATAGTGGGTACCTGTAGGTTTACTGTTTGATTGACAGCTCCACGTAATTAAGGGAATGGCTGTCTTTGATGTGGGGCTATGACTACGGATGTTTGCTTTTTAAATAAGGAATTAAGTGTTTACGTGGATTTAAATGCATTAAAAACTAGGAGTGGGTCATTCGGCCCTTCAAGCCTGCTCTGCCATTCATTATTATCATGGGCGATCATCCAACTCAGTAACCTGTTTCTGCCTTCCCCCATATCCTTTGATTCCTTTGGCCCCAAGAGCTGTATGTAACTCCTTCTTGAAAACATACAATGTTTTGGCCTCAACTATTTTGTGATAGCAAATTCCACAGGTTCATCACTCTCTGGATGAAGACATTTTTCCTAATTTCAGCCCTAAATGCTCTAGCCGTATCCTCAGACTAGAACCCTCCGTCATCAAAAACATCTTACCTGCATCTACCCCATTTTGTCTGCTTATAGGTGTCTGAGATCCATTCCCAGCCCTCAATTCTTCTAACTCAAGCGAATTTAATCCTAACTGATTCAATCTCTCCTCATATGTCAGTCCCGCCATCCCAGGAATCAGTCTGGTGAATATTCTCTGCACTCCCTCTATAGCAAGAGCATCCTTCCTCAGCTAAATACACACAATATTCCAGATGTGGTCTCACCAGGACCCTTTATAATTGCAGCAATCTCCTTGCTATGAAGGCCAACATACCATTTGCCTTCTTTACTGTCTTCTGCACTTGAATGCTTACTTACAGCGATTGGTGTACAAGAACACCCAGGTCTCATTATACATTCCCCTTGCTCAGTCTAAAACAATTCAGATAATAATCTGCCTTCCTGTTTTTGCTACCAAGGTGGAGAACCTCACATTATCCTCATTATATTGCTTCTGCCATGCATTTACCCACTCATTCAACTTGTCCAAATCACACTGAAGCATCTTTACATCCTCCTCACAGCTCATCCTCCCACCCAGCTTTGTGCTATCTGCAAATTTGGAGATATTACATTTAGTTCCCTCATCTAAATCATTAAATATATATATTTATGTATAATATAGATTTACTGAATAGATGGGATGCTAGCCTATTTATCAATTTGTATTTTTTTAATATAAAGTCTGTAATAAATACTTAGAACTTTATTTTATTTAATCTCAGTGTATTGCCCATAGTGGATACTGTGTGAGTTGGCATGAAGGATGCAAGGGCACAGGTTGACATCTTGGTTTGCCTACAGGCTAAAAGGGGCCATGGAGATTTGTGAAGGGCATAGGTTGGTATGGGTTTATAAGGGGACATGGAGCTGAACAGAGAGGCATGGAGAATAGAGGGATCATTAGAGTTGGGTAGGGATGTGGGTTGGCATGCATTGTCATGGATGGGGCACAAGGACTGGATGGGAGTGTGGTGAAGTGAGAGGGCTGGCTATTCAACCATACAACTAGATGAATTCCCAAAGCACCAAGGCAGCCCTTAACCACTTTGGTACTCGGCAGCTCCTGTGGCTCCCTTCAAACCATTTCCATAGGTTGGCCGACTCCAGCATTCACCCACACCCTGGAATAATGATCCTGCAATTCATGGCACTTTTTTCTGAGGTGGGTTCGGCGAGCTCAAAAAATTGCTGATTCGGCATACCCGACTCGGAAGTGAAAATCTGGCCCCCTGTTTTTCTCTTCACTGATGCTGCCTGACCTGCTGAGTATTTCTAGAATATTCTGTTTTCATTCTCAAATAATGAAGCAATCCGTGTCTGCATGCAGAAAGACCTGGACGAGATTCAGGCTTGGGCAAATAACATTGGTGCCATACAAGTTCTGGGCAATGAGTATCTCCAACAAGAAAGAGTCTTGACGCTCTCCCCATGACATTCAATGGCACTACCATCATTGAACTCTCCCATCTGTATCCTTGGGCTCATCAATGATCAGAAAATGATTTGGATCAGCCATATAAATACTGTGGCCACAAGAGCAGGTCAGAGGCCTTTAAATCCTGTGGCGAGTAACTCACCTCCTGACTCATCAAAGCTTGTCCATCATCTACAGGACACAAGTCAGGAATGTAATGTTCCAACAATATTTAAGTAGCTCACCCCACCCAGGACAAAACAATTTGCTTGGTTGGCACCCCATTTACCCAGAACTTGTATGGCACCAATGTTATTTGCCCAAGCCTGAATCTCGTCCAGGTCTTTCTGCATGCAGACACGGATTGCTTCATTATTTGAGAATGAAAACAGAATATTCTAGAAATACTCAGCAGGTCAGGCAGCATCAGTGAAGAGAACATTTATTCCCTCCAACAAGGTGCCTAGAGGTAGCAGTGTGCACCATCAACAAGATGCATTATAGAATTCATCAAGGTTCCTTCAACAGCCCGTAACCACGAACGCCTCGAAGAACACAGACAGCAGGTGCAGGAAAGGAGGTCACCTGCAAATCACACACCACCCTGATTTAGATAAAAGCAAATTATTGCAGATGCTGGAATCTGAAACAAAAACAGAAAATACTGGATAATCTCAGCTAGCTGGCAGCATCTGTGGAGAGAGAAGAGAGCTAATATTTCAAGTCTAGATGACTCTTTGTCAAAGCTGGTCAACCCTGATTTGGAAATCTATTAACATTCCTCAGTGTGGCTGGGTAAAACACCTGGAGCTTCGCTAACAGCACTGTGGGTGTACCTATCCCACATGGACAGCAGCAGTTCAAGATGAGAACTCAACACCACCTTCTCAAGGACAATGATGGATAGGGAATAAATGGCAGTGATGGCCCCATCCCATGAACAAATAAAAAAACACATGTTTGGCTGCAGGGGGGCCAGTGAGGAATCCCAGTTGGGCAAACCTAATGCCAACCACACTCATCCCAAACAATCTTCAAATCAGAACGTTCTTATTTATATATTGAAGAGATCTAGGGTGGAATTCTCCGCTCCCGCGATGAATCGGGAAGGCCGTCGTGAACTCTGCCGAGATTCACGATGGCCTCATAGGCTGCTCCTCGCACCTTATTCACCCCCACCCGGGTGGCTAGGAGCGGCGCCCCTCTCCGTCCCCCAGAAGCCACAAACGAGCATCTGGCGCCCATGTTCACGACGACAGCATGTTCACGACCACCAGGTGTGGTTGCCGCCGTCGTGAACCGTTCGGGAACGGCAGGCCGCTCGACCCATCCGGGCCGGAGAATCGCCGGTCGCTGTGAAAAACGGCGAGCGGCGAGAATCGCGGGGTGGGCCAGGGCAGCGTGTCGTGAGTCGCCCGGCCCTCCAGTGGTTTTCCCACCTGGCGTGCGGAGCGGAGAATCGCGCCCCTAATACTTGGTTCACATCTGGGAGTTATACTAAGTAAGAGACATCTGCTTGTCCAGTTGTAGAAAAATATTAAAAGTCTGTATCTTTATTAAGATACAGCCACTTCACATAATGGCCTTTTAAGGTTACTGTAGTTGATATGGTGCCTTAGTTAAAACATCCCTATGTTTTGGACATCCAAAATCTAGATAACAAAGAACAAAGTAAAGTACAGCACAGGAACAGGCCCTTCGGCCCTCCAAGCCTGCACCGACCATGCTGCCTGTTGAAACTAAAATCTTCTACACTTCTGGGGTTTGTACCCTTTTATTCTCATCCTATTCATGAAGATGCCCCTTAAATGTCACTAACTTGAGGGTTCTACAATTCACTGTATATTCCCTACCTGTATTAGACCTTCCAAAATGCATTACCTCACATTTGTTCGGATTAAACTCCATCTGCCATCTCTCCGCCCAAGTCTACAAACGATCTAAATCCTGCTGTATCTTCTGACAGTCCTCATCGCTATCCGCAATTCCACCAATCTTTGTGTCGTCCGCAAACTTACTAATCGGACCAGTTACATTTTCCTCCAAATCATTTATATATACTGCGAACAGCAAAGGTCCCAGCACTGATCCTTACTGAACACCACTAGTCACAGCCCTCCAATCAGAAAAGCACCCTTCCATTGCTACTCTCTGCCTTCTATGACCTAGCCAGTTCTGTATCCATCTTGCCAGCTCACCTCTGATCCCGTGTGACTTCACCTTTTGTACCAGTCTACCATGAGGCACCTTGTCAAATGCCTTTCTGAAGTCCATATAAACAACATCAACTACCCTACCTGCATCAATCATCTTTGTGACCTCCCCAAAAAACTCTTATCAACTTAATGGGACACGACCACCCCTTCACACAACCGTGCTGCCTCTCGCTAATACGTCCACTTGCTTCCAAATGGGAGCAGATCCTGTCTCGAAGAATTCTCTCCAGTAATTTCCCTACATAAGGCTCACCGGCCTGTAGTTCCCTGGATTATCCTTGCTACCCTTTTTAAACAAAGGAATAACATTGGCTATTCTCCAGTCCTCTGGGACATCACCTGAAGACAGTGAGGATCCAAAGATTTCTGTCAAGGCCTCAGCAATTTCCTCTCTTGCCTCCTTCAGTATTCTGGGGTAGATCCCATCAGGCTCTGGGGACTTAGCCACCTTAATATTTTTCAAGACGCCCAACACCTCGTCTTTTTGGATCTCAATGTGACCCAGGCTATCTACGCACCATTCTCCAGACTCAACATCCACCAATTCGTTCTCTTGGATTGGATTGGATTGGATTTGTTTATTGTCACGTGTACCGAGGTACAGTGAAAAGTATTTTTCTGCAAGCAGCTCAACAGATCATTCAGAACATGGAAGAAAGGGAATTAAACAAAATTCAAGAAAATACATGAGAATACATAATAGGGCAACACAAGATATACAATGTAACTACATAAGCATTGGCATCGGTTGAAGCATACAGGGTGTAGTGTTAATGAGGTCAGTCAATAAGAGGGTCATTTAGGAGTCTGGTGACAGTGTGGGGGGGGGGGGGTGAATTTGGTGAATACTGATGCAAAGTATTCATTTAGTACCATGCCCATTTCCTCTGGCTCCACACATAGATTCCCTCCCCTGTCCTTCAGTGGGCCAACCCTTTCCCTGGCTCCCCTCTTGCTTTTTATGTATGTATAAAAAGCCTTGGGACTTTTCTTAACCTTATTTGCCAATGACTTTTCGTGCCCCCTTGATTTCTTGCTTAAGTTCCTTCCCACTTTCCTTATATTCCACACAGGCGTCGTCTGTTCCCAGCCTTCTAGCTCTGCCAAATGCCTCCTTTTTCTTTTTGACGAGACCTATAATAGCTCTGGTTATCCAAAGTTCCCGAAATTTGCCATATTTATCCTTCTTCCTCACAGGAACATGCCGGTCCTGAATTCCTTTCAACTGTCATTTGAAAGCCACCCACATGTCAGATGTTGAGTTACCCTCAAACATCCGCCCCCAATCTAGGTTCTTCAGTTCCCGCCTAATATTGTTATAATTAGCCTTCCCCCAATTTAACACATTTACCCGAGGACCACTCTTATCCTTGTCCACCAGCACTTTAAAACTTACTGAATTGTGGTCACTATTCCCAAAATGCTCCCCGACTGAAATTTCTACCACCTGGCCAGGCTCATTCCCCAATACCAGGTCCAGTACAGCCCCTTCCCTAGTTGGACTATCTACATATTATTTTAAGAAGATCTCCTATTTTCTCCCCGCTTTTAGCATATCTTACTTGCTGCACACACATATGCTGTTTGAAGTTCCCTATTGCTAATAACAAAAAGCTTTCTTGTAGCTTTACTAAGATACAACCTCTACTTGCTCCTTCAGCTATGTTAAAATGGGAGTAATTGTTGCAATTTAGAAAAACAATATTCTGGAGGAAATTTGCAATATTTGTCTTTAATTACTGGTTAGGAAATCTGCAAACTATTTGTGTGTTGTGTTGCACAGTTTTACTTCCAGAATAACTTTTAATTAAATCTAAAATAAACTCCTAGTTTTCCACAAATTTTGTATGCGCTCCATGGATAGATATCATTCTCAGGAAATCAGACTCCAAGTTTTTAAACATAATTTAGTTTATTTTCTGTGTTCAGAGATGTGAGAGAATGTCTTACAGAAAAGTGTGGAGTTTTGACACTGATCATACAAATACTCATGTTTGTTTCAAGTGCCTCAACCACTTCCGATTTTCAAGGTTTGTTCCAAGTTTAGTCTGCACTGGAAGGGAAAGATCAGCCCCATGACTAACTTTGACACAACTGCACAAAACTAGGCAAACTGGTTTGCTATATTTAGATAAAAGGAAACATCTTGTTCAATTCTGAAATACTTTGTTAAAAGAGGAAATGTCCTACTGATAGAAACTATCTAGTTTCTATTCTTTTTTTTTCAGTATTTGTGTCTTCAGACATATGCGCAATCTGGGAAGATTAGACTATGGACGAAAGAACTCAAAAGTCTGGTAGTGATGTGGATGAAACATGATGACCTTCTTGGAGTTATTTTTTATCTCATTCAGAATATTAAAATTCATGCTGAACAGCCCATGCCATAAATCTCCAACCCTGATCATCTGTCACACAGTTCACTCGTCCAGTCACTTGTTCTCTCTTAGTGCTTGATGATGTAAATTTCTCTCACTATTACATTCTTAAACAGCTTAAACCTCTCCTGCACACCAGATTTTCTTGTATATTTCTTATGCTGGATATTCTTCCAGTGACAGTGAGCACTAATTATTATTATTATTATTATGGTTTAGACTATTTTACATGCACCAATGAACTGTTAAACCCTTTCACTGATGCTAATAATAGCTGGGCAGCCTCTCCTGCATTGTACCACCTATCCCACTGGAAAGTTGAGGAGATGATAGAGGTAACAATGGAAGCAAAGCATGAAGCATGAGTAACTAAAGGGGCTTTAATGGATAGAGTGCAAAGATAGGAAAAGGGCACAACGTTGAAATTGTGAAAGCAATATAAGTGGATTCTTTAAATTTCTAGAAGCTCATCATGTAGATCGAGGCAGCTATCCTTTGGATTCCTGGAGCACAGATTTAATGCTCATTTTATAAAAAAATTGAAGGCACCAGGAGGAAAATAAGTTATAATAGAGATACAGTAATATTTTCCCCCCTAAATAACAGATGAGACATTGCAATAAGCCACTCAGTGCGTCTTTATTTAGTTACAGGATGGTTAAGCTTTCCATCCCTGTGGGATACATGGCTGCGAAAGAAGAAAGCTTTGTCTTTCTGACAAGGAATCGAATTACCCTGCAACCATACATATTCTGGCATTTCCTTTATAAAACCTTAGGAACGCAGCATGTAGCAGTAGCTGGCTGGCACAAATTTCTGCCAGTGTTTTACAGATAAAATTCGGATAGGTTTTGACATTATAGTAAATAGATAATTGGAATCATAAAAGCAGTAGCAAAAATGTTTCAATAGCTATTCTAACTGTTTGGGTGTCAAGTCACTTCACAGTGTAGAAACAAACACACAGCAGTAGTATTAGAGTTAGGATATGATCAAAAGCAGGCAGAACAATTTTGAAGAGGAATTTGCACTTGGAAGATTGCGCACAATTCTGGTCACCACACTGCCAGAAGGACGTGGAGGCTTTGGAGAAAGTGCAGAGGAGGTTTACCAGGATGTTGCCTGGCCTGGAGGGTTAGCTACGTGGAGGGGCCGAATAGACTGAGACTGTTTTCATTAGAAAGATGGAGGTTGAGGGGTGACCTGATAGAGGTCTACAAGATTATGAGGGGCATGGATAGAGTGGATGAGCAGGCACTCTTTCACAGGGTGGAGGGGTCAGTCACCAGGGGGCATAGATTGAAGGTCCATGGGGAAAGTTTAGAGGAGATGTGTGGGGCAGGTTTTTACGCAGAGGGTGGTGAGTGCCTGGATCACGTTGCCAGTGGAGGTTGTGGAAGCAAATACATTAACGCCGTTCAAAAGGCATCTTGATAAACAAATGGATAGGATGGATATCGAGGGATATGGCACAAGGAAGTGGTGAGGGTTTTGGCAAAGGTTAGTATAATGACCGGTACAGGCTTGGAAGGTCGAAGGGCTTGTTCCTGTGCAGTATTGTTCTTTGAAGGCAGGGAGGAAAATTGCAAGAGACCTCCAAGCGGGAGTTATGGAAAGTAGAGCTAGGGCAGCTGATTACTTTGCTTTCAGTGGTAGAGTGGAGGAAGGGAGCGCATGGTTTATTATTTGGAGGAATGGAAGGCACACAGTGGAATCTTGTGATCTCCACGATGGCAGATTTGATGGCAGGGGTATTTATCAGGTGGGAGGGTGACTGATTGGGAGCATGACAACTTCCTCATCCACCTCAATTAATGCCCATTTCAGGGCCTCATCAGACTACTACGGGCAGCAGGGTAGCATGGTGGTTAGCATAAATGCTTCATAGCTCCAGGGTCCCAGGTTCGATTCCCGGCTGGGTCACTGTCTGTGTGGAGTCTGCACGTCCTCCCCCTGTGTGCGTGGGTTTCCTCCGGGTGCTCCGGTTTCCTCCCACAGTCCAAAGATGTGCGGGTTAGGTGGATTGGCCATGCTAAATTGCCCGTAGTGTCCTAATAAAAAAGTAAGGTTAAGGGGGGGGTTGTTGGGTTACGGGTATAGGGTGGATACGTGGGTTTGAATAGGGTGTTACAACCTGGTGTTGTAAGACTTCTTACTGTGAATAGGGTGATCATGGCTCGGCACAACATTGAGGGCCGAAGGGCCTGTTCTGTGCTGTACTGTTCTATGTTCTATGTACTGCTAGTATTAACCTGGTTGGGTGGGGTGGGGGGTGGGGGTGGCTGGGGCCCGTTATTCAATGCACTTAGTGCTTTGAGGAGCCTGTCATTCCGAAGGCTCAACGTTCCCTCCCCTTCCTTCCACCCCCTCTCACCATCACTTATCTCCATCCTGGGATTCAGCAATGATACTAAATCCCAGGTGGGTTCTGTATGGGCAGAGACCATTATCTTCCCCCGTGGCCTCTCATTGGCTGGAAGTTCTTGGTGGGCAAGGTTTCTGCCCTGGAGTCCTTGATCCTGGGGGAACGCCTGACATTGGCTTGTTAAGTTCCTGAGTGGAACAAGCTGAGCAGGTAATTCCCTAAAAGAGGCAAGACTGGGCTTCTGCTAGCTCTCAAGCAGATGGGCAAGACCCCTATCGCCTCCGCAAGATTCTGCCCAGAGTCTGAGATGAAGGAGGTTGCTGAGCTTAGGTGGCAGAAGGTTATGAATAAATTTTTAATTGAAGGTTTGGATTTTTAATTCAAAACATTTTGATTCATGGTTGGTAAATACAGTCAGTCATCAATTAGGACAAACAGGATCTGATGAAGGTCAGCATGCAGTTGACAGAAGTTTGCAAGGAGTTAAGTATGTGTGGGGTGGAGTATGCAAGGCCAACAATTACAGTACAGGAGAAACCTAATAATTTAGAGCATAAAAAAGATTTCCAGATAGTGGAAATAAGGTATGGCAGAGGCAAAAAATGTTGTGGCATGTGGAAGCTACCAATGTCACTGGATGAGATTTGTGATTTGAAGCTTAGTTGTAGGTCAATAGGAGAATTAAGTTATGCTCCAAGTTGTGAAGCTTACATGACAGACCTCGAGCCGTGGCTGGAGTCACTGTGGTGCATCCAGGAGACTGACAGCTATGTGGACTCTGTGCCCTTACGATAGAGGACTCTCAAGGGGCACAGATAGGTGCTTCTGTGGACCGGAAAGAGATTTCTCTATGGTATGTTGTCTCCCTGGTGCCAGGGTCAACGTTGTCTCTGAACCAACACAAGACATCCTGGAGGAGGGTGAGCAGCCAGAGGTCGTAGTACATAGGTACTAACGACATAGGCAGGAAGAGTGATGAGGTCCTGCAGAAGGAGTTCAGGGAGTTAGGCAATAAGCTAAAAAGCAAGACCTCTAGGGTTGTAATCTCAGGATTACTCCCTGTGCCAAGTGCCAGTGGGGCTAAAAATAGGAGGATAGTGCAGCTAAATACATGGATAAATTGATGGTGTAGGAGGGAGGGCTTCAGATTTCTGGATCACTGGGATCTCTTCCTGGGCAGGTATGACCTATACAAGAAGGACGGGTTGCATCTAAACTGGAGGGGCACCAATATCCTGGCTGGCATGTTTGCTAGAGTCACTCGGGAAGATGTAAAATGGTATGGCAGGAGGATGGGAACCAGAACGCTATCTCAGAAGGTGTAATAACTGAAAGGGAAATAGAGAACAAAAATAAGAGAACATCACCCTGTCTGCTCAAACGCAATGGTTTGAAGTGTATTTATTTCAATGCCAGAAGTATAGCGAGTAAGGCAGATGAACGTAGAGCACTTATTAGTACTTGGAATTACGATGTATTGGCTATCACAGAAACATGGTTAAAGGAAGGGCAGGATTGGCAGCTGAACATTGGAGGATATAGATGCTTCAGGAGACAGAGGGGAATGCAAAAGGAGTGGGGGAGTAGCATTACTGGTTAAGGCGAATATTATAGCTGCGGGAGCACACCTTGGAGCGCTCCTACAATGAGGCAATCTGGGTAGAGCTCAGGAACAGGAATGGGGCAATCACAATATTGGGGGTTTATTACAGGTCCCCCAACTGCCAGCGAGAGATAGAGGACAGATCGGTAGAGAGATTTTGGATAGGTGCAAAAATAGCAGGGTTGTTGTGGTAGGGGATTTTAATTTTCCCTACACTGACTGGGACTCACTTCGTGCTAGGGGTTTGGATGAGGCAGAGTTTGTAAGGTGTACCCAGGAAGCCTTCTTGATGCAATATGTAGATAGTCCAAATAGGGAAGGGGCAGTACTGGAACTGGTATTGGGGAATGAGCCTGGATAGGTGGCCGAGTTGCAGTAGGGGAACATTTTAGGAGTAGTGACCGCAATTCCGTAAGTTTTAGGGTACTTTTGGACAGAGATGAGAGTAACACTCGCATTACGGTGCTAAACTGGGGAAAGGCAAATTACGATAACATTAGACAGGAATTGAAAATTTAGATTGGGTGCGGCTGTTGGATAGTAAATCAACATCGGACATGTGGGAGTCTTTCAAGCAACAGTTGATCAGGATTCAGGAAAGAATTCTTGAGAGAACGCAGGATAAATATGGGAAGTTTAGGGAGCCTTGGATAATGAGGGATATTGTGAACCTCGTCAAAAAGAAAAAGGAGATTTTTGTACGGTCTAGAAGGGTGGGGACAGTCGAAACCCTTGAGGACTATAAAGAAAGTAGGAAGGTACTGAAGTGGGAAATTAGGAGGGCTAGGACTGGTCATAAAAAGTCCTTGGCAAGTAGGATTAAGGTGAATTCCAAAGCTTTTTATTTGTATGTAAAAAGCAAGAGGGTAGCCAGGGAAAGGATTGGACCACTTACGGACAGTGGGGTGAATCTGTGTGTTGAGCCAGAGGAAATGGGCGAGGTACTAAATTGGTACTTTGCATCAGTGTTCACCAAAGAAAGGGACTTAGTGGAAGATGATTCTTGGGTAGGGTGTGAGAACAGTCTGGACCATTTAAATTATTAATCTTTTAAAAGATACTAAGGTTGATAAGTCTCCTGGGCGGGATGGAATTTTTAAAAATAAATTTAGAGTACACACTTATTTTTTTTCCAATTAAGGGGAAATTTAGTGTGGCCAACCCACCTACTCTGCACATTTTTGGATTCTGGGGCTGAAACTCATGCAGACACAGGGAGGAAGTGCAAACTCCACACAGTGTCCCGGGGCCGGGATCAAACCCGGGTCCTTAGCGCCATAGACAGCTATGTGGTGGGATGGAATTTACCCTAGAATACTGAGGGAGGCAAGGGAGAAAATTGCTTGGGATTTGACTGACATCTTTATATCCTCATTGACTACAGGGGAGATCTCAGAGAACTGGAGAATAGCTAATGTGGTATCGCTATTTAAGAAAGGTAGCAGGGATAATCCTGGAAACTATAGGCCAGTGAGCCTCATGTCGGTAGTAGGTAAATTATTGGAGAGACTTCTCAGGGACAGGTTTTATACCTAGTTGGAAACAAATGGACATTATAAGTGATAGACAGCACGGTTTTGTGAAGGAAAGCTCGTGACTCACTAACTTGATGGAGTTTTTGAGGAGGTGACAAAGATGATTGATGAGGGGAGGGCGGTGGATGATGTTTACATGGACTTCAGCAAAGCCTTTGACAAGGTGCCTCATGGCAGACTGGTACAAAAGGTGAAGTCACACAGGATCAGAGGTGATGTGATAAGATGGATACAGAACTGACTCGGTCACAGAAGGCAAGGGGTAGCAGTAGAAGGGCGTTTTTCTGAATGGAAGGTGTGACTAGTGGTGTTCCACAGGCATCTGTGCTTGGGCCTCAGTTGTTTGCAGTGTACATAAATGATTTGGATGAAAAGTGATCCGATTAGTAGTCAGAGAGATCTGGGCCTGCAGGTCTTCAGATCTTTGAAGGTGGCAACACAAGTGGGCATGGTAGTCAAGAAAGCATACGGAATGCTTGCCTTCATTGGATGGGGCATTGAATATAAAAACTGGCAAGTCATGCTACAGTTGTATAGAACGATGGTAAGGCTGCACTTGGAATATTGCGCACAATTCTGGTCGCCACACTACCAGAAGGATGTGGAGGGGGTGCAGAGGAGGTTTACCAGGATGTTGCCTTGTGTGGAGTGTGTTAGCTATGTGAAGAGGCTGAATAGACTCGGACTGCTTTCATTAGAAAGATTGATGTTGAGAGGTGATCTGATGGAGGTCTGCAAGATTATGTAGGCAAGGATAGAGCAGATGGGCAGGCACTCTTTACCAGGGTGGAGGGGTTAGTCACCAGAGGGCATAGGTTTAAGGTCCGTGGGGCAAAGTTAGAGGAGATGTGCGAGACAGGTTTTTTTTTTACGCAGAGGGTGGTGAATGCCTGGAACACGCTACCAGGGGAGGTTGTGGAAGCAGATACATTGACAGCGATCAAAAGGCATCTTGACAAACACATGGATAGGATGGGTATAGAAGGAAGTGCTGAGGGTTTAGGCAAAGGTTGGTATCATGACCGGTACAGGTTTGAAGGGCGGAGGGGCCTGTTCCTGTGCTGTATTGTTCGTTGATAACTCATTCAACGAGATGGTCACATTGCAGCTTAGGAGCCTGGAGACAGAAAGGGAATGGGTGATCGGCAGGCAGTTCAAGAAATCTATGCAGGTAGTGCAGGAGGCCCCTGGGTCCCGCTCACCAATGGGTTTTCCATTTTGGATATTGGTGAGGGCGTTGATTCCTTGAGTGTAATTAGAGCCATGTTTGTGGCATCACAGGTGGCTCTGCTGTACAGGGATGGAGAAAGAAGTGGGGAACATTTGGATTAAGTTTATTGTCACATGTACCGAGGTGCAGTGAAACGTATTGTTCTGCGTACTGTCCATACATGAAAAACATTGGACATAAGATAGTTGCACATTATAAATACATCAACACAGACATTGGTTGAAGCATAGAGTGTGTAGTACTGCTCAGTAGAGAAGATGCGTGGTGAGATCAGTTCAGTCCATAAGAGGTCATTAAGGAGTCTGGTAACAGCGGGGGAGAAGCTTTTTTTGAATCTATCAGTGCACGTTCCCAGACTTTTGTATCTCTTTCACGATGGATGAGGTTGGAAGAGTGAGTAAGCCGGGTGGGATGGTTCTTTGATTATGCTGCCTGCTTTCCCCAGGCAACAGGAGGTGTAGACAGAGTCAATGGATGGGAGGTGGGTTTGCGTGATGGACTAGGCTGTGTTCACGGCTCTCTGTAGTTTCTTACGGTCTTGTGCCGAGCAGTTGCCATACCAGGTTGTGATGCAACCATATAAGATGCTTTCTATGGTGCATTTGTAAAAATTAGTTAGAGTCAATGTGGGCATGCCGAATTTCCTTAGTTTCCTGAGGAAGTTTAAGCGCTATTCTGCTTCCTTGGTCGTAGCGTTGACATGGGTGGACCAGGACAGATTTTCTTTTTATAAATTTAGAGTACCAAATTCATTTTTCCAATTAAGGGGCAATTTACCATGGTCAGTCCACTTACCCTGCACATCTCTCTATTGTAGGATGAAACCCATGCAAACACGGGGAGAATGTACAACCTCCACATGGGCAGTGACTCAGAGCTGGGATCAAACCTGGAACCTCGACGCCCTGAGGCAGCAGTGCTAACCATGCACCACTGTGTTGCCTGGGTGCACCAGGACAGATTGTTGGTGATGTGCACACCTAGGAATTTGAAGCTGAAAACCATCTCCACTTCAGCACAACTGATGCAGACAGGGGTGTGTGTGATACTTCGCAGCAGTAGTGATTGGAGATCCATTGGTTAAGGGAAGAGACAGGTCTTTTTGTGGTGACAGATGTGACTTTAGGCTGGTATGTTGTCTTCCTGCCTGGTGTCATGGTCAAGGATATCACAGAATGGCTGCAGAACATTCTCCTGGGGTTGATCAGCCAGAGGTTGGTTGGAACCAATGAATTAAGTAGGAAAGGGGAAGAGCTGATTTTCGGGAGCTAAGAAGGAGATTGAAAAGCAGTACTCTCAGGATTAATCGTAGTCCCACATGCAAACCAGTATAGAAACAGGAGAATTGAACGATTTAACATATGGCTGGTAGCTGGTGTAGGAGTGCCGCATCAGATTTGAGGACCAGTTCTAGGAAAGATGGGACCTTTACAAGCCAATGGGATACACCTGAACAGATATGGGGCGAATATCCTCTCAGGAAGATTTATTAGTGCCGTTGCAGGGAATTTAAACTAGATTGGTGGGGGGATGTGTTGAGGGCAAATTCAGAGCAGGGAACAGGACTTGGGGAATTAGTGTATGAGTCAGAAAAAAACAAGCAGCACAGGTTAAAAAGTGTACAACAGTGTTAAAAGGTATATATGTAAATGTAAGGAATATAGTAAATATAGTAAATATTTATATTAAGGAATATAGTAAATAAAACCACTGAGCTGAGGGCACAGATTGAGACACATGGCAGCATGACATCAGCTATAACGGAAACTTGGCTTAAGGCAGAGGTTTCAGGCAGGATAGGGAGGGTGATAAAAATGTAGTATTATTGACTAAATAATCAATTGAAGCTGTGAGGAGGAATTATGTACTAAATTAAGTATCAAATTAGGTCATATGGGTTGAGCTCAGAAATAAAAAAGGGACCGCCATACTGCTAGGAATTTTCTATAAACCCACAAATAGTGGAAAGGAGTTGGAAGAACTATCCTCATGGCAGCACTGTAGCACAGTGGTTAGCACAATTCCTTCACAGCCCCAGGGTCCCGGGTTCGATTCCCGGCTGGGTCACTGTCTATGCTGAGTCTGTCCATTCTCCCCGTGTCTGCATGTGTTTCCTCCGGGTTCCTCCCACAGTCCAAAGATGTGCAGGTTAGGTCGATTGGCCATGATAAATTGCCCTCAGTGTCCAAAATTGCCCTTAGTGGGTTACTGGGATAGGGTAGAGGTGTGGGCTTGGGTAGGGTGCTCTTTCCAAGAGCCGGTGCAGACTCGATGGGCTGAATGGCCTCTTTCTGCACTGTAAATTCTATGATTCTATAAAAACAAATATTAAGACAGATTTTGGAGCACAAAAACAGGGCAGTAATCTCTGGGGACTTCAATTACCCTGATACGAACACTGCAAAGGGGACAGAGAGTGCAAAATTCTTGAACTGCATTCAAGAGAACTCTTTTAGCCAGCATGTAACAAGCCCAATGAGAGGGGGACCAATTCCAGATTCAGTCTTAGGAAATTAAGCTGGGCAAGTGGTTGAAGTAGCAGTGGGTGACCACTTTGGAGGTAGTAACTATAAGATTTATCATTAACGAAAAGAACAAAGGTAGAATAGGAATAAATATTTTAAATGAGGGGGAGGGTGCACAGATTTTACAAGGCTGAAAGGTGAGCTTGCCAGAGTGGGCTGGATACAGCTATTAGAAGGAAAAACTGTCAAATCATGGGGAGACAGTCAAAGGCAAAATTCTGTGGGTACAGTGTAGACAGGTCTCCACAAGAAAAAGTGTGATACTGCCAAATCTAGAGCTGCCTGGATATCCAGAAGCATACAGGCTAAATTAAAGCAGAAAAAGAAAGCTTTTGACAGTCATGAAGCACTTAATACTAGAGGAGCATAGAAAGTACAAGGGTGAAGTAAAAATGGATATATGGAAAGCAAAGGAAAATACAAAGAAATATTGGTAAGCAAAATCAAAGCAAATTCTAAGCTTTTTTACCAATACATTAATAACTAAGAATAACTAAGGAAAAGGTAGGGCCTATCAGAGATGTACATGGCAACTTGTGGATTGATTCTGAAGATGTGGGCACGGTTCTCATTGCGTAATATGTCTCTGTTAGCACCAAGGACATTCTAGTTAGAGTGTGAAATATTACATACAATAAACATAGTGAGATAAAGTAAAGAAGTAACTGACATCCTTGAAGGTGGACAAATTAACAGATGGATTCTATCCTGGCTGTTCAAGGAAACCAGGTAGGAAAGAGCAAATACTATGAGGATCATTTTCCAATCCTCACTAGATCCAGATGAGGTACCGAGGACAGAAATCTGCGAACATTGTACCATTATTTAAAAAGGGTGTAAGGGATAGGCCAGTCAGTCTGACTAGAGTGCAGGGCAAATCATTAGAAACAATTAAAGTCACACAGTCTTAGAGGTCCACAGCACAGAAAATGACCTTCAGACCATTCAGTCTGCGCCAGTCAAAAAGAACCACCAATATATTCTAATCTAATTTTCCAGCACTTGGCATACAGCTTTGTATGCCTTGGGATTGCAAATGCACATTTAAATACTTCTTAAATGTTATGAGGGTCTCTGCCTCCACCATCCTTTCAGACAGTAAGTTCCATATTCCCACCACCCTCTGGATTTACCGTACATCCCCTTTAAGCCTCCAGCCCCTTAACTTAAATCTATATCCCCTGTCGTTGATTCCTCCACCTCTACTCTACCTATGTCCCTCAGAATTTTATACATCTCAATCATGTCTCCCTCAGTCTCCTCTGCTCCAAGGAAAAAAACCTAAGTCTATCCAATCTCTCTTCACAATGGTAGCACAAGTGGATAGCACTGTGGCTTCACAGCGCCAGGGTCCCAGGTTCGATTCCCCGCTGGATTACTGTCTGTGCGGAGTCTGCACGTTCTCCCAGTGTCTGCGTGGGTTTCCTCCAGGTGCTCCGGTTTCCTCCCACAGTCCAATGACGTGCAGGTTAGGTGGACTAGCCATGCTGAATTGCCCTTAGTGTCCAAAAAGGTTAGATGGGGTTATTGGGTTACGGGGATAGGGTGGAAGTGAGGACTTAAGTGGGTTGGTGCAGACTTGATGGTCTGAATGGCCTCCTTCTGCACTGTATGTGCTATGTTCTATAACTAAAACTCTCTAGCCCTGGCAACATTCTCTGCACCGTTTCCAGCGCCATCACATCCATCCTATAATATGGATTCCATAACCGCACACCACACTCTAGCTGTGGTCTAACCAACATTTTGTACAACTCCAGCATAACCTTCCTGCTCTTAAACTGTATGCCTCGGCTAACATGCCTTCTTAGCCACCTCATCCACCTGCCCTGCTACCAAGGTCCCTCTGATTCTTGATACTTCCCAGGGTACTGCCGTTTATCATGTATTTCCTTGCCTTGTTTTGCCCTGCCCAAGTGCATTATCTCACACTTATCTGGATTTAATTCCATTTGCCACTGATCAGCCCATATGATCAGCCTGTCTGTATCCTCCTGTAATCGAAGGCTATCCTCACAGTCAGTAGTGATGAAAATTCTAAAATTGTTATCAAAGATTTCATAGAAGAGCACTCAGAAAACAGTGGCAGGATTGGACAGAGTCAGCATGGATTTATGAAAGGGAAATCATGCTTGACAAATCTACTGGAATGCTTTGAGACTTGATGAAGGGGAGCAAGTAGATGTGGTGAATTTGGACTTTCAGAAGGGTTTTGACAAAGTCCCACATCAAAGATTAACATGTAAAATTAAAGTGCATAGGATTGAGGATAGTGTAGTGAGATGGATAGAAAGTGGTTGGCAGACAGGACAAAGAGTAGGAATTAACGGGTCTTCTTCAAATTGGCAGGCAGTGACTAGTGGGTTACCAAAGGGATTGGTGCAAGGCCCCAGCTATTCACAATATATATTAATGATTTAGATGAGGGAACAGAATGTTATACCCCAAAATTGCAGATGACACCTAGTTGGGTGGGAGGGCGAGCTGTGGGGAGGATGCAGAGATCCTTCAGTGTGATTTGGACAAGTTGAGTGAGTGGGCAAATGAATGGCAGATGCAATAGAATTTGGATAAATGCAATGTTATCCACTTTGGTAGCAAAAACAAGGCGGCAGACTATTACCTGAATGGCCGTAAATTAAGAGAGGGGAACGTGCAACGAGACCTGGGTGTCCTCGTACACCAGTCACTGAAGGTATACATGCAGGTACAGCTGGGGGTAAAGAAGGCAAATGGTATGCTGGCCTTCATTACGAGAGAATTTGAGTACAGGAGTAGGGATGTCTTGCTGCAATTATATAGGTCCTCGACGAGGCCACACTTGGAATATTGTGTGCAGTTTTGGTCTCCTTATCTGAGGAAGGATGTTCTAGCTATAGAGGGAGTGCAGCGAAGGTTTGCCAGAATGTTTCCTGGGATGCAGTATTAACGTATGAGGAGAGATTAAATAGGTTAGGTTTACATTCGTTGGAGTTGAGAAGAATGTCACGGTAGCACAGTAGTTAGCACTGTTGCTTCACAGTGCCAGGGTCCCAGGTTCGATTCCTGCTTGGGTCAATGTCTGTCCAGAGTCTGCATGTCCTCGCTGTGTCTGCGTGGGTTTCCTCCGGGTCCTCCGGTTTCCTCTCAAGTGCTGAGAGACATTCTTGTTAGGTGAATTGGACATTCTGAATTCTTCCTCAGTGTATCCGAACGGGTGCCCGAGTGTGGCGACTAGGGGATTTTCACAGTATCTTTATTGCGGTGTTAATATAAGCCTACTTTGTGACAATAATAAAGATTATTATTATTAGAATGAGGGGGGATCTCATAGAAACCTATAAAATTCTAATAGGATTGATGCAGGAAGGATGTTCCCCATGGTGGGTGTGTCCAGAACCAAGGGGCACAGTCTAAGGATACGGGGTAGACCATTTCGGACAGAGATGAGGAGAAATTTCTTCACCCAAGAGAGTGGTGAGCCTGTGGAATTTATTACCACAGGAAATAGTTGAGTCTAAAACATTGTATGGTTTCAAGAAGCAGTTAGTTTTAGCACTTCGGGCGATGATGATCAAAGAATATGGGGGAAAGCGGGATTAGGCTATTGAGTTGGATGATCAGCCATGATCATAATGAATGGCAGAGCGGGCTTGAAAGGCCGAAAGGCCTCCTCCTGCTCCCATTTTTTCTATGTTTCTCCTCACTATTTACCACCCCACCAATTTTAGTATCATCCACGAACTTACTGATCAATGCTCGTATATTCATATCTACATTGTTTATATAAACCACAAACAGCAAGGGCCCCACCACTGATCCCTGCAGGACCCCACTGGACATAAGCTTCCAGTCAGAAAAACACCCCTTGACCATCACCCTCTGCTTCCTGCTGCTCAGCCAATTCTGGATCCAATTTGCCAAATATCCTCAAATCCCATGGACTCTCACCTTTGCTATTAGTCTCCCATGTGGGACTCAAAGACAAGGTACACTCACTGAGAAGGCACAGATTGATCAGAGATAGCATGGTTTTGTGAAGGGAAGACGTCTTATTAACTTAATAGAATACTTTGAGGAAGTAACAAGGAGGATTGTTAAGGGTAATAAAGCTAGGGCCAATTTTAATAAAGAAAGACAGAATCTGTCCAAAGTTAACTGGAAGCAGTTATGTGTAGGAAAATCTACAAGAGAACAGTACAATTTATTCAAAAAAGAAATAGAGAGCGTACAAGGCCAACATGTTCCCATGATTATTGAAGGGTGGGAGCAATAAGTCCAGACAACCCTGGGTGTCAAGGGATATGCAGGGTCGGATAACAAAAAAGGGAGGCTTATGCCAGATACCGAGGGCTCAAAACAATGGAAGCCTTGGAGGAATATAGAAAGTGCAGGGAGTTACTGAGTTACTTAAGAAAGAATTTAGGTGAGCAAAGAGGGGGCATGTAAAAGCACTTGTGGATAAAATAAAGGAAAATTCAAATGTGTTTTTATAAGTATTTTAGGGCAAGGAGGTTGACCATGGTAAGAGTAGGGCCCATTAGGGACCAATGTAGCAATTTGTGTGTGGAACCGCAAGATATAGATGCGGTTTTAAATGAGTACTTTGCATCTGCATTCACTACAGAGAAGGGCGATGTAGGTATAGAAATCAAAGAGGTGCATTGTGATTTACTTGAACAATTTAAGATTGAGAGGGAGGAGGTATCAATAGTTTTAACAAGCCCAAAAGTGGATAAATACCAGAAGCTAGATGTGATACACCCCAGATTGCTGTGGAAGGCAAGGAAGGAGATTGCAGTTGCTCTGACAAAACATTTCAAATCTTCTGTGGCCACAGGATAGGTGCCAGAGAACTGGAGGACAGCTAACCATTATTCAAGGAGAGAAGTAGGGACGAACCAGGAAATTACAGGCAAGCGAGTCTAATTTCCCTGTTGGGAAACGACTGGAAAAAATTCTGAGAGGCAGAATTAATCTCCACTTGGAGAGGCAAGGATTAATGAAGGATAGTCAGGATGGCTTTGTCAAAGGGAGATCACGTCTTACAAATTTTTTGAGGCGGTGTCAAGGTATGTAGATGAGAGTAGTGTGGTGATGTAGTCTACATTACATGGACTTTAGTGAGGCTTTTGACAAGGTCCACATGGGAGACTGATGAAGGAGTTATGAGCCCATAGGATCCAGAGCAATTTGGCACTAGCTTAGTTGCAGGAGGCAGAGAGCGATGGTTGAAGGTTGTTTTTCTGACTAGAGACCTGTCCAGTGATGTTTTGCAGAGATGATCTGGATGTGACTGTAGGAGGTATGATAAGTAAATTTGCAGATGACCAAAAATTGGGGTGTTGTAAATAGTGAGGGGCAAGGCTTAGATTATAGGACAATATAGATGGGCTGGTTAGATGGGCAGAAGAATGGCAAGTGGAATTTAACCATGAAAGTGTGAGGTAATGCATTTGGGAAAACCAACAAGGCAAGGGAATATACGATGATTGGAAGTACAGAGGATTAAAAAGATTTTCCTTTAAAATTGTCGACAGATCTTTGAAGATAGCAGGACAGGTAGATAAAGTGGCTAAGGCCTATGGGATTCCTGCCTTTATTAACTGAGGCAGTGAATATAAAAGAGCAGGGAGGTTATGCTGGAGCTGCAGAAAATGCTGGTTAGGCCCCAGCTGGAGTACTGTGTACAATTATGGTCACCATATTATAGAATGGAGGTGATTGCACTGGAGAGGGTGCAGAGGAGATTCACCAAGATGTTGCCTGGGCTGGATCGTTTCAGCTATCACGAGAGACTGGATAGACTGGGGTTGTTATCCCTGGAGCAGAGAAGGCTGAGGGGGAACCAAATTGAGAGACATAAATAGGGTGGATAGGAAGGTACTTTCCCCTTAGTGGAGGAGTCAATAACAAAGGTTTAAGGTAATGGGCATGAGGTTTAGAGATGTGAGGAAAACGTTTTCAGCCAGAGGGTGGTTGGAATCTGGAACTCACTGCCTGAAAGGATTTTAGAGGCGGAACCCTCACAAATTTTAAGTATTTAGATGAGTGCTTAAAATGCCATTGCAGGGGCAGCACGGTGGCGCAGTGGTTAGCATTGCTGCCTACGGCGCTGAGGACCCGGGTTCGAATCCCGGCCCTGGGTCACTGTCCGTGTGGAGTTTGCACATTCTCCCCGTGTCTGCGTGGGTTCCACCCCCACAACCCAAAGATGTGCAGGATAGGTAGATTGGCCACTCTAAATTGCCCCTTAATTGGAAAAAATAATTGGGTACTCTAAATTTATTAAAAAAAAAAAAAATGCCATTGCATACAAGGCTACGAACTAAGTGCTGGAAAACGGGATTAGAATAGTTAGGTGCTTCATAGTAGGCGCGGACGCGATGAGCTGAAGGGCCTCTTTCCCTGCTGTAAAACTCTATGACTCTAGTGCAATGAATATTGTCTACATGGATTTCAGTAAGGCGCTTAACAAGGGACCACATGGCAGACTGGTCAGAAAAGTGGGATCGCATAGAAGACAGGGGACCTCTGTAGATTGGATCCAATATTGGCTCAGTGCCAGGAAACAAGAGGGTAAAATGGTCAATGGATGCATTTGCAAATTGAAAACAATTTCCTGTGCTTCCACAGGGCTCAGTGTTGGGCCCTTGCTGATGGTTGTACATATTAATTATTTTGACTTAAATGTTGGTGGCATGACTTAGATATTTCTAGATAGGGCGGCATGTGGCACAATGGTTAGCACTGCTGCCTACAGCGCTGAAGACCCGGGTTCGAATCCCAGCCCTGGGTCACAGTCCGTGTGGAGTTTGTACATTCGCCCCGTGCCTGCGTGGGTTTCATCCCCACAACCTAAAGATGTGTAGGGTATGTAGATTGGCCACGCTAAATTGCCCCTTAATTTGAAAAATAAACAATTGGGTACTCTAAATAATAAAAAAGATATTTCTAGATGACACAAAAATTGACAATGTCATTTCTTTTTCAAATTTAGAGTATCCAATTAATTTTTTCCAATTAAGGGGCAATTTATCATGGCCAATCCACCTAACCTGCACATCTTTGGGTTGTGGCGGCAAAACCCATGCACGTAGTTGATAGAGAAAAGGATAGTTGTCGACTCCAGCATGGATTGGTTGAGTAGGCAGAGAAGTGGCAAATATAATTCAATCTGGAAAAGTGTGAGGTAATGCATTTGGGGAGATCAAACAAAGCAAGGGATACAATAAACAGGAAGACATTGCGAGGAATTGAGGAAGAGAGACACCTTGGAGTGCATGTCCACAGACCCTTAAATGGCGGCAGGACAGGTAGACAAGGTGATAAAGAAAGCACTTGGAATGCTTTCCTTGACTGGGCAAGGTATTGAATACAAAAGCAGGGATGTACTGATGGAACTGTATAAAACATTGGCTAGGCCACAGCTGGAGTTTTGCGTACAGTCTGATCACCATATTACAAGACGGATATGATTGCTCTGGAGAAAGTGCAGAGGAGATTTATAAGAATGTCGTCAAGGCTTGAAAATTGCAGCTATGGGGATGGATTGGGTTGCTTTCCTTAGAACAGAGAAGTCTAAGGGTGACCGCATTGAGGTGTACAAAATTATGAGCGGCTAAAAAGGGTCGACAGGAAAGACTTGTTTTCTTTAGCTGAGGGGTCAACCATCAGGGGGCATAAATTTAAGGTGATTGGTAGAAGGATTACAGGGGACATGAGGAAAGGCTTTTTCACCTAGACGGTTGAGGCTGAAATGCTCAACTTATGTAAAAGGAACCTGGGTCTGTATCTGAAGTGCTGTAACCTGCAAGGATATGGGCCAGGTGCTGGAAAATGGGATTAAAATAAGTAGCTTGGTTCTTTTTTTTCCGCTTTTATGGCCAGTGCAGATACATTGGGCTGAAATGGCCTATTTCTGAACCATAGAAAAGAGTCTTGGGTGCTCTAGCAATACCGGTACAGGGGTGAGGGGGAGAAGGCAGTGCTGTGAGCCACACTTTGAGTCGGACAGCTAGAAGTAGACTGAAGTGAGGGGGTTTCTACACAGGACAATAGAGAAAACAGTGAAGGATTTAATGATCAATGCTATCAAACTTGCTGGACAGATAATGGAAGACTGGAAAGGATAATGCATAATTGGATTTTGTTTGTTTGGAGGTTGGAGAATACTGCAGGTGTAGGTGTTCAACAATTTCAGGTAATTCCCATTCTTCAGTAAATACCTCAAGCCATACAATTTCCGATCAAAACTTCCTAGACTGCAACGGTCTCATGTAATCATTACTGCAAAAGTTTGAAGCACTCAATATATCAAATTCTCTAGATTAGACAAACAAATATACATGCAATTATTTCATTAAGGGAAGAACATTTTGTCGACACAAGGGCGAGATTAGAGAAGGCTTGCACTGAAAAATCATAAAAGCAATAGTGTAAGGAAACTCAACACGTTGACTCAAAGTAAGCACTGGAAGGAAAAAGAAAAATGGCAACAACATGAGTGACTGGAAATACTCAATGTGACTAGAACAGGGAGGATCCTATTGCTATTTAAAAATAATTTTTAAAGAAAATGATTTTTTAGTTTTCATCAAGTATGTACTGGATTAATGCTGCTGGATTGGAGTATTTTTCCATTTTGGGCGAAATGTTTTCAGAAAGTATTCCTTGGGTAGAAATGGCATAATCAAATGTAGCATTATGCCCTTTTTATTCTGCCACAAACACTATCTGTTTAATTTCCTACAGAACTACCCAAGTAACCTCCAACTGAGATTGTTAAATTGTAAGCAGTGTTGTGCTCTGACTTAATGTCAACTAGGGAGTGCATCATTAAAATTGCCAAGTTAATTTCAAATGTACGATTCTGACTACTCAGGAGATTTGAACTCCCCTCAGTTGTGAGCTGCAATAAGGTGTACTAGAAAGGAAACTGTAAATTCAGAATTCAAGAGGAAAATCATTATTTGAGCCATGCTCAAATGACTTGAACTTTACATAATAAATAATAAATGCAAGCTCAAAAACTTGAACCTTACATAAGAACTAAATATGACATAGGATATCAACACAAGAGGAGAATCTTTCTGGACTCAATGGCCAGAATATATCTATAAGTGATACCTCATCTACCATACAAAACACACTTGCAATTTTAAGTACATAGATCAGAAAATGAGTGTTATTTGTTTTTAAATTTACTATAAAGATAGTGATGAAACCTAAGAGTTATGTCAACTGAATTGCAACCTTATAACTCACTGTTTACCTATCACCTTTAATTAAAACTTGCATACCCAAGCTATACTCACTAAACTGTAGTGCCCATTCCAAGAGGTTGCTGCTACAAACACATCCTCCTAGAATGTAATGGTCTTTAACAAATCTATTCAAAGATCACCTTCTGTTGAAATTTCAGTTTTAAAAGCAGAATATGTTTAAACTACAGATAAGATCTTTAACAATGGCGTTTTTTGATTAAACCAAAGGAAAACTGGTAACATTGTTCACTTGGTGAATAAATCACTCCTCAAAACGAATTAAATCTGCTATGTCTTGATTCACAAAAGCTGAAAGGCCAAAGTACTGAACACCAGAGGATCTTGTCAAGAGTGTTTCTTCTGCTAGATAACTCGGTCATATTAACCATAATTGAGCAATACTAGTAAAATAAAATTATATTCTGTATTACTTTATTGTACGTGTTATGATCTTTGGCCAGGCCCCCAACCTGTTGGTAAGATCTGGTTAGTGATCAATCACGTTTTATTCAAAATAGGCCACGTTTGAGATTTAAGTGAATAAGTGACAAGATTCCATGGGCTTTGAACAAATAAAAATAAACTTTACAATACAAGGTCAGAAAGGTAAAACAATTTACAATATCTACCTTATACTAAACATACAAGATTAATATGAGGTACATGTAAACCAACAGGCAAACTGTGGTCAAACAGACCACACCGCACAATAAATGGCAGATGCGACCAAGACAAATTCCATGAGTTTCTTAACAACCTGCCCAGATGTCAGTAAGTACTGAGAGTCAAACAATCTCATTGAAACATTCTCTCTCACAAGGGATTCGAAACTTCAACTTCAAAGATATCATATTGTTATTCTCACCAAAGGTCACTCCAAGTTGAACAGGGTCAATGAGAGCTCATCTCATGAGGTTTCAATCTGTCTCCTGAGATTACGTCCCCCTGAATTCCAAAGAATGTACTCAAGCACTAACTTGAGCACAATTTGAGCTCTTCAGCCGCACTGAGTCGAACAACTGCTCAAAAGGGGTAACTAAATTAGGATATTTTCCTGTTCCCTCTTTGGGACCTCTCCTGTACCCTGCCTGGGACCGTTCTTCTCAATGGCACTCCACTCTTGGTCACCCACCTTTGTTTTTGCAGTTTTTTCTTCTGCCACTGGCTTAGGCACGCTGGACCTGAAGAACCCCAAAATGCTGATCTCTGCATATGCAGCCTTCTGCAACCGCACCCCCCCTCCCCCACAGTCTACGCATATGCAAAAGCTCTGAGGTCCATTGGGAGTTGAAGTTCCCAACCTACACTCTCAACACCAAGGTAAGTTTGATTTTCGTAACAACTGAATAAATTTTAATAACGACAATTTATAAAATACTCTTTGGTAAAACTACGAATCTAGTTTTGTTACCAACATCAGCAATAACATCAATTCACTGGTGGTGTTAAGGGCATGACAACTTCAGAGAACACGATGTGCTGCACCATATATCTGAACCAGAAAAAAACAAATGAACTCCCAATAATGTTTCAGATAATTAATCATATATAAATATTTTACAGGCAGGATTTTAAGCTTGCAACTCTAACCATGCTGGAATCAACTAAACTCTTTTCACCGTATAGTCAGCTAGATACTACTATCAGTGCTCGACAGACATCTTACATTTGCGCAAGTTAATTACTGATTAAATTATTTCTAAGGACACGGGCATCTCTTACTTTCTTTTCCTTTCTCTTTATTTTTTAGCAGCAGTAATTTTTGTTCTCTGTGTTGTTTCTCCATCTCTTGTTCCTGACGATGCTGCTCCAGTTTACGTTGCTGTTCCAAAATTTCTTGTTGGTGCTTCAATGCAAGCAAGTCCTGTTGATGCTTAAAAAACACAAAGGAAGAGTGAGCAACTGCCTACATGTCAACCATCTGATAGCTGAACCCTTCCCTGAATTCCCAAGTCCATTGTAATTGCAAAACGCACCACAGCTTTTACTTTCCAGCTAACATACGGAGATGAGCAACCTGTTTCAGACAGGCATCCTTTCGTACTATATAAATGGGAGTCCACTTATGTACAATGCACACTCTGCCTATTTGTATTAACACTGAGAAACACTGAATATGTCAGGAGAGAATAATGACCATTCGCAAATGGGAAGTTATTTCTGCTCGTCAATTTTTGGTTCAGTAATACAGTTGTCAACGGACTGTATTAGAGCATTTCAACTGACAACAATGAGCTACAGGGAAAACAAAGTCTACAGATAATGTCCCTTATGTTTTCACATGGGCAACCTGCCAGGTTGGTTACCTGTGCCCTGTTGTGAATTTCCTAATGGAGAGAATCCCATAGATATGGCAACTACAACAATATTGGCGGGATGGATATGGTTATGACTTTGGATTAGTTTGGGTGATCCAAAAATGCATTGCCAGCTCTTAGCTCAGTCTAAAGTAAACGTATTGTTTAAAAAGATTATTTTCTGTACTAAAAATGTAGCCAAATTTAGCAAAACCATGCATATTCCTCTATCATAGTTACCCGGAGTAGGTGGCAGTGAGACTTATGTCAGAGCGACAAAAGTCTTTATGCTGATGGTGCTCTCGATGGTGTTGGGAGTATATTTCTAACAGTGGGATACGCAAATTAGGATGATGCATAACTTGGAGGTAAACTTACAAATATTGCCATGCCCATCATTTTATTTCTCTGGTTCTCAATGGTAAAGCTTATGGGGCTACAGTGCTGTTGCAATAAGATTGTTACCCTGTAGACAGTGCATACTATAACAACGATGGGCAGTTGTTGCAGCACGTGGCCATTGAATTCAGTTGTAGGTATGTCAATTAATTGGACTGCACAGTTTTGGATGATGCCACACTTCCTCAAGTGTTCTTGTGCGTGCTTCAATCTAGGTAAGTGGTGATAATCAAGCTTGTAACTTGGTGGCGAGAGTTTCAGGATTCAGGACTGAACCACTGTCATTTCTATACATTTATTATCAGTGATTTCATAAGGTGGCCTTGCAGTGAGGAAACATAAATTTGATAAAACAAACCCAGATGACTTTTTGCTAATATGTATTTTGATATAGGAAAGGGGAATGCTCAATCATGAGGATTGCCTAAATTTTCCCTTTGAAGAAATTCAATTCTTGAGGGCAGGACTGCCATGTTGGAAGGGACTTTACATAGACAGAAACTTATTTTCTAAAATCACCATTTTGGTTGGTTTCCTCTAAAATAAGAATTCTTATAATATTGCTTAAAAACCAAAAGAACAATACAATAAAATTCAAATATCAAAAAGCAAGATTTTTCCAAACTGAGTTCCAAGTATATGGATAGCATACTCTGCTATGAAAACCCCTTGCATTTCTATTGTATCTTTAATATAAAGTATATTGCAAGATACATTCAGAGCCACAAAGGAGGAGCTCAGGAGGGGTGACAAAAAAACATGTTTTGAAGAGATGGGTCCCAAGAAGACTTTTGAAGAAGTGGGAAGGTTTAATGAGGAACCTATATAAGTGAAAGTCTCTGTTGTTATTAGGGCTGGGGCAAAGTGTCAAGGGATAGACTAAATTACAGAGATTTAGGAGGTAAGAAGTGGCTAAAATAATCGATCTTTCAGAAGAGGCAGAACAAAATGATTTAATTAAAAATATGAAACTCATCCTTCCCCATCCACTATTTTTTTAATACATAAATAGAATACTGACTGCTCTATACCCCACAGTCCTCCACTGCCGTCTTCTGTTGTTTTAACTGCTTTGTGCACTCAACTTCATTGTTGTTGGACGTTAATGATAGAGATATGTAAAATTAACTCCTTGTTGATAGTTAATTTAAGTTCGAGTTGAAACCACTCCAGATATTTGTGGTTTCGCTTTAGCAGCAATACTTATTGAATGTTAAGTATAATTTTAATTGCTTGTATTGCAGTTGAATTATCATCACCACCGGTCACACCCATAATTGGCATAAGAGCTACTCCCAAGCACGATTGTGATGAGCAAGGTCAAGACAGTAAACTGGGGCAACACGGTGGCTTAGTGGTTAGCATTGCTGCCTCACGGCCCGTGGTCACAGGTTCGATTCCGGCTCAGGGTCACTGTCCGTGTGGAGTTTGCATATTCTCCCCGTGTTTGCATGGGTTTCGCCCCCACAACCCAAAAGATATGCAGGGTAGGTGGATTGGTCATGCTAAATTGCCCCTTGACTGGAAAAATGAATTGGGTACTCTAAATCTATTTTTTAAAAAGACAGTAAACTGAAATGTCTCTCAAAACACAGGTGACTTCTACTTATATTTTGAAGTTAACTAGATGGATGGAGATGTAATTTAGGCAGAAATGTTCATTAATTATCTGTTCAACTGATTACCATCAGTTGAAATACAGACAGGGATGGAGATTAAGCAAATATAATTTAAGAATAAAGGAGATCTCAAACTGCATTCTTCATTTTTCTTTCTAACATTTGGATTTTTTATTTTGCAATTAATTTTTCTGTTAGTTTTGATTTTTTTCAAATATTTCTTGCTTGCTCTTTTAAAAAAATTTTCACCCTTACATTATTGGTCATCTTTATTTTTTTTAAATTAGTGTTATGCATTAGAAATAGTAAGGCTTCTATTGAAACCATCACTCAAGAGAAACCAGTAAAACAATGGGAATGATGTATAGGATCGTTGAGCCAGTTTTAAGGATATCACACGAATAATGACTTTATGAACCTGTGATTATGCACACGTCAGCATATTGATGTATTCTAAAATTACCATGTATTGTATTGTTGTGTTTGATAAATCAAACAATTAATCTTATGTTGTTAATTGTGATATTTTAAATGCAAAAGATTTTCTTATTGTGATGTACCTGATACTATGGTGGAATAAGAACTTCCGCGACTCAAGAAGATGCTCACCAGCACCTTCAAAGGCTGGCCTTGCCAACGGTGCCCATATCCCATGAACAAATATTTTTTTAAAAACAGGTAATTAACTCTTGAAGCACGCAATACTTATTCGAGCCTGCTCCTTAAGGGCCAATGCTTGTGTACTTCCAAAGAAGCAGATATTTCCATACATTCTGAAGACAATTACAACCCAACATAATAATAATCTTTATTAGATGTGATTTGGGAAGGGCAGCAAGTAAATCCAATCCCACTACATTTGCTGCCTCTACAGCATCCTGAACTATTTGTAAATAATAATAGTAATCTGTATTTGTGTCACAAGTAGGCTGACATTAACACTGCAATGAAGTTACTGTGCAAATCCCCTAGTCACCACATTCCGGCGTCTGTTCAGGTACACTGAGGGAGAATTCAGAATGTCCAATTCACCTAACAAGCATGTCTTTCGGGACTTGTGGGAAGAAACGGGAGCACCCGGAGAAAACCCACGCAGACACCCATAGATGTCATATACATGGACTTCAGTAAGGCATTTGATAAAGTTTCCCATGGCAGGTTGATGGAAAAAGTGAAGTCGTATGGGGTTCAGGGTGTACTAGCTAGATCAGGGGTGGGCAAACTTTTACGTTCAAGGGCCACATTCAGAAATTCACAATTTTAAAGGGCCGCATAGTATATTAAGTAAAATAATTACTTCACCCGGTTATGATTCTGGGCGCCTCATATAGAACAGAGAACAGTACAGTACAGAACAGGCCCTTTGGCCCTCGATGTTATGCCGAGCAATGATCACCCTACTCAAGTCAACGTATCCACCCTATACCAGCAAGTAACCCAACAGCCCCTCCCATTAACCTTAAAAAAAAAAAATTTTTTTTTTTAATGACTTGGTGGGCCGCATAAAGACCTTTGGCGGGCCGCATGCAGCCCGCGGGCCGTAGTTTGCCCACCCCTGAGCTAAATGGATAAAGAACTGGCTGGGCAACAGAAGACAGAGAGTAGTGGTGGAAGGGAGTGTCTCAAAATGAGGAAGGGTGACTAGTGGTGTTCCACAGGGATCCGTGCTCGGACCACTGTTGTTTGTGATATACATAAATGATCTGGAGGAAGGTATAGGTGGTCTGATTAGCAAGTTTGCAGATGATACTAAGATTGGTGGAGTTGCAGATAGCGAGGAGGACTGTCAGGGAATACAGCAAAATATAGATAGATTGGAGAGTTGGGCAGAGAAATGGCAGATGGAGTTCAATCCAGGCAAATGCAAGGTGATCCATTTTGGAAGATCCAATTCAAGAGTGGACTATATGGTCAATGGAAGAGTCCTGGGGAAAATTGATGTACAGTGAGATCTGGGAGTTCAGGTCCATTGTACCCTGAAGGTGGCAACGCAGGTTGATAGAGTGGTCAAGAAGGCATTTAGCATACTTGCCTTCATCGGACGGGGTATTGAGTACAAGAGTCGGCAGGTCATGTTACAGTTGTATAGGACTTTGGTTAGGCCACATTTGGAATACTGCGTGCAGTTCTGGTCGCCACATTACCAGAAGGATGTGGATGCTTTAGAGAGGGTGCAGAGGAGGTTCACCAGGATGTTGCCTGGTATGGAGGGTGCTAGCTATGAAGAAAGGTTGAGTAGATTAGGATTGTTTTTGTTGGAAAGACGGAGGTTGAGGGGGGACCTGATTGAGGTCTACAAAATTATGAGAGGTATGGACAGGGTGGATAGCAACAAGCTTTTTCCAAGATTGGGGGTGTCAATTACAAGGGGTCACGATTTCAAGGTGAGAGGGGGAAAGTTTAAGGGAGATGTGCGTGGAAAGTTTTTTACGCAGAGGATCATGGGTGCCTGGAACGCTTTGCCAGCAGAGGTGGTAGAGGCGGGTACGATAGCATCCTTTAAGATGCATCTAGACAGATATATGAACGGGCGGGGAACAGAGGGAAGTAGACCTTGGAAAATAGGAGACAGGTTTAAATAAAGGATCTGGATCGGCGCAGGCTGGGAGGGCCGAAGGGCCTGTTCCTGTGCTGTAATTTTCTTTGTTCTTTGACACAGAGAGAACGTGAAGACTCCGCATAGAGAGTGACCCAAGCCGGAAATCTTGACCACTGTGCTACCGTTCCGCCCTGACAAAGTTTCTGTAGATTGGTAGCTGCTGAGCGTTTCTTCATAACTTAATCTTTCCAGTTTATCTGAGGCTCATAAAAAAGTACAAAGTAACTGGGTTACCACCTTTTTTCATTTTTTTAATCACTGTTCAATTATAATTTATTGTGTTGACAGTAAATGTAAGACAAGCAGTGTGACATATCAGACAGTGAAGGTGTCCAAAAGAGATGGTGGTGAGATAAGAGTTGAGATAAAGTTGGGTACCATCTGCAAATATCTGGAACTTATTGCGTTTTTGGATTATACCGTTGAGGGGCAGCATGTAAATGGGAAATAGAAGGGGACCAAGGATGGACCCTAGGGGTACTTTAGAGGAATGGGAGAGGTTATGACAGATAATTCTCTATGATTATGTAATTTTTAAAAAACCAACTAACTTTGATTATACATACATAGATACACAGAAGATAGGAGCAGGAGGAGGCCTTTTGACCCTTCAAGCCTGCTCCGGCATTCATCACTATCATGGCTGATCATTCAACTCAATAGCCTAATCCTTCTTTCTCCCCATAGCCTTTGATCTAATTTTCCCAAGTGCTATATCTAGCCGCCTCTTGAATATATTCAATGTTTTAGCATCAACTACTTCCTGTGGTAATGAATTCCACAGGCTCACCACTATTTAGGTGAAGAAATATCTCCTCATCTCTGTCCAAATTGGTTTACCCTGAATCCTCAGACTGTGACGCTGGTTCTGGACACACCCATCATTGGGAACATCTTCCCTGCATCTCCCCTGTCTCGTCCTGTTAGAATTTTATAATTCTGTATGAGATCCCCCCCCAATCTTCTGAACTCCAGTGAGAACAATCCTAACCTAGTCAATCTCTCCTCATATAACAGTCCCGCCACCCCTGGAATCAGTCTGGTCAACCTTTGCTGCACTCCCTTGAGAGCAAGAACATCCTTCCTCAGAAAAGGAGACTAAAACTGCACACAATACTCCAGGTGTGGCCTCACCGAGGCCCTGTATAACTGCAGCAACACATCCGTGCTTCTGTACTCGAAACCTCTCGCAATGAAGGTCAACATACCATGAGCCTTCTTTACCGCCTGCTGCACCTGAACGCTTACCTTCAGCGACTGGTGCACAAGCACACCCAGGTCCCGTTGCCCACTCCCCTCTCCCAATTTACAACCATTCAGGTAGTAATCTGCCTTCCTGTTTTGCTTCCAAAGTGAACAGTCTCACACTTATCCAACTTATACTGCATCTGCTGTTGATTTGCCCACTCGCCCAACCTATCCTGATCATGCTGTAGGATCTCTGCATCCTCGTCACAGTTCACCCTCCCACCCAACTCGGTATCATCTTCAAACTTTGAGATATTACATTTTCTTCCCTCACCCAAATCATTAATCTCTATTGTGAATAGCTGGGGTCCCAGCACCGATCCCTGTGGTACTGTAGTCACTGCCTGCCAATTTGAAAAGGACCCATTAATTCCTATTCTTTGTTTCCTCTCTGCCAACCAGTTTTATATACACCTTAATACACTTCCCCCAATCCCATGCGCTTTAATTTTTCACAATAATCTCTTATGGGGGACTTTGTCAAACGCCTTCTGAAAGTCCAAATATACCATATTGACTGGCTCACCCTTGTCAACTGTACTGATTACATCTTCAAAGAATTCCAATAGCTTTGTCAAGCATGATTCCCCCTTCACAAATCCATGCTGACTGACTGATCCTGCCACTGCTTTCTAAATATTCTGCTATAAAGTCCTTGATAATGGATTCAAGAATTTTCCCCACTTCCGATGTTAGGCTTACTGGTCTATAATTCCCTGCTTTCTCTCTACCTCCTTTTTTGAATATTGGAGTGACATGAGCTACCCTCCAATCTGCAGGGACTGTTCCAGAGTCTAAAGAATCCCTTCTTTGCTGAATTCTAAACTGCTCCCAATCCTCAGTCCTATTATTTTTCTTGGCCATTTCTAATTTTCTTTGTAAGTCATGGATTGGCCCTCTTACCCATTTAGCATTTGTGCCAGACATGAATGAACAGTTGCTGCTGTTCCCCATGCATTCCTTGTTTGCCATTGCCTATCCACTGTCATCCCTTTAAGTAACTCTCCCAATCTATCAAGGCCAACTCACGCCTCATAACTTCAAAGTTTCCTTTAATAAGATTGAACACCCTAGTCTCCGAATCAACCACTTCACTCTCCATCGTGATAAAAAATTCTATCATGTTTTGGTCGCTCATTCCCAAGGGGTCTCGCACAGCCACATTGGCAATGATTCCCTTCTCATTACACAGTACCCAGTCTTAAGATGGCCTGCTCTCTAGTTGGTTCCTGCAATATTGGTCAAGACAACCATCCCGTATACACTCCAGGAATTCCTCCTCTACGGCACTTTGGCTAATTTGATTTGCCCAATCTATGTGAAGATTAAAATCACCCATGATCACCGATATTCGCTTATTACATGCATCTCTAATTTCATGTTTAATGCCATTCGCAACATCACTGCTGCAGTTTGGGGGCCTATACATGACACCCACTAATGTTTTTTGCCCCTTGTTATTTCTCAACTCTACCCATTGTCAGAGCTAATATCCTTTCTCATTATTGTTTTAATTTCCTCTTTAACCAGCAGTGCTATGCCTGTCCTTTCTAAATACTGAAAATCCTGGGATATTCAGTTCCCATCCCTGGTCACCCTACAGCCATGTCTCCGTAATCACAATGATATCATACCCATTTATATCTATCTGCGTGATTAGTTCATCCACTTTATTGCAAATGCTCCATGCATTAAGGCACAGATCCTTTAAGTTTGTCTTTTTCACATTGTTTGTCTTGCTCCCAATATTGTTCTCTTTTGCGCTGTTTGAATTTTGCCATTGGGTTCTCCACCTATCACTTTTCTTATTCATTTTTTTACCTTTTGTTTTTATCCTTGCTCCCTCTTTCTCTGACTCCTTGCATAAGTCCCATCCCCCTGGCATATTAGTTTAAACCCTCCCCAACTACTCTAGCAAATAGCCCCCCCCCCCCCCCCGAGGACATCAGTCCCAGTCCCGTCCACGTGTAACTCGTCGAGTTTGTATAGGTCCCACCTGCCCCAGAACCAGTCCCAATGCCCCAGGAATCTGAAACCATCTGACACCATCTCTTCAGCCATGTATTAATCCAATATATCCTGTCATTTCTGCTCTGAATACCACGTGGCACCGGTAGTAATCCTTATTAATTATTTACAGCTCCTTCCTAAATCTTTTTCCCTTTCACCCCCGCTTCCAGCAAATGCAAGGGACTTGTGGAATTCTTTGTCTATGATTGAAATTGGCCAATCATCTGCCTGCTGTTTCACTTGCCCATCGGGACCAAATTTTCTCTAAAGCCTCCCTTACTGGCCTTGTATCTTTTTCAAGTTTCCCTCACATCGCTCCTCATGCTCTCTCAGAGTTCAGCTTGGCCATGAGACCCACCTCCCAGGAGCACAGGAAATAGGAGCAGGAGTAGTCCTTTCGACGCCTCAAGCTTATTCTGCCATTCTAGATCATGGCTGACATTCTACCGCAACACCATTTTCCTGCATTATCCCCACAACCCTCAATGCCGGTCTTGAATATGCTCAATGATTGAGCCCTCTGGAGTAGAGGATTCCAAAGATTCATCGCCCTCCAAGTAAAAAAATTCCTCATCTCAATCCTAAATAGCTACTTCTTATTTGGAGGTTGAGTCCCTGGTTCTATACTGCCCCTAGACAGGGGAAACAGCCTTTCTGCATCTACCCTATTGAGCCCTGAAGAAAACTTTGCTTGCTTCAATGAAATCATCTCATTCACCTAAATTCAACGCAAATAAGACCATAAGACATAGGAGCAGAATTAGGCCACTCGGTCCATCAAGTCTGCTCCACCATTCCATCATGGCTGATATTTTCTCATCCCTATTCTCCTGCCTTCTCCCCATAACCCCTAATCCCCTTATTAATCAAGAACCTGTCAAATTCTGTCTTAAAGACACTCAATGATTTGGCCTCCACAGACTTCTGCGGTAAAGAGTTCCACAGATTCACCACTCTCTGGCTGAAGAAATTCCTCCTCATCTCTGCTTTAAAGGATCATCCCTTTAGTCTGAGAGTGTGTCCTCTGCTTCTAGTTTTTCCGACAAGTGGAAACGTCCTCTCCACGTCCACTCTATCCAGGCCTCGCAGTATACTGCAAGTTCCAATAACATCCCCCCCTCATCCTTCTAAACTCCAACAAGTACAGACCCAGAGTCCTCAACCGTTTCTCATACAACAAGTTCTTTATTCCAGGGATCATTCTTGTGAACCTCCTCTGGATCCTTTCCAAGACCAGCACATCCTTCCTTAGATACGGGGCCCAAAGCTGCTCACAATACTCCAAATGGGGTATGACCAGAGCCTTATATAGCCTCAGAAGTACATTCCTGGTCTTGTATTCTAACTCTCTTGACATGAATGCTGACATTTGTCTTCTTAACTGCTGATTGAACCTGCACATTAACCTTAAGAGAATCGTGAACAAGGACTCCCAAGTCCCTTTGTGCTTCTGATTTCCTAAGTATTTCCCCATTTAGAAAATAGTCTATGCCTAAATTCCTCCTTCCAAAGTGTACTTTCCACATTGTACTTCATTTGCCACTTCATTGCCCACTCTCCTAACCTGTCCAAATCCTTCCGCAGCCCCCCACTTCCTCAATACTACCTGTCCCTCTACAGATGTTTGTATCATCTGCAAACTTAGTGACAGTGCCTTCAGTTCCTTCTTCCAGATCATTAATGTGTATTGTGAAACGTTGTGGTCCCAGCACAGACCCCTGAGGCACACCACTAGTCACCGGCTGCCATCCTGAAAAAGACCCCTTTATCCCCACTTCCTGCCTTCTGCCAGTCAGCCAATCCTCTATCCATGCCAGGATCTTACCCTGAACACCATGGGCTTTTAACTTATTTAACAGTCTCCTCTGCGGCATCTTGTCAAAGGCCTTCTGGAAATCTAAATAAATCACATCCACTGGTTCTCCTTTGTTTAACTTTCTTGTTACTTCCTCAAAGAACTCCAACAGATTTGTCAGACACAACCTCCCTTTGACAAAGCCGTGCTGACTCAGTCCTATTTTACCATGCACTTCCGCGATCTCATCTTTAATAACAGACATGGGCCCAGTCTCCTCAATCTCCCTTCATAGGACAACCCTGCCAACCCAGGGATCAGTCTGATGAATCTTTGTTGACTCTCTCTGTGGCAAGTATTTCCTTCCTTCGGTAAGATGAGCAAAACTCTCCACAAAACTCCAGGTGCGGTCTCACCAAGGCTCCATACTCCTGCATCAAGGCACCCTGACTCCTGCATTCAAATTATTTTGTAATAGAGGCTAGCATACAGATTTATTTTCTAATTTCTTGCTGCACCTGCATTTTAGCTTTCAGTGACTTGTGAACATAGACACCAAAGTCCCTTTGACCATCAACACTTCCCAATCTCTCACCATTTAAGAAATACTCTGCATTTTTGTTTTTCCTATTAAAATGCATAACTTCACGTTTTTCAAGTATTCCATTTAGCATGTCCTTGCCCACTCAGTTAGCCTGTCTAAATCTCTAGAAGCCTCTTTGAATCCTCCTCACAACTTACATTCCCACCCAGTTTTGTATCATCCTCAAACTTGGAAATAATACACTTGGTGCCCATCGAAAACATTGATACAGATCGTGAATAACTGGGGCCAAAGCATTTAATTTTTAAGTGCTTAAAAGAGCGAGGTAGGAGGTTTTGGGAAGGTTTGGGCCGAGATTTGTGGCATAGGTGCGGTTGCTGTATGTGGCACCAAGGGCGAGGGTGAGGACGAATGATAGGAGTTCACAAAGCTTTGATTTACACAGGGGTACGAGGCAGAGATGCTCGCTGTCGCCGTTGCTGTTTGCGATGGCTCTCAGGGGGTCGGCGGAGTGGAGGGGAATATGAGGGGACAGAGGGAGCATCAGGTGTTGCTCTATGCCGATGACCTCTTGCTGTACGTTTTAGAACCGTTGGCGAGTATGAGAAGGATTATGGACCTGCTGGAGAGCTTTGGAGGGTTCTCGGGTACAAATTGAATGTAAATAAAGCGAGGTATTCCTGGTGAATGAGCTAGGAGAGATGGCTAATTTAAGAGGGATGCCATTTACGGTAGCAAGCGACAGGTTTAGGTATTTAAGGATTCAGGTAGCGAGGGAATGGACGGGGCTCCACAAGTGGAACTTAGCGAAGCTGATGGGAGGAGGCCAGGGTGGATCTTAGGAGGAGAAGGGTCCAAGTGGTGAAAATGAATATTCTGCTGAGGTTCTGGTTTATCTTTCAGGCTCTCCCGATCTTTATACCAAAGGCCTTTTTTCAGAAAGTGGACACGATCATCTCGGACTTTGTATGGGTAGAGAAAGTGCCAAGGGTGGGGAGGACCCAGGGCAGGGTTGGCGTTGCCGAACTTGCTTCATTATTATTGGCCGGCGAATGTGGACAGGGTGCGGCTGTGGTGGGAAGGAGAAGGGGTAGAGTGGGTTAGGATGGAGGAGGAATCTTTTAACGGGTCTAGTTTGAGGGCTATGCTGACGGCCGCGTTGCCAATGGTTCCGAGTAGGTATTCAGGGAGCCCGGTGGTGCAGTCCACGGTGAAGTATGGAATCAGCTGAGGAGATATTTTAGGATGGAAGGGATGACGGTGCTAACATTGCTGTGCATGAAACATGGGTTTGAGCCAGGGATGATCGATAGTGTATACAGGAGGTGGAGGGAAGAGGGGCTGGTCAAGGCGAGGGATTTGTATTTGGAGGACAGGTTCACCAGTCTGGAGGAGCTAAGGGGGAGGGTAAAGCTGCGAGGGGGAGTGAGTTCAGGTACATGCAGATTAGGAACTTTGCGCGAAAGGTCTGGAGGTGGTTCCCTAGCTTGCTGGGATACACCCTGCTGGAGCGACTGCTGCTTCCAGATGCGGAAAGGGAGGGAAGAATTGGGAATATATATAAGTGGTTGGGGGGATGCAGGGAAGTGAGCGGGTGGTGAAGATCAAGGAAAATGGGAAGCGGAGTTGGGAGGGGAGATCACTTAGGAAGTACGGAGTGAGGCACTGCAAAGGGTAAACAGAACCTCCTCTTGTGCAAGGGTGAGCCTGATACAGTTTAAGGTGGTGCACAGGGTGCATATGACTCGGGTGAGAATGAGTGGGTTCTTTCAGGAGGGTAGCAGATGAGTGAGAGGTGTGGTCGGGGGCCAGCGAATCACGTGCATATGTTTTGGGGTTGCAAAAAATTGAGAAGATTCTGGGCGGGAGTGTTCACGGTCTTAGCCGGGGTAGTGGAGGAGGAGGTGGACCCAGACCCTTTGGTGGCGATATTTGGGGTTTCAGAGAAGCCGGAGCTCATGGAGAGGAAAGGCCAATGTTGTGGCCTTTGCTTCTCTATTGCACAGCGATGAAATTTGTTGAAGTGGCTGTCGGCATCGCCACCGGGGGTTGCGGCATGGTTGGGTGACCTGTACGACTTCCTGCAGTTGGAGAAGATAAAGTATGAGTTAAGGGGTTCAGCAGGGGGGTTTAAGAAAAGGTGGGGGATGTTTGTGACCGGGTTTGATGAGTTGTTCGTCGCAGGGGGGAGGGGGGGGTGGTGAAAAAGGGGGAAACTCTGTACAGACTGTATCGTTGATTGTTGGGAAGTATGTTTCTCCGGGTGTTTATTTGCTGTAACCTGTTTTGATATATGTTTGTAATAAAATACATTTAAGAAAAAGAGCCAGATAGATTCTTGATTGACAAGGGGTGAAAGGTTATTGCGGTAGGCAGGAATATGGACTTCAGTAACGGCATGGGAGAGAAGGTTGCACAAAAGGTGGCTCCTTCCCGGGTCCTGGTATTTTGATCCCTTTTGCCTGTTTTCTCCAGGAGAATTTGGGTTCTAACCCAGTAGGTTTGTGTGGGGAACAGAAAGGCGCCAGATGAATGTCAAAAGCCTTGGTGAAAATGACCACGGGAAAGAAACCCCTGGCTGGGGTTTCGACAAAGGAATTTGGGGAACAAAAGGTGGTGGAGGTGGCCGCTGGGATGGTGGCGGAAGTGTTGGAGACGTTTGTCAGGTAGATGGATGGTCAATTTGAGTGACAAGGGAAGGAAATTAAAGAGACGTTCAAAGCCACCATTGAGGAGGCGTTGGGCTTGATACGGGAGCAACTGGGCAAAACGGTCAAAGCTGTGAAGGAGCATGGGGAGACGCTGAAGGGCGTGGAGGAGGCCTTGTCGAGGCATGAGGATCAACCTGCCCCATTGGAAGCTGAGATGTTGCTCATTGCAGATAGGAATATGGGCCTGAAGGGCAAAGCTGAAGATCTGGAGAACAGGTCGCGACGCATGAATCTCAGCTTGCCGGAGGGAGTGGAGGACCTGAAATAACCAAGTATTTTTCAGAAATGTTCTCTGGATTGGTGGGAGGGGATAAAGTGTTTCTGCTCCAGAATTGGACAGGGTACATTGGGCTCTGTAACAGAAGCCGTTACTGAACAAGCCGCTACAGGCAGCGATCGTCCAATTTCAGAGAGTTACCAGGGGAAGGAGCAGGTGTTGGTGCAGGTGACCATCTTAGGTGGGCCTCGGCCTAGGAACTGGTGATGAAGGTCACAGTAGTAATGGTTGACTCAAGGTGTTTGGTGGGGGTGGCGGGGGGTCCTGGAATGTGCGATGCCTGGGAAGGGATCAGTAAAGAATACAAGGGTATTTGCACTTTTAAAGAGTTTGGGAGCCGACATGGTGTTTTTACAAGGCACTCTAGGGCTGGGCTCTGGAAATCATGGCTGGGCTCTGGAAATCCTGGGCGAGCCAGGTGTTTCACTTGGGCTTTATAGTCACTCCCAGGGGAAGGGATCTTAATTCATAAGAGAGTTTAGTTCCAGGCGGGGAGCATTATAGCTGATCAGGGTGGATGGTATGTGATGATTGTAGGGGCATTAGAGGGGAAGTTAGTGGTTCTAGTGAATGTGTATGCCCCGAATTGGGATGATGTATCATTTATGAAATGGCTGTTGGCTACAGTGCCGGATTTGGATACCCACCAATTGATTTTGGGGGGTGTTTTAAACCATGTTTTTCTTCAAAATTGAATCTCTCCAGGACAAAACCATTGGTCCTGGCTGGGAAGGTATTGTTTATGGAGGACCGGGAGGAGGTAGATCCGTGGTGGTTTATGCACCTAGGGAGAAGGAGTTCTCAATTTTTTCTTTGGTACACAAGCTGTATTCAAAAATTTATTATTTTACTCTGAGTTGGACTTTCCTCGCTGGGATGAAGAAGGCTGACTACTCGGGGGTGGTTATTTCAAATCATTCCCCACATTAGGTGGACTGGTATTGGAGGTCGGTTTGGAGAATCATAGAGGGTGGCGTTTAGGTGTAGGGCTGCTTTTGGACTTGGGGCTCGGTGTGAGGATTTTGAGAGCTATATGGGAGTATGTGGAACATAATGATAATAGGGAGGGCTCTCCCTCGAGGTGCTGAAGATGGTGATCAGTGGATGGGAGGTGAGACAGTTTAAGGCACATGTGGATGGGAGGTGAGACAGAAACTGGTGGTTGAGATTCTAGGGGTGGACTGTAGTAATGTAATGGACCCTACTCCGGAGCTTTTTTTTTTATTTTTATTATTTTTAATAAATTTAGTGTACCCAATCATTTTTCCAATTAAGGAGCAATTTAGAGTGGCCAATCCACCTAGGTTGCACATTTTTGGGTTGTGGGGGCGAAACCCACGCAAACACGGGGAGAATGTGCAAACTCCACACGGACAGTGACCCAGAGCCGGGATCGAACCTGGGACCTCAGCGCCGTGAGGCCGCCAGTGCTAACCCACTGCGCCACCGTGCTGCCCTTACTCCGGAGCTTTTGACGTGTAGGAAAAATACTGCAAATGCAGTTTGATGTCCTGTCCACGGACAGGGCGGTGCAGCAATTGAGGCAGGCAAAAGGGGCGATGCATAAGTATGGGGAGAACGTGAGCCATCTCTTGGCTTACCAATTAAGGTGGCAGGAGGCGGCCAGGGAGAATGTTGAGGTTAGGGATTTGGAGGGTAGGCTGGCCTCCGCCCAAGGCATGGTGAATGGAGAGCTTAGGTCCTTTTATGAGAGGTCATATAGGTCGGAGCCACCAGAGGGCGAACAGGGTATGGCAGAGTTCCTAGGGGGTTTGGAGTTTCCTAAGGGTGGGGGAGGAATTGCGGTAGGAGCTGGAGGCGCCACTGGGTCTGGAGGAAATTCAGATAGCTATGAAACACATGCAGGCAGGGAAGGCTGATGGGTTCCCGGTGGAATACCAGAGACAATTGTATCATTGGATGTGGAGAAAGCGTTCGGCCGCCTGGTGTGGGCTATCTTTTTGCGGTGTTGAAGAAGTTTGGATTTGGACCTGGGTATGGTTGCTGTATGTGACTCCATTTGCACCAGCACAACGATCTCAGGGCCTTTTCGGTTGCCATCGGGGTAGAGGCAGGAATGTCTGATATCTCCCTTGTTGTCTGCATTTGCAATTGAGCCACTGGCCATTGCTTTGAAAGCCTCGAATGTGTGGATTGGGGTCATTAGAGGTGGGGTGGAACTTGGATGCCAATATATGCAGATGATTCGCTGCTGTAGGTTCGGGACCTGTGGTTGGCGAAAGGGAATATTATGGGTATTTTGCAGAGCTTTGGTGCCTTTTCTGGTTACAAGTTGAACATATGGAAGAGTGAATATTTTGTGGTCAGCGCATGGTGGTGGTGTGGGGGCGCGGCAGCGGATTGAGGTATGTTGCTGTTCCAGTTGGCAGGTTGATTCATTACAGGTTCAGGTGCAGGGAATTGGGCGCGGCTTCAGAGGTTGAATTATACGAGCCTGGTGGGTAACTTTCAGGTGGACTTTCAGAGGTGGGATAGTCTCCGGTTATTGTTGGTGGGCCGGGTTCAGTTGATTAAGATAAACAACTTACCAAAATTTTTATTTTTATTTCAGTGACTCCTGGTGTTCCTGCCTAGTAATCTTTCCGAAGAGTCAAGCAGCTTATTTCCGGCAGGTAAGGCCCGAGGAGTCTGAAGGGGATCCTGCACATGGACAGTCAGACAGGGGGTCTAGAGCTGCCAAATCTGCTGTACTAAAATTGGGCAGCCAACGTGGAGGTGTTTGGATAGTGTGGGGACCCGTGGGCTCTCTGGGTTCAGATGGAGTCACGGTCATGTAGGGGGACAAGTTTGGGGGCATTGGTAACAGCACATTTCCATTGGCGCCGGCAGGAACTCAGCGAACCCATTTTTTGGTGTGCACACTAAAAAAATGGAGGCAACTCTGCCAGCATTTTAAGTTGGGGCAGCTTCAAGGCTGGGTCCTATTTGTGCTAACCACCTGTTTGAGCCGGCAAGGCTAGATGCCACATTTGATGGTTGGAGAGAGATAGGGCTGGAGAGAGTGGGTGATTTATTCTTGGAGGGACTGTTTGCCAGCCTGGAGGAGCTGCAGGGGAAATTTGGGCTCTTAGGTTCGCACATGTTTAGGTACCTCCAGCTGTGGAGCTTTGTTAAGAGGTTTTTTTTACGGATTCCCCAGTTGGGTCGCCATCTTCCTTATTGGAGAGGGTTTTATCTTGTTCCGGGTTAGAAGAGTGCAGTGAATCTGGTATGTATGAATGGATCGTAGGAGAAGAGTTGAGTTTGGTGGAAGGGGTGAAGGCTAAATGGGTGGTGGAGATGGGGGTAAATATTGGAGGAGGAAGCAGGAAGCATGGAGTGAGGGGCTGTGGAGGGTGAATGCCACGTCATGTGTGAGATTGAGCCTTATCTAACTAAAGGTAATGTTTTGAGCGCACCTCACTAAGGATAGGATGGGTCATTGTTTGAGGGGGTGGAGGATAGGTGCAAACGCTGCTCCAGCAGGCCCACACAAACGTGTTCTGGTCCTGTTTTAACCTGGTGGGTTTTTGGATGTCCTTTATCAGCACTATGTCAGCGATCCTAAGTACTGAGTTAGAGTCCTGCCCTTTGGTGGGTATTTTGGGGGTTTTGGATGTGCCGAAACTGCGGACGGGTGCAGAGGCGGATATCCTGGTGTTTGCTTCATTGGTGGCGCAGAGGCGGATCCTGTTGGGCTGGTGGTTGGCAAAACTGCCTAGTGCTTCGGCATGTTTAGGGGATTTGATGGCGTTTTTGCACCTCATCAAGGTCAAATAACACTGTGAGGGGGTCAATTGAAGGTTCTACCGGAGATGGTGGCGGTTCATTTGTATTTCAGAGAATTAGTCACTGTTAGCTGTTTTGGTGGAGGGGTGAGTAAGTAGGGAGGTCTTCTTTTCTTTTTTTTTGTGTTTTACAGGTTAGAAGGTTGTGTTGGGCATTTGTTTGGGGTTTGTGTTTGCTTAAAGGTTATTGTTTGTGTGTTTGTAATTTTGTATAAAATGCTAAAAATGTAATTAAAATATTTCCAAAAAAAGTTGCAATCAGATCATCCATGATTTTATTGAATGGTGTAGCAGGCTCGAAGAACTGAGTGGCCTACACCTGCTCCTAATTTGAATGGTTGCATGATCTGCAGTACATCAATGGTCACAGCCTGCCAACCTGAGAATGACCTGTTTATTACGATGTTTTCTGTCCGTTAACCGATTCCCAATCCAGCTAGTATATTACCCTCAGTCCCATGTGCTTTAATTGAGCTTACTAGTCTCCTTTCCGATATTATCAAAAGCCTTCTGATAATCCAAAAACGCCACATCCACTGATTCCATCTCATTTATTCTGCTAATTGCATCCTAAATAAACTCGTAGCAGGTTTGTCAAACATAATTTTCTTTTCACAAATTTATGTTGACAATCACAAATTTATGCTGACTATGTCCAATCCATTATTTTCTAAGTGCCCAGTTATCACATCTTTTATAATAGGTTCTACAATTTTACTTTGGGATTATTATATTTGCTACCTTCCAATCTGCGGGATTAGTCCCAGAATCTATAGAATTTTGGAAGATGATCACCAATGCACCCACTATCCTTATAGCCACCTCTTTCAACACTGGATGTAGATCAGATCCAAGGGATTTGTCAACTTCAGTCCCATTAATTTCTCTAGTATTACTTTTTTTTTTAAAAACTACAGGCAATATTAATTTCTTTTAGTTGCTCATTCTTGCTCGTCATTTAGTTCTCTAGGATTCTTTGGGGGAGCGGGGGAGTTCTTCATCTTCCTCGAGGAAGACAGATTTATGTACCTCCCTCCACAAGTCGACTAACCCAACTGCTATTCTTGTCCCCGTGTTAACCAATATAGTGAGCAGCTTTGTCTCGTCAGGTGTTGTCTCCTCTCTTTCAAATTCGCCACCATCACCTTTCTCCTCAAAAAAGTGACTTGTGAACCCATCACCTTTGCAAACTACCATCCTTCTCAATTCTCCCTTGTCTCCACAAAGTTCTTTGATATGTTGTGTTGTGTCCCAAACATCTTTCCCGGAGCTTCATGTTTGATTCTCTCGGCACAGGTTTCCACCCTGTCAGAGTATCAAAAAAGGCTCTTACCAAAGTTATAATTAACATCTGGCTTGGACAAAAGTAAACTATTCCTCTTTCATCAGCACGGTAGCATTGTGGACAGCACAATCGCTTCACAGCTCCACGGTCCCAGGTTCGATTCCGGCTTGGGTCACTGTCTGTGCGGAGTCTGCACATCCTCCCCGTGCGTGCGTGGGTTTCCTCCGGGTGCTCCGGTTTCCTCCCACAGTCCAAAGATGTGCAGGTTAGGTGGATTGGCCATGATAAATTGCCCTTAGTGTCCAAAATTGCCCTTAGTGTTGGGTGGGGTTATTGGGTTATGGGGATAGGGTGGAGGTGTTGACCTTGGGTAGGGTGCTCTTTCCAAGAGCCGGTGCAGACTCGATGGGCCGAATGGCCTCCTTCTGCACTGTAAATTCTATGATCTATGATCTTGCTCAACATGTCTACAGCCACAGTTGACCACATCATCCTCCTGCAACACCTCTTTAGGTGGAAATGCATTCACTTGGTTCCATTATCGTCTAATTGTACAGTAAGTAGCCTTCCAACACCAGGTTAAAGTCCAAGAAGTTTGTTTGGAGTCACTAGCTTTCGGAGCGCTGCTCCTTCATCAGGTGCACCCCAGCCCAATGCCGGCATCGCCACATCATGTCTAATTGTAGCCAGACAATCCCATGAATAGCTTCTCCACCCACTGCAGTACAGTTACCTATGGTGTCCACAAGCATCCATTCTTTGTCCCCTCCTATTTCTCACTCACATGACACCATCCAAAAACACAACAGTTTCCATACATATGCAGACAATACCGAGCTCTATCATCACCTCTATTCATTCCTCCAGGCTCTCTAAATTGTCAGATAGCTTGCCCAAAATCAGTACTGGATGAGCAAGAATTACCTTCAATTTAATATTAGGAAGACCAAAGTCGTTGTCCTCAGGTTCCTCCAGAATCTTGGCCCCCTAACTACTAACTCCATCCCTCTTCCTGTAATTGTCAGAGGCTGCACCCAACTGTTCACCAATTGTCAGAGGCTGCACCAGACTGTTCACCAACCTAGTGTTATATCTGATACAGATGAGCTTCCATGCAGATTTCCACGCTATGACTAAAACAACCTATTTCCAACTTGGGTTAAAATTGCCTGGCTTTACCCCGCCTCAGGTCAACCGCTGCTGAAACTTTCATCCAAGCTTTTGTTACTTCTAGACTCAACTATATTTTCCTTTTTTATTTATTAATCATAATCTTTATTAAAATCACAAGTAGGCTTACATTGACACTGCAATGAAGTTACTGTGAAAATCCCTTAGGCACCACATTACGGCGCCTCTTCAGGTACGCTGAGGGAGAATTCAGAATGTCCAATTTACATAACCAGCATGTCTTTCAGGCCTTGGGCAGCACGGTAGCACAGTGGTTAGCACTGTTCCTTCACAGATCCAGGGACCCAGGTTCGAATCCCGGTTTGGGTCACTGTCTGTGTGGAGTCTGCACATTCTCCCCATGTCTGCATGGGCTTCCTCCGGGTGCTCCGGTTTCCTCCCATAGGTTCCTAAAGACGTGCTTGTTAGGTGAACTGGACATTCTGAATTCTCCTGTGTACCCACACATGCGCCGTAGTGTGTCAACTAAGGGATTTTCACAGTAACTTCATTGCAGTGTTAATGTAAGCCTACTTGTGATACTAATAAGGATTATTATTAACCGGAGCGCCCAGATGAAACCCACGCAAACATGGGGAGGACGTGCAGACTTTGCACAGACAGTGACCCAAGCTGGGAATCACACTCAGGTCCCTAGAGCTGTGAAACAACAGTGCTAACCACTTTGTATTAATTCATGGGATGTGGGCGTCACTGTCAAGGGCAGCATTTATTATCGAGCCCCAATTGCCCTCGAGAAGGTGGTGAGGAAGCATATTCTTCAACCGCTGCAGCCCATTGTATTGTAGGAAGCCCCACAGCGCTGTTAGGGAGTTCCTGGATTGAATGCCGATTTAGTTCTAAGTCAGGGTGATGCGTGACTTGGAGGGGAATCTGTAGGGTTAGTGCCCCCAATAATCCACAAGGTTATCCACAAATAATTCACATAAGGAAACATTAAATCAGCTGGCTAAAAGCTTGGTCAAAGAGGTAAGAAGTATTGTAAAGAAGAAAACTGGGGTAGAGAGGTGGGTGGAGTTTGCACGTTCTCCCGGTGTCTGCGTGGGTTTCCTCCAGGTGTTCTCCTTTTCTCCCACAGTCCAAAGATGTGCAAGTCAAGTAGATTGGCCATGCTAAAATTGCTCTTCATTGTCCAAAAATCTGCAGGTTAGGTGGGGTTACAGAGATAGGACCAAGGTAGAGTCCTCTATCAAAGGGTCAGTGGACTGAATGGCCACCTTCTCAAATGTAGGGATTTTATGGAGACATTTAGGGAGGAAATTCCAGAGCTTAATGCAGAGGCAACTGAAAAAAACTGCGCAGCCACCAATGGTAGAGCAATTATAACTGGGAATGCACAAGAGGCCAGAATTAGAAGACACCGCTACAAAAATTTCTCTGGTCCTTGAATGTTTGCAACATTTCTGTCATCAGCTTGTGTAATACCAACAAATCACTAAAGATAAAATGAAAAGGAGGAGGAAACCTAGTTATATTGGGTTTTTTTGACCTTGGGATAATCTGAATTATGGAGAGCAGCTAAGCAGCTGTCAATTTGGGGAAACTTTCAGTAAGAGTAATTCAGTTATTACAGACTTCGGAGGCTGGATTTTTAACAAGTACTATTGGGCCCACATTCAATGTTGGAAGGAGTGCAATTTGGTGCCACTGTCATGATTCCAAGCCAGTGAAAGAGAATGGCTTAAGGTTAGATTGGTTGCCTGCTGGCTCGTAGCCAATTTAAGCTATTTGAAACAAACCTATAGGCCTATTAAGGCCCCATTATAGCACTGACTGGGATTTCAAGCAAGAGACCACCTCTATCCCCCAGTTGGCTGTTCCCTGGATGGGAAGCCCCTCCTGGATTATGACCAGACACAGCATTTTGAAAAATAAAATTAACTTATTTGCCTGTGTCCCATGCTGCCTGCATCCTTACATTGACAGCTCTCACCTGCGCTGGTGAGGTTGCCAACCTGAGTGTGGAGGACCAGCAGCCCGTTGTCTCTGATTGGTTGGCAAGTCCACTCCCTGGCCTTTAATTGGCTGGAACATTGAAAAGGCAGTGGGCATGTCTAAAGCAAGCCATGTGGTGCCAGGATCCTGAACTGGCCTTCATAGGTCCTGTTCCCGACCCGCGATTAATTTTAATTCAGCCCCAGAACCTATGGAGATCACTTACCAATGGAAGTACAGAAGCAGTGGTCTTAAATAGTAATCTGTCCTGCCTCTAATTATCATGTGTTTTCAAGACACAGGCACTCCTGATTTTTTTGTTATCTCCTGCCCCAGGCAAAAGAAAATCACAACCAACACAATTTTCTTTAAAAAAAAATTTTTTTAGAGTACTCAATTCTTTTTTTTTTCTAAGGGGCAATTTAGCGTGGCCAATTCGCCTACCAAGCAGATTGTTGGGTTGTGGAGGCGAGATCCAAGCAGACACGGGGAGAATGTGCAAACTTCACATGGACAGTGACCTGAGGCTGGAATCAAACCCAGGTCCTCGGCGCCGTGAGGCAGCAGTTCAGAGAAGCCGGAGCTCATGGAAAGGAGGAAGGCCAATGTCGTGGTCTTCGCCTCTCTGATTGCACTGTGCCACCGTAGCGCCCTCACAATTTTCTATACAATAGAATCACACATGATCATTCGCAAATCGATTAATATACTGAATCTGCGGCTGTGGGAGCATGGAGGTGAGCGGGTGGTGAAGATCAAGGAGAAATGGGAAGCGGAGTTGGGAATGGAGATCAATTGGGGAGTATGGAGTGACGCACTGCGAAGGGTAAACGGGCCCTCCTCTTGTGCAAGGATGAACCTGATACAGTTTAAGGTGGTGAACAGGGTGCATATGACTCGAGCGAGAATGAGTGGGTTTTTCAGGGGTAGCAGATGAGTGCGAGAGGTGTGGGTGGGGGCCAGCGAATCACGCACACATGTTTAGGGGTTGCAAAAAAGTAGGAAGATTCTGGGCGGATGTGTTTGCGGTCTTAGCCAGGATAGTGGAGGAGGAGGTGGACCCGGACCCTTGGTGGCGTTATTTGGGGTTTCAGAGAAGCCGGAGCTCATGGAAAGGAGGAAGGCCGATGTCGTGGTCTTCGCCTCTCTGATTGCACGGCGGCGAATTTTGCTGGAGTGGTGGTCGGCATCACCACCAGAGGTAGCGGCTTGGTTGGGTGACCTTTACGACGTCCTGCGGTTAGAGAAGATGAAGCATGCGTTAAGGGGCTCAGCAGGGCAGTTTGAGAAAAGGTGGGGGTTGTTTGTGACCGTGTTTGAGAAGCTGTTTGTTGCAGGGGGTGAAAAAGGGGAAAAAATCTGTACAGACTGTATAGTTGATTGTTGGGAAGTATGTTTCCCGGGGTGTTTATTTGCTGTAACCTGTTTTGATACTTATTTGTAATAAAATACTTTTTTTTTTAAATATACTGCTCTGCGCTGTAATTTAAGTTGGGAGTAATGTTTATCTTTACTGTCATGTTGCCAGGAAGTCATTGTTATTGTTTTGTTTCCTTAAAACTGACTCAGATGGGCCTATACATTTTTCCCATCATTTTACTGTTAAAATCTAGTTCTTTGATCAAATGTTTGCGCATTCACTCAGCATTTTTATTCATATTACTCTTAAGAGCTTTAGAACATTTCATGACATTAAATGTGCTTTATAAATGTAAATTGTTGTAAAAATATTGATCACAACAGCTGAAATCACAGTATCTGGTTAACCACATCCTTATAAATCAGTTCAGAACGGATACCCCATTATTAGGTCCAGTTTAAATTGTTCACAGTGGTTTTAATATCATGGGTTACCTTTATGTGCTCTTGTAGTTGGGCTTCATGTTGCCGTGAGAGCTGCTCATGTTGTCTCTGAAATTCTGCTATAAGAAGCTGACGTTGGATTTGCTGTTTTTGTTTTAGAGCAATCAATTCCTGTTGTAGTTGCTGTTCTCGTACATTGGGGTCAGCAGCTGGCACTGTAAACTGATGATCAAGCCGAAGATCCATTGGTGTACTGGGTTGGACTTGAGGAAGCAATGCTGTGCTTATATCAACTATAAATAAAAAATATAATACAATTAGAACCAGTAACTCATTCTGGTATTTTTAGCGTGCCAAAACTATTACGAAAAACTCATACAAATCTCAGGAATCAATTAAAGATCCCTATTGTAATAGATATAGGTACTGACACATGCACAAATTAGAAATACAATGAAACCACCGTATCACAGAACGATCACTGTAGTCATGTTCTGTCCAGTTTACACAATGTCTGTTGTAAACAACCAAATACCTCCATCGTTTTCCTGAGTGCCAATGCTTTGAAGGATGTGTCAGAGAGCAGGGCAGCAAAACACAGGAATACAAACAGGAATCCAGAACCAGTGTGAACTCGACACAAGCTACAGGCTTGGCTGAACAAACTAAAGAAATATTGATACATTTGCATACATTTGGGTCATGGAAGTAGTCTGACTGGATATGATAGAAATAGATTGTAGCCTGACTGAAAAGACTGGTAGAATTCCTTGAATGAGGTTAATCAGAAAATAAATAATCTCTTAAGGTATTTACATGTACCTTATTCAAGACTCTAATCTTTCCGACAACTATTTCCTCAGATTATTTTTTGTTAAAAATTTTCATCAACTCTCACAACACAATGACAATAAAATAGTTTTGTTAATTATTGTTAAAAGAACATTGGAAAAATTGATAGCCATAATTTAACATAGCGAAACATTGAATTTCCTAAAATGATATATCATGTAGATTTGCTAAAACTGGATATCAAATCTAAAAGCTGTAAAATGAAAATAGGTCAGGGGTTCTGCGGAACCCTGGAGTTCTGCTGGATACATCCAGGAGTTCTGCTGTAGACCAGGCTGATGTATGGGAACATAGGAACAAGAGTAGGCCATTGAGCTCTTCGAGCCTGCTCCGTCATTCAATGAGATCATGGTTGATTTGTGACCTAAATCCATTTCCCTGTCTTTGGCCTATATCCCTTAATACCTTTGTTTAACAAAAAAAACTATCTATTTCAGATTTAAAATTAACAACTGAATGAAGCATCACTGATGTTTGCGGAGAGTTCCAAACCTCCACCACCCTATGTGTGTAAAAGTGCTTCTTAACATCTCTCCTGAACGGCCTTGCCCTAAGTTTCAGACTATGCCCCCTAGAATCTCCAACCAGTGGAAACAGTTTATCGTTGCAATATCCCGCATGGATCCTACAGAGTGGGAATGCTCATCATCCTCGTGGAGTACGAATTCCCCCGCTAGGGGTGCGGTATCTCAATTAACCCAGTTATGTAAGGCTGGCCAGTAAGGCACTGTAAGAGCAGGAGTCCGGTATGGATCTATTAGGTAGTGTACATATAGTTTGTGTAAATAAAACTTTAGTTTCTTATTTACTAGGTGTGGACTTCCAGTGTCCTCATTAAATTGGTTGCGAGTAATAAACTGGTATGCTGCCGACGCTGCGACGTACTCAGCTGAGCCACCTCCCCAATTTTCTGGATCCAGGTTTGGATTTTTTTGATTAGCCATACCTCTGTTTGGGCGATTTGATGGCAGTGTTGAAGACTGGAACGCTGAACGAATGCGTTATTTCTTCCTTTATTAGTGACATTTATTAGTTATTTATAATTATTTATTCATAATTTATTATTATTATTTATAATTATTTATTAGTGACATTTAAGGGGCATATTGACAAATACATGAATAGGATGGGAAGAGAGGGATACGGACCCCGGAAGTGTAGAAGATTTTAGTTTAGACGGGCAGCATGGTCGGCACAGGCTGGGAGGGCCGAAGGGCCTGTTCCTGTGCTGCATTTTTCTTTGTTCTTTGTTCCTGGCCGACAATATCACAGAGAACTAGTGGCAGACTCGGATTATTCAAGATGGCGCAAGAGCGAGGCAACTTCTTGCAAGCTGTGCCCAGCATACCCTATAATTCTATCTTTTAGTCTCGTTCAATGCTTCTAAAACTTCATTCTAACTGTTTTAAACTACCTACCTCGTATTAAGTTGATCTTTTCTCTACATCTTGCTGTAACGGTAACATTATATTCTGTAGTCTCTCCTTCCTTCCCTATGTACGGAATGCATTGTTTGTACAGCATGCAAGAAACAATACTTTTCACTGTATACTAATACATGTGCCAATAATAAATCAAATCAAAAAGACGGTGACACTATTGACGGCCTGTGGACCGCATACGTTCGGGTGATCCAGAGTCCCTCATACCCGGCGACTCCGGATACGTAATCTTTGACCAGCTTGTGACGCTTGTGGTACAAGACTAACCCGACCTTGTCAATAATCATTCAAAGATATTGGTTTAATGCGGCAGAGAGGTCCTCCTGTGAGTCTGTCACCAAGTTCATATCCCGGCTACGGAAGATTTTTGGGAGTATGGATCTAATTTGTCCGATATGCCCCACGATCATTTGGTCTGTGCTATTAATATTATGGACATTCAGAAAATTATTTTGTGCAGTCTCCCTAGCTTTTCAGCAGGTGCTACTGAACTCCCTGTCTCAAGAAAGCACGGAATGTCCAAGAGATATAAGGGATGGAGGTGAGTGTCTTGGGATATTACTCCTCACGTGGTATCCCTGCACCATGGCAGAACGCCACTATGACTCCGGCAGCTGGATAAAGAACCGGATACCGAGACCTGAAGGTGATTCCGGCCCGTGCATAACATGTGGACGCCAGGCGTACCCGGAGACAGTAGGGCCAGCACTCCAGGCTCCCCAGTTGAGGTAGGCGTCAGCAGCATCTGGATGACATAGAAGAGGCAGAGGATGAGGCTGAGGTGAAGCTTAATGGTTTGGCAGTGCCCCGTGTAGCCCTATTCGTATTCCGATATGAGTAAATAACCAGATGCTCCAAATGGAGCTGGATATGGCAGTGGCTGTTTCTCTAGTGGCGTGGAGCACTTTTGATCCTTTAAAACAAGGAGTGCATACTTGTCTTTGCGTAACATGGTAGCTCGTTTGGCCACTTCTACAAGGGAATGACTAAATATCGTATGGTCCACCCTCACTCCAGTGGTTCATGGTACCAATCAGTATACTTTCGCCTCATTGTTGTGCAAGGAAACGGCCCTAGCCAGTTGAGCCGCATTGCTACACCAGCTGCAATTGAATTGGCAGCATTGGATTGGATTAGATTGGATTTATTTATTGTCATGTGTACCGAGGTACAGTGAAAAGCATTTTTCTGTGTGCAGCTCAAATAGATCATTTAGTACATGTAAAGAAACACAAGGAACACAATATAAATACATAGACACAGGCATTGGGGGAAGAATACAGGAGTGTAGTATTAATCAGAGCAGTCCATAAGAGGGGTGTTTAGGAGTCTGTTCAGAGCGGGGAAGAAGCTGTTTTTGAGTCTGTTCGTGCGTGTTCTCAGACTTTTGTATCTCCTGCCCGATAGAAGAAGTTGGAAATGTGAGTAAGCTGGGTGGGAGGGATCTTTGATTAGGCTGCCCGCTTTCCCCAGGCAGCGGGAGGTATAGATGGAGTCAATGGTTGGGAGGCGGGCTCATGTGATGGACACGGCGGTGTGCACGACTCTCTGAAGTTTCTTGTGGTCTTGGACCAAGCAGTTGCCATACCAGGCGGTGATGCAGCCCGATAGGATGCTTTCTATTGAGCAACTGTAAAAGTTGGTGAGAGTCAATGTGGACATGCCGAACTTCCTTAGTTTCCTGAGGAAGTATAGGCGCTGTTGTGCTTTCTTGGACGTAGTGTCGACATGGGTGGACCAGAACAGATTGTTGTTGATGTTCCCAACCTAGGAATGTGAAGCTGTCAACCATCTCCACCTCGGCACAATTGATGCAGACAGGGATGTGTACGATACTTTGCTTCCTGAAGTCAATGACCAGCTCTTTAGTTTTGCTGACGTTGAGGGAGGGATTGTTGTCGTTACACCACTCTATTAGGTTTTTTATCTCCCTCCTGTATTCTGACTCGTCGTTGTTCGAGATCCTACCCACGATGGTCGTGTCGTCAGCAAACGTGTAGATGGAGTTGGAGCCATATTTTGCCATGCAGTCGTGTGTGTATAGGGAGTTTAGTAGGGGACTAAGTATGCAGCCTTGTGGGGTCCTGGTACTGAGGACTATCGTGGAGGAGGTTTTGTTGTTTATCCTTACTGATTGTGGTCTATGGGTCAGAAAGTCGCATGTCCCCCAAGTGGGGTCTGGCAGTCTCTGCATGGTACGGAGCATACACACGGAGGTTTTTCAACCTGGTTTAGGTACCATTAAATGGGCCATGGCCAAAATCCAGGTGGACCCGAAAGCCAGGCTTTGATATTTTCGTGCTCGCCTCGTTCCCTACGCTATAGTGGAGATGGTTGCAACCTAACTTTTGCATTTATAAAGTTTGGGCATCATTCAACATTTGCACTTCGCTGATTGGGCAGCGCTGGTGGTCCCCGTAATTAAGCCGGAAAAGACAGTCTGGCTATGCAGAGACTATAAATTGACCGTGAACATGGCTTCGAGATTGAACCGTTGCCCTTTACCAGGCATCGATGATTTCTATGCAACATTGGCCAGTGGCTGTACATTCACAAAATTGGACATGAGCAATGCTTATCCACAGCTGGAGTGCGATAAATCCTCCTGGAAGTACATCACAATTAATACGCACAAAAGGACTCGATGAATGCACCAGACTCCTGTTTGGAGTATCCTCGACGTGTGCAGTTTTCCAGCATATCATAGAGAACATCCTGCGTGGTTTATCACGCTGCAGTTTATTTAGACATCGTGTTAGTCACAGGGACCATGGATCAAGAACATTTGCAGAACCTCGAGGCGGTGTCAACGTGTTTTTCCGAATATGGGGTCTGCCTACGATGCATGAAGTGTCTGTTTCACGTGAAAGAAGTGGCATGTTTGGGATATTGGATGGACCGGGTCGTCGAGATGATACGAGCGATCAAAGCGTCCCCGCTCTGCGAGATGCCACGGAACTTTGCTCTTTTCCTGGACAAGTAAATTACTATGGTCGATTTATTGGCTACCGTCCCAGCCCCCCTCTACTTGCTCTTGAAGAAGCGCCAGCCTTGGGCTTGGGGCCAGGACCTGGAAGTAGCGTTGTTAAAGGTGAAGCGGCAGTTGTCCCCTTCGGGAGTGTTGACACATTTTGACTCTTCAAAACCATTGTACCTCACGTGCGATGCTTCACTATATGGCATTGGGGCAGTTCTGTCCCATCGGATGAGCAACGGCTGTGATCGTTCAACCGCTACTGCAGCCGAGAGAAAATATGCCCAGATCGAAAAAGAAGGTCTGGTGGTCGTATTCGCTGTAAAAAGGTTTTATCAATAAGTCTATGGCTGCCATTTTTTTATGGTCACCAATCACAATCCATTGCTAGGCCTCTTCAGTGAAGACAGGGTGATTCCGCCAATAGTGTCTGCGAAGATCCAGTGCTGGGCTTTTGTTATTGGTTGCCTACGAATACTCTTTCGTGCACCGCCCAGGGACCCAGATTGTGCATGCGACGCACTGAGTCATCTTACCTTGTGGATCAAATCCTAAGTGGACAAAGTAATTGCTGTCTTGAATTTTATGGACTCCTTGCCTCGTGTGTTCGTGACAGGATGCAAACCGACCCTTTACTTATCAATGTGTGACAGCTGGTGCTATATGGTGGGCAGCAGTGACAGCTACCAGGGGAATTGAAGGTTTTCTCCTCTAAATTGTTGGAGCTGACCATGGAAGACTGTATTCTCCTGTTGGGCACGAGGGTTGTTGCCCAGCGAAGGGCTAAGCAATCATGTCGAAGGATCTTCACAGCCGACATCCCAGAGTGTCCAAAATGAAGATGCTGGCGAGAAGCTACGTCTGATGGCCGAGTTTGGACACGGATATTGGCCCAACAGTGCTCCATCTGTGAAGAGCACCAGAAACTCCCTGCGGCGATACCCGGACATCCTTGGGAGTGGCCGGGGTGCTCTTAGGCTCGCGTACATGCCAGCTTCACCCATCCCTTCTTGGGTTCAATGTTTCTCATCCTGGTCGATGCCCAAAGTGGCTGGAGGTCCACGAAATAGCAATCACTCCCCAGGCGGTCATTGAGCGATTGCGTATTTCTTTTGCCACCCGCAGAAACCCTGAGGTATTCATGACCAATAATGGGGCCTCTATCACAAGCAATGAATTTGCAGCTTTGGTGGAAAGCAACGAAATTCGCCATGTGCACACCGTCCCACAACATCTGACTTCGCATGGTTTGGCAGAGAGGGCCGTGCAGACGGTTAAACGGGGGCTCAAGAAGCAGACATCTGGCTTGATGGACACAAGACTGACAGGAATTTTATTCTTGTTCAGGACCATGCTGCACACAGTAACTGGGATAGCCCCCACTGAGATGTTAATGGGTCATAAGCTTTGTTCTTGACTGAGTTTGACTCTACCAGACATCGACGCAAAGGTGCGACATAACCAAGATTTGCAAGGGCATTACTCAGTTTGACATCAGCTACTTCAACGCTTCGCACCTGACAACACTGTGATCGTTTGTAACTTCAAGAATAGTGTTCGTTTGTAACTTCAAGAATAGTGTTCGTTTGTAACTTCAAGAATAGTGCTTGCTGGGTCTTTGGGATTGTTGTCCATCAAATGGGACCAGTCTCTTACCAAGTTCAGATCTGGGGGCAATTCTTGAGCCGGCACCATAATCACATTCGCTCACGGAGGTTGCTCCCTCGTGAAGTACCTCGAAAAAAACCTGTCCTGGATCCTCCAACTCCATTGCTGAACCAGCCTGCTGTGATGCCTCCAGTCTCTCTCGGCACCAACATGCCTGATGTCATGTCTTCAGACGCCAAAATGGAGCGGCAGACCTCAGAGGTCACTGACGCCGATTCCGTAGTTCAACCACCTCCTGACGATCATCCGCCACAACCTTCCTGCCGCAGACTCCCAGCAAGGCATATGTCGACTGATCTGGAGCAACAGCTCTATGATGACTAGCCGAAGCGACTCCGACATCCTCCGCCTGCTCTTCCTCATCGCTCGTCGAGGGGGTCTTCAGGTTCGCATGGGGGGGGGGGGGGGAGGAGGAGGAGATAAGAGAGCGTATTACCTTGCAAGGAACCTATAGAGTGCGAATGCAGGTCTTCCCTATGCTCCTGGCAGAGTACGAGCTTCCCCGCTAGGGGCGGGGTATTTCAATTAACCCACGTATATAAGGTCGACCAGCAAGGCCCAACAGAGCAGGAAACCGGTAAGGGTCTAGCGGGTAGTATACATATTGTTTATGTAAATAAAACTTTATTTCTTATTTTACTAGGTGTGGACTCCCCATGTCCTTATTAAAATCTTGATCTACTCTTTCTTTTCTTGTTAAAATCTTGAAGACTTCGATCATATCACCCCATAGCCTTCTAAATTCTCGAGAAAACAGGCCTAATTTACACAATCTCTCCTCATAACTTAAATATCCTTCCTCAGGTGTGGTGCACAGATCTGCCACAAGTGAGATCTAATCAGGGTTTTGTAAAGCTGCAAAACCTATGTGTCCTTATACTTCAGTCCTCTAGATATTCAGATCAGTATTCCATTAGACTTCTTGATTACTTTCTGCATTTGTTCGTGGCACTTTAAAGATTTATGCACCTGAACCCCCAGGTCACTTCGGACCATCTGGAAAGTACCCGATTTAAATTTTTTGGATAACATCACACTTGCTTATATTGAAATTCATCTGCCACAGTTTTGACCATTCACCGAGTCTATCAAAATCCCTTTATAATTTTTATGCTGTCATCTACACGGTCTACAATGCCACCCAACTTTTTGTCATCAGCAAATTTGGCCCCAACACAGATTCCTATGGGACACCACTAGTCGCATCCTGACAATCAGCTTTGTCAGAATGGCGTCATGCCTAAAATATGGGCGGCATGGTGGCGCAGTGCATCACTGCTGCCTCATAGTGCCAAATATTTAGATTTGATTCCCACCTTGGGTGACTGCGTGGAGTTTGCACTTTCTCCCTGTCAGAATGGGTTTCCTCCAGGTGGTCCGGTTTCCTCCCACAGTCCAAAGATGTGCTTGTTAGGTGGATTAGACATGCTAAATTGCCGCTTACGGTGAGGTTACAAGGTGGGGAGTAGGGTGGTCTTTCAAAGGGTCAGTGCAGACTCAATGGGCCAAATGGTCTCTTTCTGTACTATAGGGATTCTCTGATATTTGACTGAATTTTTTGAGCACGTGACTAAGTCCGTCGGTGAGGGTAGTGCAGGTGATGTAGTTTACATGGATTTCAGCAAAGCATTTGACAAGATCCTACATGGGAGACTTATAAAGGCGGCAAATGCACATGGGATACAGGGGAACTTGATAAAATGGATTTAAAGCTGGCCGAGCTGTAGGAAACAATGGGTGATGACAGACGGCTGCTTTAGTGACTGGAAGCCAGTGTCCAGTGGCATACCACATGTATCTGTGCTGGGTCCCATTTTCCTAGGTCCTATTATCCGTCATTTATATAAATGACTTAGATGATTATGTGGGGGGTAGGATCAGTAAGTTTGCGGATGACACAAAGATAGGCCGGGTGGTTAACAGTGAGGCTAAGAGTCTTGGTTACAGGAAGATATAGGAGGGGATGGTCAAATGGACAGACAAATGGCAGACAAAATTTAATCCTGAAAAATGTGATGTCTTGTTACACTTTGGAAGGAGCGATTTGACAAGGAAATATTCAATGATTGGCACCACACTGGGAAGTCCTGAGGAACAAAGAGACATTGGCGTGGCTGTAAACAGATCTCTGATGGCAGAAGGGCAGGTTAATAGGGTGGTGAAAAAGATATATGGTACACTTATCTTTATCAATTGTGGCATAGATTACAAAAGCAAGGGCATTATGTTGGAGTTATATAGAATATTGGTGAAGCCACAACAGGAGTATTGTGTGCAGTTCAGGTCGCCACATTATAGGATGGATATTATTGTACTGTAGCGGGTGCAGAGGTGTTTCACCAGGATATTACCTGGGATGGAACATTTAAGTTATAAAGAGAGGATGGATAGGCTTGGGTTGTTTTAGCTGGAGCAGAGACGACTGAGGGGCGATTGAGGTGTATGGGACAGGGTGGAAAGGGAATAGCTGCTCCCCTTATTTGAAGGGTCAGTTACAAGGGGACACAAGTTCAAGGTGAAGGGTGGAAGGTTCAAGGGGGAGTTGGGATTTGAGGGAAACCTTTTTTACACAGAAGGTGGTGATGGTCTGGAACCCATTGCCTGGGAGGGTTGTAAAGGCGGGTTGCCTCACATCCTTTAAACAGTACCTGGATAAGCACTTGGCACGCTTTAAAATTATCAAATTATAAAAATTATCCAAGCGCTGGCAAATGGGATTAGGATTGGCAGATTAGTTGTCTTTCATGTGGCAATGCAGACTCGATAGGCCGAAGGGCCTTTTCTGCTCTGTATTTTTCTGTAATTCTATCTTTATTTTTGGTCACCTGCCACAAAACCAATTTCCCAGCGATGCCAGTAATTTGCACTCACATCTGTGGGCTTCTACCTCAGTTAAGTTTCTTATGTAGGACTCTATCAAATGATTTCTGGAAGTCCATATAAACAATGTCTACAATCATTCCCCTGTCCACTACCTAAAATATCCCATGTCTAGAATTTTTTCTGGAGTGGGGAACTAGAGACATCGGCAAGACTTGCCCCTTAAGAGATTGGGTCTTTTTTAAAGGGTGTCCAAATCTCAAAGTTAAGTTGAAGGTCCCCACTACCCCCAGCCATTGACATCGCAACCCTGACAGGTATGGGTAACACCCCCAACTCTTGGCTCCAGAGGGGCAACTGTTCCCCATCCAAAAGTGTCCGGGTCATTTCTCCCCCCTCCACGCTCATGAGGGTGACCCGGCCCCACTCCATTCACCCTCTTTGGCATCAGATCATTCCCCCTCCCAAGTGAGCATACCCCCACTATGGCGTCGCTGAAGGGCCCCAACACCTTTAAAGCCATCCCCCTTTTCAGCCCCCACGCCATTCGCCCACTTCAGCCCCCCCCCCCCCCCCGTTTACCCCCTCCACACTTCATACACATCATTCGCTTCCCCCCCCCCTTCATACTGTCCCTTCATGCCCCCACCGGGCTTCCTCCCTTCTGGCCCCCTAAAGGCCTGGCACCACCAATCTGACACCCTGGCAGTGCAATCCTGTCATCAAGTTGCCGATGTGGCACCAACAGGGTATCACTGCTAGAGTGGCATTTCCCAGGTGCCAGGGCAGGGTCCTGCCTGTCCCTGATCACCCAGGGGCTCCAATGGCCTCCGAACCCCACACGTCATGGTCATGTCTGGTCTCTGTTGATGGAGACCAGTACCGATTGGTGCTGACCTCGACCGGGCTGTGCATATTTCAGTGAATTTTAAGACTCATTTAAATATGTGGATCTAGATCACGCCAAGCAAGGGCTCCGAGGGTGGGGAGTACCGTGACCAGTTCGATGCCCAGATCGAACACGTTTAGGGGCTCTCCCACTATTCATTTGGAATAGCTGGATCAGTGCCAGACGCTATGTGACCAGAGAATCGTGCCCTTAGAAATTTGTTTTTGTATGTTTTCTTTAAAATATTTTTATTCTCCTAATTTTCCACTTTTTTTTAAATCAAATATACAACAAAAAAAATAACCAACAATAACAAATACAATAACAATCCTCCAGCCAGCTTTCCTTTCAACGGACAAAGGCAAACATCACCCCTACATTCCAAATGCAACAAAACAAAAAAGACCAATAGAGAATCCACGGTCATCCCATGCATAGTAAACAATACACTCCCCACCGACTCCCCCGATGTCCCCCCCCCCCCACCTCCCCCCCCACTAATGTTCGATGACATCCAATTCTTGAAAATGCAAGATAAACAATCCCCATGAATTGTAGAACTCTTCCATCCTCCCATCTCATTCAAACTTCACCTTCTCGAGCGTCATAAATTCCAACAGGTCCCCCCGCCACGCCGAGGCACAGAACCCGACATTCACCCCAATAGGACCTACGTTCTGGCAATCAGTGAGGCGAACGCTGAGACATCTGCCCCCGCACCGACCTGTACCCCAGGCTGGTCCCGAAAATGGCTTCTAGGGGCCCTGGTTTGAAATGCACCAACCCCGAGTTAACATTAAAAACCTCCCTCCAATACCCCTCCAACTTCGGGCAGGACCAAAATATGTGCACATGGTTTGCGGGACTCCTCCCACAGCGCTCACATGAATCCTCCACCCCCTCAAAGAATCGGCTCATCCTCACCCTCGCGAGGTGCGCCCGATACACAACCTTCAGCTGTATCAGCCCCAACTTCGCACACGAGGTTGGGGTGTTCACCCTCCGGAGCACCTCACACCACAGACCATCCTCCATAGCCTTCCCTAACTCTTTCTCCCACTTGGCTTTAATCCCCTTGAATACCTTACCCTCCCCTAGAATCTTCCCATAAATCGCCAATATCACGCCCTTTCCCCTCTCGTCAATACCTCTTCCAACAATGTGGAGGCCGCTACTATCTGGAAGCTCTCAACTTCCTACCTGGCAAAATTCAAGAGCTGCAGCTATCTTACTACTTTCCCCTGTCCCAGTCCATATTTCTCCCCTAAATCCTCCAGCCTCACAAAACAACCTCTCAGGAATGGGTGCTTTAATACCCTAGCCCACTTTTCCTCCCATCTTTGAAACCTCCCATCCCATTTCCCTGGCTCAAAGCTATGGTTCCCCCAAATAGGCATCTCTCTTGACCCTGCCGACAACTTAAAATAATGCCTGTCTCCAAATCTTCAGCGTTGCCACCTCCGCTGACTCCCAGAATATTTACCTGGGGCCATTGAGAGCAGCACTGTTGCCAACGCCCCCAGCCCCAAACTCCTGCACAGACTCTCCTCAATTCTGACCCATTGGAAACCCCACCCCACACTTTTTCAGCATTCGCTGCCAAGGAATACATAAAAAAATTTGGGAGGCCCAGCCCACCCGCTTGCCATCCTCTCTGCAGAAGCCACCTTCCTAATCTTAGCCATCTTGCCCCCCCCCCCCCCCCCCCCCCCTTCTCCACCTCCTTGAAAAACACCTTTGGTAAAAAGATTGGTAGTAGGCACTGAAATATAAACAAAAAACGCGGCAGCACATTCATTGTAAACGCCTGCACCCGGTCTGTCAGTGACAGAGGAAGACCATCCCATCTTGCCAAGTCCACTTTCACCGTCCCCACCAAGCTAGTACGATTGTACCTACAGCGAGCCCCCCCAGACCCGCGCCACCTGCACCGCCAGAATGACAGCCCCCCACTCCCACCCAGGACACCACAAGGTATTAACTTTTATCCAAATTTAATTTATACCCCGAAAAGGACCCAAACGTTCGTAACAGCTCCAGTATAACCCCATCCCTGCACTCGGCTCTTGATAAAAAACAATAATAAATAACCTGCACACAAGGACACCCTGGCGGGATTCTCCGGTCGCCGACGTCAAAATCAAGTTCAGCAATCGGCTGGAGAATCCAAGTTTCCGACAGAATCGGGAGCTTTCGTGATGCTCCGCCCCCTCCAACAATGGCGTACTGACGGCCTTAGGATGTTACTCGAGGCCCTTACCCAAATGTTCCGCTTCCGACCGGAGTTCCCAATGGCGTGGGTCTCTCATAGTTTCATCCATCAGGAACACGGTTTGGCGGCTGCAGACTCAGTCCAGCGTCGCCACAGTCGGGGGAGACCCGATCCGCGAGCTGGGGCGTCTTTGTCAGGGGTGGTTGGGGGGTGGTCCGTGGCTCCGCGAACGGCCGGCACCATGTTGCATGGCGAAGCCGCTGCAGGCTGCCGGGTCACTGTCTCTGCGGAGTCTGCATTTTTTCCCCGTGTCTGCGTGGGTTTCCTCCAGGTGTTCCTGTTTCCTCCCACAAGTCCTGAAATAAGTGCTGTTTGGTAATTTGGACATTCTAAATTTTCCCTCTATGTACCCGAGCAGGCGCCGGAATGTGGCGACTAGGAGCTTTTCACAGTAGCTTCATTGCAGTGTTAATGTAAGCCTACTTGCAACAATAAAGATTATTAAAAAAATAGATCATTGCTGGCTGGAGACAAGGAATGCAGAGAGACATTTTGAAAGCAGTAGAAGGAGTTGGTGGTGAAACTTCGGAGAGGAGTTGCCTTCTAATCTGCCTGATACCGAGTCCATAATTCTCCCACAGCAAGATAGATTGAGATCTGTAGGTTTCTTTTCTTGTTGTCTAATGGGAAATTGTATAGTTGTATTAAGGTGTAAATTATAAGCTGTTCTTTATGGGTGGGAAGTTAAAAAGTTTAATATTGTAGTTATAATAAATGTTTGTTTTAAAAATAACCAAGCCCTATTTCTTTATGCAATCACTCCTGGAGCAAATCATTCTTTCAACACAGTCTTTCAAATGAACTAAAATATTGGGGTTTCAGTCCAGTATCCTAGCCACAGTTCTGATCAGGTCTGTGATTGTAATAAGTCTAATTGGAGATAAGGAGAAATTACTTCTCTTGGGGAGTATTAGACGTTGGACTTTTCTTCTCCAGAGAATGGTGGAGGCTCAGTCATTGAATTTATTCTAGGCTGAGTTAGCCAGATTTTTGATAAACATGGGAATCAAGAGTTAGAACAGTACAGCACAGAACAGGCCCTTCGGCCCTCGATGTTGTGCCGAGCAATGATCACCCTACTCAAACCCACGTATCCACCCTATACCCGTAACCCAACAACTCCCCCCCCCTTAACCCTACTTTTTAGGACACTACGGGCAATTTAGCATGGCCAATCCACCTAACCCGCACATCTTTGGACTGTGGGAGGAAACCGGAGCACCCGGAGGAAACCCACGCACACACGGGGAGGACGTGCAGACTCCGTACAGACAGTGACCCAGCCGGGAACCGAACCTGGGACCCTGGAGCTGTGAAGCATTTATGCTAACCACCATGCTACCGTGCTGCCCACAAGTTACGGAGAGCAAGCAGGAAAGTGGAGAAAAGGCCATTATTAGATCAACCATGATGGTGGAGCAGGCTCACGGGGCCAAATAGCCTTCTCCAGCTCCGAATACTTGTGGATCTTAAATCATATCTGATTTAAGTAAAGGAAAACATACTTGTTTTTAAATTATTTGACAATAAATACAACTTGACAATATCTTTATTAATGGGATTAAGAATCAGAGTGCTATTATGCCAAAATATTCAAGTTACTGAACACAAGATTGCAGTTTATCACACACTAACCAGGATGATGTCAGCAATGCAATTCTTTGAATTTGTCTTGAAGCGTAGTTAAGTGTCGCGAAAAAAAATGTTTGACCTTTCAAGATCAAGTATGACTCAATACGACTGAAGAACTTCCATTCCCTCATTGATACAAAGTATAAGATAATCTGGCAGTTGTTGAAACTATTAGTAATGCAGAGAACTTTCCACATTTATGCAAATTCCATATGCTGTAAATCCCAAAGTTTGTTTATTTGCAATATGTTGTGTAACTATTGCTGATCTAACAATTCCATTGAATCATTAGCAGGAAGAGTAGAGGCACAAACTGAAAAACTTCTTTGTAAATGGAAGTTCACGGGCGGCACGGTAGCGCAGTGGTTAGCACTACTGCCTCACAGCACCGAGGACCCGTGTTCAATCCCAGCCTCTGTCCGAGTGGAGTTTTCACATTCTCTCCTGTGTCTGCGTGGGTCTCACCCTCACAACCCAAAGAAGTGCAGGGCAGGTGAATTGGCCAAGCTAAATTGCCCCATAATTGGAAAAAAGTTAATGGAAGTGCATATACTTCCTAACATTATTGGAATGTTGGAGAGTTTTGGGTACTAATGAAGAGAATCATAGAATTTACAGTGCAAAAGGAGGCCATTCGGCCTATCAAGTCTGCACCGGCCCTTGGAAAGACCACCCCACTTAAGTGCACACCTCCACCCTATCCCCGTAACCCGCAACCCCACCTGAGCTTTTTGCACACTTTATTATGGACAATCCACCTAACCTCTACATCTTTGGACTGTGGGAGGAAACCGAAGCACCCAGAGGAAACCCACGCAGACATGGGAAGAACGTACAGATCCGCACAGAGAGTGGCCCAAACCAGGAATCGAACCTGGGGCCCTGGAGTTGTGAATCAATTGTGCTAACCATTGTGCTACCCAAGAGAGTTGCTATCCCAAGAGGTGTGTTGGGGGGGGATGAGGGATTGGTGTTTATGGAGTACAATTCCACAACAATTGTACACCATGGGGATTGTTAATCATATGTTTGCTGTGAAGGGAACGAATAGTTTATTTCATTACTGACATTCAGGGCCGGCTCAAGGTACCGGCAACTCGGGCAGTCGCCCGGGGCGCCATGTAAAAGACTCGGGTCCCGCGCATGCGCAGTTGGGCCGGTGCCAACCAGCGCATGCGTGGTGGCCGCCCTCCCTCAGGCCGCCCCGCACAAACATGGCGGATGGATCCAGGCTCGCCGGTGGTCACTCCGGTCCCCTCCCCTCGGGCCCCCTCTGGCCCCCCCGCACCCCCGGCTCCGCCCCCCCGAAGGGCGCCGAAGTTCAGCTTGCCCGGGGCACCAGCAACCCTAGGGCCGGCGCTGCTGACACTCTTAATTTAATGAGAGACAGGAAGCTAAGCCTTCATTCCCAATAACAATTGAAATTTTAAAACTTTAAAAATCTCAAATCTGACCCACTTGTGGGGAAAGGAACGAACAGCCAACCCACTCCAAGGAGTCAAGTTAGCCAATTAAATATTTTAATGAGGCTGGGCAGATTCACATTTAATCTACTTTTGGGTTTAACTCAGGCCTCAAGAAATCTGACATCTGAAGGGATACAAGAGCAGCTTTGGAGAGAAGATAAGTGTTTCTCTTCCCAGGTTGAGGATTAGACCTCACTATTTTCTGAGATAGTGAGGGGCAAGACCAGGGAGGGATTTGAGAACAAGGATGAGAATTTTAAAACAGGATATTGCTTGGCCAGGAACAATATAGGTTAGAGAGCACCAGAATGAAAGGGAACAGGACTTGCTGTGAGTTATGACATGGGAGGAGAGTTTTGCATGATCTCCAGTTTAGAGGGTAGAACATATGAGACCAGTCAGGTGTATGTCGTCAGAATTGAGCCTATAGAGGTATTGAAATCATGAGTGAGGGAAACAGCAGCAAATGAGCTGGGTCAGCAGCGAAGTAAGGTGATGTGATGAAGATGGAAATAGGTGGAGCTATTGCTTGCGAGAATTTGTGATTGGAAGCTCATCTCGGGGCCAAATATGACATTAAGGTTTCAAACACGTGTCCTGCCACTGTCAGGGATAGGTGGCTAGGAAGCAGTTGATAGTGAGCACTGAAAAGAATGGTTTTCATCTTCCCAATGAAAGGCAGCATGGTGGCACAGTGGTTAGCGCGTCTGCCTCTGTGCCAGGGACCCGGATTCAGTTCCGTCTTTGGGTGACTGTGGGGTTTGCACATTCATCCCGTGGTCTGCATGGATTTGCTCAGTTTTCCGGTTTCCTCCCACAATCCAACGATGTGCAGGTTAGGTGGATTGCCCATGATGAAATTGACCCATAGGTTAGGTGGGGCTCGGGAATAGAGTGGGGGAGTGGGCCTAGGTCGAGTGCTCTTTGAGGGCTGGTGCAGACTTGATGGGCTGAATGGCCTCTTTCTGCACTGTAGGTATTCCATGGTTCGATGATTTTATGTTACATTGGAGGGAATTTCTATTCATCCAGTACTGGATATTAAACATGTGATGTGACAATTTAGATACAGTGGAGGAGTCAAGAATGAAAATGAAAATCGCTTATTGTCACAAGTAGGCTTCAAATGAAGTTACTGTGAAAAGCCCCTAGTCGCCACATTCCGGCGCCTGTTTGGGGAGGCTGGTATGAGAATTGAACCATGCTGCTGGCCTGCCTTGGTCTGCTTTCAAAGCCAGCGATTTAGCTTCGAAGAATTTCAACAGATTTGTCAAGCATAATTTCCCCTTCGTACATTCATGCTGACAGGGCAGCACGGAGGTGCAGTGGTTAGCACTGCTGCCTCATAGCGCCGAGGTCCCAGGCTGTGGGTCACTGTCCGTCTGGAGTTTGCACATTTTTCCTTTGTGGGGTTTCACGCCCACAACCCAAAGATGTGCGGGGTAGGTGGATTGGCCTCGCTAAATTGTCCCTTAATTGGAAAAAATGATTGGGCACACTAAATTTATTTTTAAAAATTAATCCATGCTGACTTTGACTGATCCTGCCACTACTTTCTAAATGTTCCACTATAAAAGTCTTTGAGAATGGATTCAAGAATTTTCCCCATGACCGATGTTAGGCTTACTGTATAATTCCCTGTTTTCTCTCCACCTCCCTTTTTGAATATTGGATGACATTGGCTACCCTCCAATCTGCAGGAACTGTTGCAGTGTTTATAGAATCCCGAAAGGTGACCACCAATGAATCCACTATTTCCAGAGCCACCTCCTTAAACATTCTGGGAGGCAGATTCTCAGACCTTGGGAATTTATCCACCTTCAATCCCATCAATTTTCCCAGCACCATTTCTGTACTAATATTGATCTTCCTCAGTTCTTCCCTCTCACTAAACCTTTCATTCTCCAACATTTTTAGTATCTGATTTGTGTCCTCATTTGTGAAGACAGATTCGTCTAGATATAATAGATAAAAATTAGAGTCACAGATGACACCCAGTAAAGATGCACTTAATAAGCAGTACAGTATACCAATACCAGACCTACATAATGTTAATAGGAATAAACATTGAACTTAACAAAACACAAACTTCTAAAAATTATAATGACTGCTCTCTAAGATAAATGGCAAACATAAAACCAAAAGCAAACAAAAATAATATCCCTCCAAAGACGTGAATGCTTTAAATGTCTAGTGTTCAGAATCATTTGAGTAATTGCACCTGTTTTCTATTTCCACTGGATATTTGCTCATCAGTTTCACAAAAAGTAAACAGGATGTGGACTACAAAGGACTGACTATACAGAGTTCAAAATCAACCTCCCAGAACAAAGAATTTATCACCATATATTGAGCAAATGAGTACTTCCACATATACCAAAGTATTTTCCAAAAGTCTATTTGAACACAGATGAAATAATATACAAACGTGGTTATACGACTTTTGGATCAGTTTTACAATCTAAATGCTCATTATCAATTTCTGCTGTAATCTCATGTAAAAAAAGTAAACTGCTACCAGGCCCTTCCCAGTTGCAAACAACTCTGATGGCAATAAACTGCAGTAAACTATCAGTAATGTCAGTAACATAAATTAAAACTCAACTAAAACAAGAATGCACGTTTCAAAATGCTTTTCGGTGGCAGTGGTTTTGGAAGGCACACCATAGCAGCAATATGGGGTGGGATTCTCCGCCGGCGGGATTCTCCGTTTTGCCGGCACCCGGGGGTTTCCCGACTGCGTGGGGCTGCCCCACAATGGGAAACCTCATTGACTGGCCGGCGTCATGGAGAATCCCGCCAGCGGGTCGAGGCAGAAAAGTGGCGTGGCGGGGTGGAGAATGTACATTCTTAAAGTTATATTTTTTGTTATTTAGTTTTATGGGCATCTCTGGCTGGGCCAGCATTTATTGTCCATCCCTAATTGCCCCTTGAGAAGGTGGTGGTGAGCTGCCTTCTTGAACCGCTGGCCATACAGTGTTCGGGAGTTACCGGATTTTGACCAAGAAACAGTGAGGCAACAGTGATGCATTTCCAAGTCAGGATGGTGTGTGACTTTAAGGGGGACTTGGCAGGTAGTGGTGTCCCCATGCACCTGCTGCCCTTGTCCTTTTGGGTGGTAGAGGTCATAGGTTTAGAAGGTGCTGTTGAAGGAGCCTTGTTGAATTGCTGCAGTGCATCGTGTAGATGATCTCACACTGCTGCCACTGGGGTGCCAAGCAAGCAGACTACTTTTTTATATAAACCTTCTCGAGTATCCTCGGAGCTGCATTCATCCAGGCAAATGGAGAGTATTTCATTACATTTCTGGCATGTGCCTTATAGGTGGTTGACAGACTTTGGAGAGATAGGAGGTGGGTTACTCTCCACAGAATTCCCAGCCTCTGAACTGCTCTTGTGGAAGGTCCACTTCAGTTTTTCTCAATGGTATCCCCAGGATGTTAATAGTGGGGATTCAGCGACAGTAATACTATTGAATATCAAGGGGAAATGGTTGGACCCTCTCTTGTTGGAGATGGCTTGAATATCATTTGCCACTTATCAGTCATAGCTTGGACATTGTTCGGGTCTTGCTGCATATGGGCATGGACTGCTTCAGTACTCAAGTCATCACTAAGGATGGAAGGTCATTGACGCAACAGCTGAAGATGGTTGTGCCTAGGTCTCTATCTTGAGGAACGTGCACAGATATTGATGGGTGGTCAGATGTAACTGCCTATTAGTGCTTATTCATAATGTCAGTACAGGTCCACAGAACACCTAATAAACCAAAGCTGAACCAAGAAAAAAATGTTTCTTACGGTTGAGTAAAAAAAAAAAGAGATTATACTGTGTGGAGGGATAGTGAATGAGATTTCAACACTATAATTTAACTGCAGATGTTCACAAACATTGCATCTCTTCTCTGGTTTAGAATGCCAGGCCCTTTATACTAACTACTCCATGTAAACAACTAAATTACAAGCAACATGAATATGTTAACATCTTGCCCATAATGTCAGAATGTTTAGACAACCCCTAAATTCATTAGTTTGTTCTTTCTGTGTGTAAAGAGTAGGGCCCTGTGTATTAATATATGTACCTTCCAGACAGAAAGAACATGAAACACAAACTGCGCTATTTCAGCTGAACAAAATAAATGACAGCCATTTGCTGACTGATTCCTCAGGGCAATGCCTTGACCAATCAGGGTCAAACTGCCTGGCTAAAATTTCAGACAGTGCTTGGCAGTTAACTGTGTGTCATGTGGTGCGCTCTCCATGACAATGTCTCAACCAGAGTGTACTTGCGAAACAAATCAGCAATATCTTCTCATCGTTGTTTTCCCCTTATGTCAGTATACTTGTGAAGTGCCCTGATGAGTGAAAGACAAAAAGTTTTGACGTCTCTTTTTTCCCCACAATACTCATGCAAAACTGTTCCCAGTTTTCCTCTTTAAATACAGCGAGATCGAGGCCCACTATCAGTGATACTATCTCACTTAAGGCAACCTTTTGGAGTAAAATATCCCCTCTTTAGTAACCTAATCACTTGGTTTTCTCCCCTTTTTTAGAAATTTATATTTTTATATCCGTAAGATTCCATATAATCCCTACAGTGCAGAAAGAGATCACTCGGCCCGTTAAGTTTGCACCAACCCTCTGAAAAAGCACCCTACCTAAGCCCACTTGCTCATCCTATCCCAGTAATCCCATCAACCTGCACATCTTTGGACTGTGGGAGGAAATCGGAGGACCCAGAAGAAACCCACACAGACACTGGGAGAAAGTGCAAACTCCACATAGTCACCCAAGATTGGAATTGAACCTGGGTCCCTGGTGCTGTGAGGCAGCAGTGCTAACCACTTTGTCATTGTGCTCCCTGAATATCAATTCAGAATTTTATTCCAATAACTACTCCAATGGGCATCAGCATGTTTTAAGGAAGTGAGGCAATGTGTGGGGTTGGCAGCAGCAAACTAGGGGCAAAATTCTGTTTGAACTTGACTGCTGATTTATATCTTGATATCAGTAAGTATCCCTCATGGAACTTGGTTGGTTCAAGATTTCCTTCTCAGAAATCAAAGGTTCAAGAAAATTACAGTAGCAAAGACTAGGGGCTAGATTCTCCCTCAGCGGGATCCTCCGTTTCGCTGGCAATGCACTCGTGCTCGCAGATTTCCTGACGGTGTGGGGGTGTCCACAATGGGAAACCCCATTGACCGGCTTCCAGGACGGAGAATCCCGCTGCCGGTGGGGGCACGCCGCACCAGGAAACGGGTGTGGCGGGATGGAGAATCCCACCCCTAGATCCCAGCAATAACTCTCCTCATGGCATTAAAACAAAGGGCATTTCAGCATTTATTATCATTCTCTGCCAGTCTGACTAAATGCTACTGGTAGTCCTAAGCAATTATGTTCGGACTGCCCCTTATCACAAGTGTAAAAATTGCTATCTAAAGTAATGTAAAATAGGTCTCAACTAAATAGATGCAGTGCAACCAAAAATGAACTGTTAAAACTTTATGTTGAAACTTTATTTCATCCTGTATTGATCACAGCTGATGAAGCACTAGATGAAGTATAGAAAGGCATTAAAGTAGCAGGCCAATTGCTGAAGGGAATAAGATTTCCAGATGACTAGGCACAACAGAAGGTCGACAGAGTTGCTTGGATAGAATAAATAAAGTGGTAAAAGCTTATGGAATGAAAATTAATGTAAAAAGGATTAAAGTTATGAAGTTTGGAAGAAATAATGGAGGGAAAGAAGAGGTTCAGATAAATGGTCAACAGCTGGAACAGGTATCACAATATAAATACCTGGGAAGGTTTTTGTGAGAAGACAGTTACTGCCATAAAAAAAGTCAGAGCTAGTATAATAATGGCAAAGAATATGCTCCCAAAATATATTGAATTGCTCAGCTGAAGAATGAGTACATAAAAGAATTATCAAGACTGTGATTTGGAGTGTCTTGTGTATTCAGCTGAAATGTGGACTTTGCGAAAAGCGGACATCTAAATATTGGAAAGTTGTAAAATGTGGCTCTGGAGAAGGATGGAGAACACAAGAGAAATTAAGAAGTTCTCAGGATGGTGGAATAGGAAAAGTCATTCGCGAATATCATCAAGAAAAGGCAACAAGTTTGGACTGGCCATATTCTAAGGATTGAGCATTTGCTGAAGGAGCTGCCTGAAGGAAGTTCACAGGAATGCAGGCCAAGAGGAAGAAAGAGAATTATGATATTATAATAATAACCTTTATCGTCACACGTAGTCTTACAGTACCACTGCAATAAAGTTCCTGTGAAAAGCCCCTAGTCGCCACATTCCGGCACCTATTTGGGTACACAGAGGGAGAATTCAGAACGCCCAAATTACCTAACAGCACGTCATTCGGGACTTGTGGGAGGAAACCGGAGCACCCGGAGGAAACCCATGCAGACAAAGGGTGAATGTGCAGACTCCCCGCAGAGACAACTTGAAATTGAAATTGGTTAGTCTTGGCACAGTGGTTAGCACTGTTGCTTCACAGCACCAGAACCAGTGTTCGATTCCCAGCTTGGTTCACTGTCTGTGCGAAATCAGCACATTCGCCCTGTGTCTGTGTGGGGTTTCCTCCGGGTGCTCCGGTTTCCTTCCACAGTCCAAAGATGTGCAGGGCAGGTGGATTAGCCATGTTAAATTGCCCCATACTGTCCAATGGTTAGGTGGGGTTGCTGGGTTACGGGGATAGGGTTGAGGTGCGGGCTTAGGTAGGGTGCTCTTTTCGGGGCTGGTTTCGACTCGATGGGCCGAATGGCCTCCTTCTACACTGTAAATTCTATGAGCAACTAGAGATAACTGTAAAACCATGCAAGAAGTCTTACAACACCAGGTTAAAGTCCAACAGGTTTGTTTCAAACACGAGCTTGCTCCTTCCTCAGGTGAATGGAAAGGTATGTTCCAGAAACATTTATATAGACAAAGTCAGAAATGCCAGACAATGCTTGGAATGCGAGCATTTGCGGGTAATCAAATCATTACAGATCCAGTGATAGGGGGTGATCCCAGGTTAAAGAGGTGTGAATTGTCTCAAGCCAGGACAGTTGGTAGGGTTTTGCAAGTTCAGGCCAGATGGTGGGGGGTGAATGTAATGCGACATGAATCCAAGATCGAGGTGCAGAGAAATCAGTTGAGGGGCTGCACTTAGGCAGATTATTACTACTACAGTTGTATTCTGTAAAATTCTCCTTTGCAAGATGTTACCCCTTTCAGGTTGAAGACCCTGCACTTGTGAAACGTACCATATATGTTGCTTAGTTCGGTTTTACATTTGTTTATGCAGCAGGCATGTTACTGACAAACCGTACTCCAAAAGCTTGTAAAATACAAAACCATAAAAAGTTCCATTCAAATCAACAGCTACACAGCTGCTTTGGCAGTAGCTAAAAGTGCTTTTTTTTAAATGTAAGGCAGATAAGCCTTCAAACTCTTGCAGATTAACATAATTTCACATACAGTATTGTGCTACTTCTCTGAACTACTACAGCAGGTCAATTGGGTCATTAGTATTCAGTGTTTATGAACTCTCCAAAGGAGGCAAAGTACTACAGTACACATTGTAGACATATTTTGCAACATGTCTTCAGTCATCATTACAAACAAGTATTGTGTAATTGATTACGGTACACCTTTTAAACAAAGACTAAAAGTAGATTTTAACCAATGATACAAAATTAGTTTATTTAGATGGTAACTAACCTTTATCTTTTCAGTTTGCTCTTCTTATTCACAGAATTCTGCCTGCTCTATATGGACATTGGTACCTTTGGGTTTGTACTTTCTGTTGGCATGTAGCATCATGTGTGCGCGTCAGAGATGTGGTTATCAGACCAAGTCGACAGGTTTTCTATGAAGTTACCTTAGGCAAGATGGTGCTGTGTTAAACCACAGAAGATCCTGCAGGATTGCGCCTGGAAACATCTCAGGAAGTTGAAACACAAGAAAGCACTTGCCTCCTCCTCTTTATGAAAACACAGCGACTATTTAAAGTACAGTGGTTACCACAATTTAAGAGAAAAATTTAAGTACAACTGTAACACCATACTGATACCATTTTATGATTTTCACTAACTGAGAAAGCAAATCAGTCATTAATCATTTGGTAGTACAGTACTTGAATATTGCTGAATAAAAAAGATATGTCAAAGCTTCTCATCTAGCACTCATCAGGACATTTTGCAAACATACCGATAAAAGGGAAAACAACAATTTATTTTGTATAAGATGAAAGTACTGAGTAGCTGGCAAATAGACTCTGAATGGTAGAGATGTTGCCTTGGAGATTGCACCAGGTGACTGATAGTTAACTGCATTGTTTCGAATTTAAACCAGGCAGTTTGATCCTGATTGGTTAAATATACTCGCCAACTAATCAGTACTTTCTTCTCAGTATAAATTGTTGTTTTCATCTTATATTGGTATACTTGGATGTGCCCTGATGAGTGCAAGACAAAAAGCTTTGACATGTCTTCTTCTTTCAGCAACAAACTAGTCATTCAACAAATCAGAATGGTAGCTCTATAATCCATTATTGAGTATGTGACTGAAATACATATATGTACTCAGTCACATAAGTTTGATATGTTTGAATATTTTATTATTCTAAAAGCATCTTTCTGACAGTACAATGCAATCTCAGACTTTTGACTCAGACTTGGTCTGGGGGAGACAATTTACTGTCATAAAGACCAAGTTTTACTTTTTAAACAGTGATCGATATTATGTTTCTTTTCTAAGCTTTGACTTTACTGTAAATAGAAGCATGGTTTAGTAATAAATTATTTTTATAAATAATTTCACTAATCCACATATTAATATTTGTGACACAGCTATTTCCAAGAGCCCGTAGTGTAAAAAGGGACTGAAGTTCTTAAAAGACACACAATGAAATTTGCAAATATCTCATTTTCTACTAATCTCATTTTCTACCAAAAGCTAATTTAGAATGGTGCACCTAAATCATAGCGGATGGAAATGTTTTTTTTCTAAAAAGTAACATTTGCTCTCATAGAAATTACCACATTTCCTACATTAAACCGGTGTATGTATATTTGGACGGGGTTGGTTCCTATACCATGTCCTGCATTAAAAGGGACAGAGTGAAGCATTACCTAGACCAGGGGTGGGCAAACTTTTCCGTGTAAGGGCCACATTCAGAAATTCACAATTCACAAAGGGCCGCATAGTATATTAAGTAAAATAATTACTTCACCCGGTTATGATTCTGGGCACCTCATATAGAACATAGAACAGTACAGCACAGAACAGGCCCTTCGGCCCTCGATGTTGTGCCTAGCAATGATCACCCTACTCAAGTCAACGTATCCACCCTATACCAGTAAGTAACCCAAAAGCCCCCCCACATTAACCTTAAAAAAATTTTTTTTTTTAAAAATAGAAAAAAAATTTTTTTAAAAAAAATTTTTTTTTTTTTTTTTAATGACTTGGTGGGCCGCAGAAATACCTTTGGCGGGCCGCATGTGGCCCGCGGGCCGTAGTTTGCCCACCCCTGACCTAGACAATAGATGGTAAGCCATTTCTCAATGAGGACAGGCCAATCTGAATGTCAATCAATATTGACTTTCACTTTTTATTAGAAATTCAATACACTTCCCTCTTTACAACCTCGGGCAATATGATTCGTCATTTACACTCTTGGTTTATTCTCATACTCAACTCTACATAGTTTTCATGTACATGCAAAGATTATACGGCAACACATTTGCTTAGACGTTCAGCATTTTTAGGTCATGCTAATATACATGTTCCAGGATACAAATATCAGTATTGCTCCAGGCTCCTTCCTCCCATTATTGCCACAAGATATCAATACAATTTATATTTAGGATTCTGATCATTATTCCTATGTAACGAATGTCAGTTATGCATAACATGTAAATACAGGTGGCAAACAAATGACCTGCTTCCAGATACCTTTCAAACAAGAAACTACACATTAATAGGAGATGGGAGAAATAAGTATAGATTAAATTCCTATGTTTTTTCTTTCCCTCATGCTTCCAGAACTGAATATGGCCATGCATCTCGTACTCCATCATTCTACATTGATACACACTCTTTCGAACTGTGCTGAAAAAATTTCAAGTTCAGTGTGATAAGCCAATGCAATTAATATGCCAAAAGATGGCACGAACATATATCCTAAGGACAAGATATTACTTCACTTAGAGAACTGTGAATGCTTCCAGTAATATAACCTGCTGCATAGTTCCCCATAACTCGGGAGCTGCTAATTAATCTTTCTATTTTCTGGATTTTAAACTTGAGTTCCTTTTAATTTGAATGCCATGCTCTGTTACTGATGCAGCAGCCATGACTCGTACATTTCTATGGCACAGAAACAAGTCAAATGCCACAAGTTCCTGACAGCAACATTGATTACAACTGACCTCCTCCTGCCCTCATGAAATCTGGAAAGAAGTTTTCTACTTAATGTAAGCCACATCAATACAAAAGGCCTGTATTTCATGAATACTTTATGGCAAAATAGAAAACTGCTTTCATACGCTTTGCCTCGAGAACTTCTGAAAACAGTCTGTATTCAAGATGCTAATGAAAGCACAAAGGCTATATTGAGATTCTAATTTTCAGACAATCACTGTATGAAAAAGGAGCAGCTGAACGGCTAAAACAAAAACGCAAGGCAATCTACCATCAAATAAAAATGGGCACTACTTCAGTACATAATTACATACACTTAACATAGTATCTACTTCTGAATAATTACCGAAATGCCACATACTAAAGAACAGTATAGAAAGCATGGATTGAAACATTTTAGACTCCACAGTCTAGGATCTATTGGCCACTCCACACTGTTGAGACACAGCAACGGTTCTATGCTGACACAGCTCCTTGTAAGTTCATTAATGCAAGAGGAACTAAAGGTTCAGAAAGGAGGTTTGAAGTACAAGTCACCAGTGGTGTCAGCCGTGGCTCAGTTAGTAGCACTCTCACCTGAATCACAAGGTTCCCAGTTCAAGTCCCACTCCAGAACTTGACAAAAATCAAGGCTTGACATTCCAGTGCAATACTGAGGAGGGCTGCACTGTCGGAGGTGCAGAGACATAAAAAGCTGAGGCCCCATCTGCCTGATCAGGTGGATGTAAAATATCCCATTGCACAATTTCAAGGAACAGCAGGGGTGTTAGCTTGTCACCTTGTCTAATATTTATCCATCAATCAACATAACAAAAACAGATTATCTGGTCATTGTCTGTTTGTTGGAGTTTGCCGTATGCATATTGGCCACTGCATTTCCTGCATTACCACAGTGACTATTCTTGAATGTAAGCACTTTGAGACATCCGGTAGTTATGAAAAGTGCTGCAAAATGGAAGGCTTTCTTTTTTTTAAGCGCGAGTAGGAGCAGCTGAAGTCTTTTATTCTAACATCGGGCCTGCACCTTTGCTGTATGTGCAGCTTGATTTTGAGCTTGATTCTGTACAATTACTCTACCCAAAAAGCAATGCAGAGGATGGTGAATCTATGGAACTCTGGTGCAGAACGCTGGAGTCCAAGTCAGAGTGCCTTTGTCATAGAACCATGGAATTTACAGTGCAGGAGGCCACTCGGCCCATCGAGTCTGCACCGGCCCTTGGAAAGAGTACCCTACTTAAGTCCACGCCTCTACCCAATCCCCGTAACCCAGTAACCCTACCTAACATTTTGGAAATGAAGGGGCAATTTTCCATGGTTTATCCACCTAACCTGCACATCTTTGGACTGTGGGAGGAAACCGGAGCACCCGGAGGAAACTTACGCAGACACGGGGAGAAAGTGCAAACCCCAGTTACCCGAGGCCGGAATTGAACCCGGGTCCCTGGAGCTGTGAGGCAACAGTGTTAATCACTGCACCACCATGCCAGAGATAGATAAGTTCTTGATTAATAAAGGGATCAAGGGTTATGGGGCGAAGGCAGGAGAATGGAGATGAGAAACATATCAGCCATGATTGAATGGTGGAGCAGACTCGCTGGGTCGAATGACCTAATTCTGCTCCTACGTCTTATGACTTATTCCAACTGTAATTAGTGCCCATTTACCATTCAATGTTATGATGGAATTTTTAGTAATGGACGTCTGGCACAGATTTCCAGGCCGTACAGGTTGCATATTATAATCATGCATCAAAAGCTCTGGAGTCTTTATTTATCTTTGTTCCTATTAACCCTCATGCTACCAATATTGTTTTATTAAGTCTATGTCTTGATTGTGGTGGCTTAACCTAGGTTCCCTTTGGCTTCCATTTTTAAATAATTACCATGACAGTTTGTAAAACTTTATGGAGGTGAACAATTTTTGGGAAAAGAAATTTGCAGAATTGCAAGATTATCTCTGTTCTGCCCTTTCAATTTTTATATCATTTCCTTTGCTAAACTTTCCCTTAATCTATTGTTTCTCATGTTGCGGCCTTTTCATTCCTCGATTTATTTTTTCTAAATTTTGCTATATTGTCGACATGCTTTCACCCTTCTAAACTCAAGAAGTTTACTTTTTTCCTCTGAATTCTGCTTTTCTTCAGTAGACTCTCATTTCTCAAGTTCCACTCAACTTTCTTCAGAAGTATGATGCACGTTATTCCACTTTCCGGTGGCAGTTATGTTTTGCTTTCCCCAACACAAGTCTCTTCCCTCAACTTGTAAACAAGCCACATTGACAATACACACAATAGCTTATCACTAAAGTACAAATCTTCCACATAGCTAAAATGCATAATCATAGACTTCAGTCCAGTTGCAGGTTCAGAATCTTCAGCTGCTTCATCAATGGCCTTTCTTCCATGATAAAGTCAGAAGTGGGGATGTTCGCTGATGATTGCACAATGTTCAGCACCATTCAAGGCTTCTCAGATACTGAAGCAGTCCATTCCCAAATGTAGCAAGACCTGGAAAATATCCAGGCTTGGACTGATGTGACAAGTAATATTCATGCCATACAAGTGCCAGGCAATAACCATCTCCGACTAGGGAGAATCTAACCAACGCCCCTTGACATTCAATGGCATTTCCATCGCTAGATTCCCCACTATCAAAATCCTGGGGTGACCATCGATAATGGAAACAAAACTGAACTAGCCACATTACTACTGAGGCTACAAGGGCAGTTCGGAGGTTGGAAATCCTGCAGCAGGTTACTCACCTCCCAACTCTTCAAAGCCTGCCCACCACCTACAACGCACAAGTTAGGTGTGTGATGGAATACTCTTCACTTGTGTGGATGAGTATAGCTCCAACAACACTCAAGGAGCTTAACACCAGCCAGGACAAAGTGGCCCACTTGATTGGTACCCCTTCAACATACATTCATTCCCTCCACCAGCGACCCACAGCACTATCTGTAAGATGTACTGTAGGAACTCCCCAAGCCTCTTCCCAAACCCACAACCATTACTACATAGAAGGATAAGGGTAGCAGACTCTTGGGAGCGCCATCACGTGGAAATTCCCCTCAGAGCCACTCACCATCCTCACTTGAAACTGTACCACCATCTCTTCACTGCCGCTGGGTCAAGATCCTGGAAGCCCCTCCCTGACAGCACCCTGGATGTACCTACATAATATGGTAGTTCACCACCATCCTCTCAAGGGCAATTAGGAATGAACAATAAATGTTGGCCTGGCCAGTGCCACCCACTCCATCAATGAATAGGAAAAAAAGTCCACGATTAAAAACAGATTATGAAAACAGTAGTTCAATTTTGCATAGACCCAAGTTAATTTACATGATTTTTTCACACAACTTCCCGAAAGACTTGCCATTAGGTAATTTGGACATTCTGAATTCTCCCTTTATGTACCCGAACTGGCAACCAGGAGATTTTCACAGTAACTTCATTACAGTGTTAATGTAAGCCTACTTGTGACAATAGTAGATTATTATTACGTATGCTCCAAAACGTAGCATTATGCAAATGGATGATGCTGATCTTTGCAAAAAGGGAACCTCTCCAATTAATATTTAAAATCTAAATTGCAGGAAAACATCTTGTTGAATTCAGAGAGGCCAGCTACGTAGACAATAGCATGCCCAGCTACCATTATGTATTGATGTTGAATGATGACTGAGGGAGGAGGTACAAACTTGATGCCAGTCATACAACCTTAAATAGGGGAACTTCAGAGCATACTGTAATTTGATACTCCCCATGGAGAAAAAAAATCTGTACATCTGCAGCAGTCCCTTCCAAATTAATGCACTTCAACTTAAACCAGCTGTGCTTTCCTAAACTATGCAATCAGTCCCCAGTCATTACTCACCTCCCCAACCTTCTTGACCAATGGATAATAGGCCAAAACCATTCTCATCTTCATGACACCCTTGATTAATGCTGTCCATTGTAACAACAGGTTTCAATAACATTTGGCTAACAGCAAGATGCAGTGTTGCAACACTGTTTTTAGCACTACATTATACCTTATATAGCTGACGCTCTTGTGGGAGTCATTGGTACCATCTCAATGTTAACAAATAGCTGCTACCGAAAAGCTAGACACACAAAGAACACAAAACTGCTGAAGCCAGATTACACTACAGGAGTTAGCACAACAGATGATAAGGCCAAAAGTTCAGCATAACCACCCCCAGAGTCCTGGAGTCAGAAATGGAGTCTAAAAATAAATATTACTTTTGTACTTTCCTTCACCTTGCGCTTCAGTGCTCCTCCCATACTGTGCAACAGCACTCAGAACTCAACAATACTCATTACAAAGCAGTGATTAGATAATTAAACCATCTACTTGAAATCTTTTTATGCCTGTTTTAGATAAACACCTCTCCAAATTGATTATAGTACGTGAAAATCTATTAATCCTATAACATGCAGCTGAGCAGCTATACCGGGATCACCTCCAATTGTCTGCTTTTCATTAAAATAAAGGTAAAAATTCTCTGGCCATTGGAATTCTTTTCCCACTGGCGGGGTTCTAGAGGCAACGGGTGGCTACAATGGGAAATCCCATTGACAAGCTGCAGGAAGAGAGAATCCTGCCACCAGCGGATGGTGCACCGCCGATAAATACGAGGTTGGGGGACCGGAAAATCCCACACAAAATGTGGAATTCTTTTTGGAGTGGTCATCTTTTATATGCATCACATATTTTGAGAACAAGAATGATACTCATTTTATATCGAATGTCAGTGTCAAGCACAGCTCAAATACCAGGTACTGACTGATATTTCTATTTTCATTGCCACTCCTTTCTGTCAAGTATTAATTCTTTGATTGTGGCAAATACGATTCAACTTCAGTTCCCAATACCAAGCGTGACAATTATGTGTTATCTTCAGCTTTTGAAACCTGCCATTCTTGTAAATTTTCAAATGTTGCAAGTGGAAAAGAAGTTGCTCTCTGGACTACTCCATAATCAAAAGGAGGTGCGAAAGGAACACCAATCTGAGTACTTAAAATGTATTTGCTTCTTCCTTACTGCTGTTTAACCACTCAAAATAACAGGTCAAATGTAGCTTAGGAAGTCAAGATTTAAGAGGAGAAATAAAACAGAAAATTATGTATAGACAGTTTTAGAAAAAGTAAAACTTTATGGTTGAAGCTGTAAGCACAGCGAACACTATGCACTGTTTCCAAGGCTAAAAGGACGGTGGTGGGTGTGGTAGACTATATTAAGGGTATTGCGGTACCTTATACTGTACTATGAGTGGTAGAACCTGGCTGCTGGTTCCGCCCAGCAGGCGGAGCATAAGAGTCTGTGTTTCACCCACAGCAGTCATTCTGTACCGGAGCTGCTGGGGTAACTACTTGTTTATTAAAGCCTTCAATTGGACTACAATCTTGCTTCAGTAGTGATTGATCGTGCATCAATGGGTTTCAGCTATTTACATGCACATAGGCTAATTTTCTCTGGTTTCTGCTGAAATCTCCCATAGTATTTCAAGGCAGCATATTTGGAGAGGAAAAATCTTGCCTGTCCATAGCCTTTCTAAAAAATGTATTCAAGAAACAATTAATTGCAAATTGCATGATGTTTGAAATAAAAAGAAGAAAAGTACAGCACAGGAACAGGCCCTTCGGCCCTCCAAGCCCGTGCCGACCATGCTGCCCGTCTAAACTAAAATCTTCTACACTTCCTGGGTCCGTATCCCTCTATTCCCATCCTATTCATGTATTTGTCAAGATGCCCCTTAAATGTCACTATCGTCCCTGCTTCCACCACCTCCTCTGGCAGCAAGTTCCAGGCACCCACTACCCACTGTGTAAAAAACTTGCCTTGTACATCTCCTCTAAACCTTGCCCCTCGCACCTTAAACCTATGCCTCCTAGTAATTGACCCCTCTACCCTGGGGAAAAGCCTTTGACTATCCACTCGGTCTATGCCCCTCATAATTTTGTAGACCTCTATCAGGTCACCCCTCAACCTCCGTCGTTCCAGTGAGAACAAACCGAGTTTATTCAATCGCTCCTCATAGCTAATGCCCTCCATACCAGACAACGTCCTGGTAAATCTCTTCTGCACCCTCTCTAAAGCCTCCACATCTTTCTGGTAGTGTGGCGACCAGAATTGAACACTATACTCTAAGTGTGGCCTAACTAAGGTTCTATACAGCTGCAACATGACTTACCAATTCTTATACTCAATGCCCCGGCCAACGAAGGCAAGTATGCCGTATGCCTTCTTGACTACCTTCTCCACCTGTGTTGCCCCTTTCAGTGACTTGCGGACCTGTACACCTAGATCTCCCTGACTTTCAATACTCTTGAGGGTTCTACATTCACTGTATATTCCCTATTAGACCTTCCAAAATGCATTACCTCACATTTGTCCGGATTAAACTCCATCTGTCATCTCTCCGCCCAAGTCTCCAAACTATCTAAATCCTGCTGTATCCTCTGACAGTCCTCATCGCTATCCGCAATTCCACCTACCAATTGTAGCTTGAGCTTCACTCCCCACTTTCACAGAAAGCAAAAAGACCATTTAGGCCCCATTAACTAGTTCAAACTCAAGCCCCAATTTTTAAAAAAATTAGCTCACAGCAATTAAATAAACTGCTCATTTTTCACCAAGGAATGAATGGTTAGAAAGCTAGAGATTTAAAGATAGATATAGATAAAGCTAATACATGAAGAAACTTAATTAACCAGGTTACATAGTGTAGCTATTTATCGATTTATTTTAAATGCAAGGACCACAGAAATTTGTTAACAATGGAAATAGGCCATCTCGACAAATCAGACCCCTTTTTAACAGTCCGGCTATACTCAGCAACCTAACCATATGCCTCAATTCCTTCTCGCTCAAGAGATGCATCTAACTGCCTTTTGAACCTATTTTATGCTATTTTACTTAGAATCATTGAATAGAATCTTAGAATAACTACAGCGCAGGAGGCCATTCGACCCATCAAGTCTGCACCAATCCTCTGAAAGAGCATCCAACCTGGCCCAATTCCCCCACCCTAACCCTGTAACCCCAACTAGGGACAATTTAGCATAGCCAATCCACCTAACCTGCACATCTTTGGACAGTGGGAGGAAACTGGAGCACCCGGAGGAAACCGACACGGACACTGGGAGAATGTGCAAAGTCTACACAGACATTCACCCAAGGCCAGAATCGAACCTGGGTCCCTGGCGCCGTGAGGCAGAAATGCTAACAACAGTGCCACTGTGCCACGCAATGATTACCAAAAAGAACTTTCCACAAGTCAGTGATCCTTGTAAGAAAATGGTGCGTCTGACTCACGTTCATCCTCCTAATCTCTTTTTAAAAATTTGTCTTCCTTGCAATTGAACCGTGTGAAATCATAAACAACTTTCCTTGGCCAGCCTTAATTAGATCATTGTGAAAAGTATGACTTTCCGAAATTCCCAATACTCAGAGTTGTCTCTGCTGTTTGCCTATGCATGTGTTTGTGCACTGTCGAGGAAACCATACATGTGAACAATACTCAAAATAGAAACTGCCCAGTAAATTGTTTGGCAACGTGCAGTCTTTTAATTTCTATGATATCCCTGTGGTAATAAAACTCATTCCCTTGTTTGCTTTTTAACTGTAACCAAGTACCAGGCTAATGGTTTATGAATGTAACTACAATAACCCCAAAGCTTGCTTTCCATTAGTACGCAGAATGTTGCAAACATTCTATTCAATATAAATTACTCATTTTGATTCTTGTTTACATGCTAATTATTTTACACTAATCAACGTAAATTTCATCAGCCATCTGCTGGTCTAGTCACCAATGGTCCTAGATCTTCCTGACTTGGGCAGCAATAATCCTCATGGCTCTGCTTTCTATTTTAATATATGAAGCAAACTTGGAATTTATGTTGACCCCAATCAATGCCCCTTGAAGTCCAAAGGTTCTGCACACGAATCTACAAACTAGGAGCTGGAGTACACTATTCAGCCCTTCCAGTCTGCTCTATTTGGTACGATCATGGATACCGGATTGTGGCCTCAACCTCTACTTTCCTATCTACCGCCGATACCTTTTGGCCAGCTTGTTAATCAGGAACCTATCTGACTTAGTCTTGAAAATATTCAATGACCCAGCCTCCACTGCCCTCTGGGGAAGAGGAATCCATAGACTAACGAGCCTTAGAGAAAATATTTCTCATTACTGTGTTAAATGCGAGACCCCATATTTTTAAACTGTGGTCGCTAGTTCTAGTTGTTCCCATCCACCCCGTTAAGTCCCCTCAGGATCGGATATGTTTCAATAAGATCACTTTCCATTCTTCTAAACTCCAATGCATTTCCCCCAAATTGGCCATGTCAGCAATGGTTCTCCTTCCTGGTTGGGAAAAAGACAAAATCTTTGCCAGATAGCCACTCTCATGCATCACTACCAATCACTCTGATCAGAGCAGCTAACATAAAGCTATTGTTTAAAAAAAATCAAAACGCCTCGTTCTGTCAGTGGTTCAGTGCAGAATGCACTACATTGGCTTGTTACTGAGCCATACATGATGTGAAATTCACAGGTTTTTTCCTGGTCTGCGCTGAGTTTGCTACAACTGAGGTGTTCAGAAAGACCACAGCAATGGGAAAAAATGAAGCAGTCAGGCATCTTTCTTGATCCTCAAATTATTACATAGTGACCCCTACCAAAAACGTGCATGAGATTAGATCAGATGGTCTGCTGATCCCATGAAGTCATGATCTCCAGGAAAGAATAGGACAAAAGGCGAGGGGGGAAGGTAACAAAATGGAACATGCATGGACTTGGCAGCTGTGTGCTACCTTTCAAACCATTTTTAAAAAGCAATGGAGCACAGAGGTGCACAAACTTGTAGCACACTTGATAATAATAATAATCTTTATTATTGTCACAAGTAGGCTTACATTGACACTGCAATGAAGTTACTGTGAAAATCTCCTAGTCGCAACATTCTGGCGCCTATTCAGGTACACTGAGGGAGAATTCAGAATATCCAAATTACCTAACAACACGTCTTTCGGGACTTGTGGGAGGAAACCGGAGCACCTGGACATGGGGAAAATGTGCAGACTCTGCACAGACAGTGACCCAAGCTGGGAATCGAACCTGGGACCCCGGCACTGTGAAGCAACACTGCTAACCGCTGTGCTACTAATACATGCAGAACATAGCAAAATGTGTTGCTGTTGAAGAACAATCAGGAACATTTACCTCAATTCCATCCTATCCCTCTTCTGATAGAGGTGAACGCATGTTTTAAATTTATCAGCCAGAGCACAAACCGTGAATCGATATTAATACCACAATTACAGCAAGATTATGTTGTTCGTCAAATTTGACATTTAAAAAAGCACACACACAAGCAAAATAATAAAGTAAGGAAGTCACCCTTTTGCAGGAATGGTCAAAATCTCAAATTAATTAAGGAGGGGAAATCTTCTGAGAGATGGATATTTTGCAACATATGTAGACATTAAGCCACTGAAACACAATCTATCAGCACTTTAACATAACCCCACAATTCAAATTTTGCATTGATATGTCAAAGTATGTCAAATAAAAGATGACCACTTACTCAATTAATTTAAGTACAGGGCACAGCAAGGTGGCTGGAATGCCTGCTTGGGCAAGTGGACAAGGAGGGAAGTTCTTATGACAGTTCAATACACAGAACAAACCCCCATACAAGAAACATGGCTCTAGAATATTCATGTTGAGGTAAAGGTGCAGGTTTTACTCAGAATTCCAAACATGTTACATTTTCAACGAGAGAACATTGCCTGAGACATCAATCGCATGACCCAGAGAAGACTAAATTTCAACCTCACTCCCTATTGGGCATATTTATCATTTTTATATTGTTTTTTACTGTCCTCCAAAACAGTATCCCAATGTAGGAAAGATAAAATTAAAAGCAACAGCAACAATTTGGGTGTGTTAAAGTAAAGTATACGTTGCAATAAATGTCAATAACTGCCTCAGAATGAGATCAGGGTTATTTTTAGCTACAGGTTCTTCTTACAGCTCCTGCAGCACCTGACTGCGACACCCACACAAAACAGACAGACGATAATCAGAGATAAAACTAGAAAAGAACATAGGCTTGCAAACATCTACGAGAAACATCTACGAGATACCATACACTGTACTGAGAAAACAAAGTTAACGCACATATCCATTTTTTAAAATAGAAAACAGCATTATATACAAAAAAGTGTTTTAAATTCTTACCATGTAAATTATCACTATTTTCTAAAAGAAAGCTGCAAAAATTGTTTTGGCTTTGAAATATTTTACTCAAAACCCACAGTATTAAACAGACTACAGCTTCCATATTAAACCAGTTAATCTAAATGATTAATCCATTTTTTTGCTGTTGCCTAGCAGCCTCAAAAGGGAAGAATAGTATCCTACTATTGGAAATTAATAGGACAGACCTGTCTTACCATCAAAATATCAATGACCACAACTTCATGCTATAAAAGGATAACCTCGGGAAACCACATGAGCAACATTCCACTGCAGCAAAGAACAGAAAATGAGGCTGTAATCTAGGACGCTCCCTGCTAACATCTGATGTCTACAAGCTGCAAATGGTTTCTTCAGCTTTTCCTTCGTACAATAGTTAAAATTCTCTCCCAGCTAATACAAGCCGAGACAAATCACTCATTCAGCGTATGAGGTAGACTGTACCCATGGTTACCTTACCCATTTATTGCAGTTCAAAACTTGAGGTAATTGTTAATGGGAAAGAAATTAAGTTTCAGTTAGAACAAGCCAGCTTTGGCCCGTGTTACTTGCTTCTTTAGTGATGATGACATCAGAACACTCTCTCAAGCATACTGAACACTTACTGCACAGTCGCCCATTTCCTGGAAACTCGGTGAATACATTTAGTCCCAGAGCAGCCGTACCCCCTGTACAGCTTTGCCAGCATCATTAAATGTAGCCACCCACTGGTTAACACTTCTATAATACAGCCAATCAAATCTCACTGCTTGGAAAATGATCTTTCGACATGCATGCATAGCACTCCGCAACAGACTTAAGGGACTGAAAAAGTCTTGGTTTTAATGTATACTGCATTTTAAGGTGAATGATAAACTGCAACTTTCCAAAACACTTGCATCTCATCAATTATGGTTTAAAAAAATAAAACAAACACATCAAAGTGCTGCAATATTATTTACACAAACAGCCAACAAAAGTCCAAAATAATAGCAAGATAAACAAATGTTTCAACCAGTCTTTAGGTGTGAGTTACTACATGGTTCACTTTTATTCTTATGAAAACACACAAGCCAAACATTAGGTTGCTAATTGTGTAATACCACATTGGAAAAATGCAGAATCTGCAGGGAGTTCTACTTTGCTGCACAAGGTGAGGAGAAGCAAAAATCAACCCATACTAGAATGCATTGCTAGTTGATGCAAGTTATCTAAGAGCTGCACATCATAAAGTCAAAGTATTCCTTACAACTGTTGGAACAAAACTTCTATTGACAAATTTTCATGCAAAATACACAGAGGAAGACAAAAATATCACAGCTCATATGTGTTGAAAAGTGCACTTGTTGGAGCTGGCAATCATGTTTTTAAATTTTAATTACAGTGGAATAGATAGCAATGTTAAATAACATAAAAGCCAGAGATACAACAAAACGGGCAAAATTATTGGACTTTACAAGGCTATTTAACTCTTGTGTTTATGCCAGTTCTTTGCCAGACAATCCAGAACTATTCTCTCTGGGTTGCTCACTTCCTACAGTGCTTTACTTCACCTGCTACAAATCCACTTTTCCCTGAAAGGATGAAATGGTTTCTGGGAATATCACTCCTTGAGACAAAGAATTCTATGCATCAATATGGTCTCCTTATCTCTCACGCAATGAAGAAGAGCAACAAGATAATACAAATTGGTGCAATTTCGATAAGAGACTTTCTTTGTATATCCAGTGAACTAGTGACTGAGGTTTTGAATAGATGATAGTGAGCAACTAAGAATGATTGCAAAGTAACTTGGTTTAGATATACAAAATAAGTAGCGACGTGGGCAGCACAGTACATTAAAATACATTGTTACAATCTGTTGATCCAGCCCCGACTAATGGGAGGGAAAAGTTACTAGCTGATCCTGTGTGAAAGTTTTGAACTAATTCTTAAAGGGTGCAGGCTCACAAATGCAGTTGCGACAGGAAATTGAACTTCAGAAAAATGTCCTATGAGCTTGAAGTGCTATATGTTGGGGGAGAAAGAAGTAAAGTAGAAATTGGAAAGAGTTGGGGTTTTTGAGCAGGGTTGGCTTATTGGACAAGGCAAAGGTGAGGTCGCAGCAATGGTTTCTTTCGTGAAAATAAAGGAATCCATGAGTTCCTCACCTGATGGTAAAGGCAAAAGTGGAAGATGATTCAACGTTTCTGGAGCCAGTTGCTAGAACAGAGACATTTCAAGGTTCCCTTTGCTTTACAGGATAATCATAGAGCAATAGACTGTTTTGGTAGAGGTGAACAAAGCTTGAAAACGTTTGATGCATTGGTGTCTGAACTAGCAGTGGACCAACTACATCAATGTTGCATCAAGCAAGCTCAAAATTATGTCACATTGACTTGTAGCAGAGTGATTTAGAGAGAGAATTCCAAAGTATGGGGTCTTGGTAGCTTAAATTCCAGCCATCAAGGACATCCGGTGGCGGCGATGACGTAGGAAGCCGCACATTTGGGAGCTCCCGTTTCAAACGGACTTTTCGGCTCTTTTTAGAGCCCAAAACGGAAATTTTTCGACATCTCCCGGTGGGAGAAGGTGTGCTGATCGACTTTCCCCACAGTTCATGACTCTAACTCGGAGTGGAAGGGGGGAAAAAACGGCAGCAGCTCCCCAGAAAAAACGGGGGAAGGAATCCAAGATGGCGGCCGGCGGAGCTCCAGAGGAGTGGAAGCAGTGGGCCCTGGAGCAACAAGCTGCTCTCCTGCGCTGTTTTGCAGATTTCAAGGCTGAGGTACTGAGCTCTCTGCAGGAAACGAACAAAAGGCTCTCGGAGATTCAGACGACCCAGTGTGCTGCCATCAAGGAGTTGCAGACGCAGGCCACTGAACGAGAGGAGGAGGCCGGGATCCTTGTGAGTAAGGTGGAGGGACACGAGGCACTCCACAAGAAGTGGCAGGACCGCTTCGAGGAGCTTGATCACCGCATGAGGCGGTAAAATCTGCGGACTTGGGCCTTGCGGAGGGGCTGGAGGGGTCGGACCTGACAACCTACGTGGCTACGATGCTGAACTCGCTAGTGGGGGCCGGGTCTTTCCATCTGCCCTTGGAGCTGGAGGGAGCACACAGAGTACTGGCCAGGAGGCCTAAGGAGAATGAACCCCCGCGTGCGGTGCTGGTGAGGTTCCACCGGTTCAGTGATCGGGAGTGTGTGCTGCGCTGGGCCAAGAAGATGAAGAGCAGCAACTGGGAGAATGGGGTAGTACGGATCTACCAGGATTGGAGTGCGGAGGTGGCTAAGCGGCGGTCCGGGTTTAATCGGACGAAAGAGGTGCTTTACAAGAAAAAGATAAAGTTCGGAATGTTGCAGCCTGCGCGCCTGTGGATAACTTATTCGGACCGGCATTATTACTTCGATTCCCCGGAGGAGGCGTGGGCCTTCGTGCGGATGGAGAAACTGGACTTGAACTAGGGGTTGGGGGTTGCGGGGTCGGTTGTAATACTCTATTGCTGAATTCTGCTGTTGCTGTGTTCTCTTTTTCTGTACTTTTGCAATTTTGATATGGTTATTTATGGGGGTGTTGTTCCGTTATGTCTTTTGCTGTGGGGCATTGTTTGAGTTTTGTATCTTGCGGGGAGGGTTGGGGGGGTTTGTTGTATTCTATGTCGGGTTGGGGGTATGGAGTGGGGCTGGTATTTGGGAGCTGCGTCAGAAGGGTGTGGCGGGCAGTGCGAAAGCGCGGGCTTTCCTCTGGTTTCCCACGCTGCAGGGCTGGGGGGTGGAGACGATGATGGGGGGAGGCAGGGCCTTAACTGGCTCTTCCCCGCACTGGAGCGGTGCCTGGAGGAGGGATAGGATGGGGGATGATCCCACTTTGGGAGGGGTCGGGTTATTGGCGGGAGTTTCCGGGGTCAGCAGAAGTTAGCTGACCCACGGAAGTACAATGGAGGACGGTTCGCGGCTAGGAGGGTTCCTAGCCTGGGCGGGAAGGGGAGGGGGAGAAAGGGGAATACCGGGTTGCTGCTGGCAGGGTCTGGAAGGAGCTGGTGGGGGCCGGGGGGACAGAGGTGAGGTGTTGTCGCTGTGGGGACTGGGTCGGGCAGGGGGTGCTGGCCTGGGGCGGGCAGTCGACGGGCTACGGCTAGTCGACGGGGGAGGGGGGCGGGACGCCCTCTGATCCGGTTAATCACCTGGAATGCGAGAGGATTGAATGGGCCGGTGAAGCGGTCGAGGGTACTTGCTCATCTGAGGGGGCTAAAGGCAGATGTGGCAATACTTCAGGAGACCCACCTGAAGGTGGCGGACCAGGTCCGTCTGAGGAAGGGATGGGTGGGGCAGGTTTTCCACTCTGGGTTGGATGTGAAGAACCAGGGAGTGGCGATTCTGGTGGGGAAAAATATGTCGTTTGAGGCATCGGAGGTGGTGGCGGATAAGGGGGGTAGGTATGTTATGGTTAGGGGCAGGTTACAAGGAGAGAAGGTGGTACTTGCTAGTGTGTATGCCCCAAATTGGGACGATGCGGGCTTTATGAGGCGTATGTTGGGACGGATCCCGGATCTGGAGGCGGGAGGTCTGATCATGGGGGGGGGACTTCAATACAGTGTTGGATCCTTCACTGGATCGGTCCAGCTCTAGGACGGGTAGGAGGCCGGAGGCGGCCAAGGTATTGAGAGGGTTTATGGACCAGATGGGTGGGGTGGATCCATGGAGGTTTGTAAGGCCGAGGGCACACGAGTACTCTTTCTTCTCCCACGTACATAGGGTCTACTCTCAGATAGACTTCTTCGTGGTGAGTAGGGGACTGATTTCGAGAGTGGAGGAGGCCGAGTATTCGGCCATTGCAATCTCCGACCACGCTCCGCATTGGATAGAGTTGGAGATGGGGGAGGTGCGGGACCAGCGCCCGTTGTGGCGGTTGGATGTGGGGTTGTTGGCGGAGGAGGAGGTGCGTAGGAAGGTCCGGGCAAGTATTTAGGGGTACCTCGAGGTGAACGATACGGGGGAGGTTCAGGTGGGGGTGGTCTGGGAAGCCCTGAAAGCAGTGATTCGTGGGGAGCTGATATCCATCCGGGCACACAGGGAGAGGAGTGAGAGGGATAGACTGGTGGGAAGGATGCTGGAGGTAGACAGGAGGTACGCAGAGGCACCAGAGGAGGGACTGCTGGGGGAGAGGCGCAGCCTGCAGGCTAAATTTGATTTGCTGACCACTAGAAAGGCGGAGGCACAGTGGAGGAAGGCACAAGGGGCAGTGTACGAACATGGTGAAAAGGCGAGTAGGATGCTGGCTCATCAGCTCCGCAAGCGGGATGCGGCAAAGGAAATTGCTGGAGTGAGAGACAAGAGTGGGAATGTGGTGCGGAAGGGGGTAGAGGTGAATGAGGTCTTCAAGGACTTTTACGGGGAACTGTACCGGTCGGAGCCAACGGGGGAGAGGAGGGGAATGAAGAGGTTCCTCGACGGGCTTTCTTTCCCGAAGGTGCAGGAGGAACAGGTGGAGGGGTTGGGTGCGCCGATTGAGCTGGAGGAGCTAGTTAAGGGGATCGGGCAGATGCAGTCAGGGAAGGCACCGGGGCCGGATGGGTTCCCGGTGGAACTTTATAAAAAGTTTGTGGACCTAGTGGGCCCCTTGCTAGTGCGGACACTTAATGAAGCGTGGGAAGGGGGGACTTTGCCCCGACGATGTCGCGGGCGCTGATCTCGTTAATTTTAAAGAGGGACAAGGACCCCCAGCAGTGTGGTTCATACAGGCCCATATCTCTCCTCAACGTAGATGCCAAGGTGCTGGCAAAAATCCTGGCCACCAGGATAGAGGACTGTGTGCCAGGGGTTGTACACGAGGACCAGACAGGGTTTGTGAAGGGAAGGCAGCTGCGCACGAATGTGCAGAGATTGTTGAATGTCGTCATGATGCCGGCGATTGAGGGGGAGGCAGAGATAGTGGTGGCGCTGGATGCGGAGAAGGCCTTCGATAGAGTGGAGTGGGGGTACTTATGGGAGGTGTTGGGGAGGTTTGGATTTGGTGAAGGGTTTATTAGATGGGTGAGGCTGCTATATGAGGCCCCGTTGGCATGCGTGGCCACGAATGGGAGGAGGTCAGAGTACTTCCGGCTCTACCGAGGGACCAGGCAGGGTTGACCCCTGTCCCCCCTGTTGTTTGCATTGGCAATCGAGCCGCTGGCGATGGCGTTGAGGGATTCAGAGAGGTGGAGAGGTTTGGTGCGAGGTGGGGAGGAACATAGGGTGCCGTTGTATGCCGATGACCTGTTACTGTATGTGGCGGACCCGGTGGGAGGGATGCCGGGGGTAATGGAGCTGCTAGCTGAGTTTGGGACCTTTTCAGGCTATAAACTAAATTTAGGCAAGAGTGAGGTGTTTGTGGTTCACCCTGGAGACCAGGAGGAAGGAATTGGTAGGCTCCCGCTCAGGCGGGGAGGGGAGAGTTTTAGGTACCTGGGGGTGCAGGTGGGCAGGGACTGGGGGACTCTTCACAAACATAATTTCACCAGACTTGTAGATCAGATGGAGGAGGAGTTCAAGAGGTGGGACATGCTGCCATTGTCGTTGGCGGGGAGGGTGCAGTCCGTCAAAATGACGGTGCTTCCGAGGTTCTTGTTCCTCTTTCAGTGCCTGCCCATCTTTATCCCCAGGGCCTTCTTTAGGAGAGTGACTAGCAGTGTCTTGAGCTTTGTGTGGGCACATGGGACTCCGCGAGTGAAGAGGGTTTTCCTGGAGCGAGGGAGGGATGGAGGCGGGCTGGCGCTGCCCAACCTTTTGGGGTACTATTGGGCGGCCAATGTGTCAATGGTGCGTAAATGGGTGATGGAGGGGGGAGGGGCGGCGTGGAAAAGAATGGAGATGGCGTCATGTAGAGGTACGAGCCTGGATGCCATGGTAACGGCGCCGTTGCCGCTCTCCCCTAAGAGGTTTACCACGAGCCCGGTGGTGGCGGTGACCCTAAGAATCTGGGGACAGTGGAGACGGCATAGGGGGGAAACAGGGGGTTCGATGGATGCTCCATTGGGTGGCAATCATCGGTTCATCCCGGGGAACAAGGATGGGGGATTTAGGGGGTGGCAAAGGGTGGGCATCAGTAAATTGAGGGACCTGTTTATTGGCGGGAGGTTTGCGGGCCTGGGGGAACTGGAAGATAAATTTGGGCTTCCCCAAGGGAACATGTTCAGATACTTGCAGGTAAAAGCGTTTGCTAGGCGACAGGTAGAGGGATTCCCTTTGCTGCCCTCGCGGGGGACGACGGACAGAGTGCTTTCGGGGGTGTGGGTCGGAGAGGGGAAGGTGTCTGACATCTATAAGGTAATGCAGGAGGTGGAGGAGTCGTCAGTGGAGGAGCTGAAGGCTAAATGGGAGGGGGAACTTGGGGAGCAGATAGAGGACGGGACTTGGGCGGATGCCTTGGAGAGAGTCAACTCTTCCTCTTCATGTGCGAGGCTTAGTCTCATCCAATTTAAGGTGCTGCACCGGACCCACATGTTCAGGACTAGGATGAGTAGGTTCTTTGGGGGTGAGGACAGGTGCACCAGGTGTTCGGGGAGTCCAGCGAATCATGCCCATATGTTCTGGGCATGCCCGGCACTGGAAGAATTCTGGAAGGGGGTGGCGGGGACGGTGTCGAGGGTGGTTGGATCCAGGGTGGGGACTCGCGATTTTTGGAGTTGCGGTGGAGCCGGGAGTGCAGGAGGCGAAAGAGGCCGGTGTCCTGGCCTTTGCGTCCCTAGTAGCCCGGCAGAGGACCTTGCTGCAGTGGAAATATGCGAGGCCCCCAAGTGTGGAAACCTAGGTCAATGACATGGCGGGATTGATAAAGTTGGAAAGGGTCAAATTTGCCCTGAGAGGATCAGTACAAGGGTTCTATAAACGGTGGCAGCCTTTCCTGGACTTCCTGGCTCAAAGATAGGTATCTTGGTCAAAAGCAGCAGCCGGGGGTGGGGGGGGGGGGGGGGGGCAAGGGGGTGTGGTCCTTATTATAGTTTCCATTTTTTTTCGCTACAGTTATGTAACTTAACATTGTGTTAACTTAAGTTGTTGTTAATATGTTGGGTTGTTCATTGAGGAGGGGCGAAGGTTCATGATTGTTGTCATTACTGTTATCGGTGGTATTTTAGTATGGTTTGATGTTGTTGTATAAATTCAAAATTTTTCAATAAAAATTATTCATTTTTTTTAAATTCAGCCATCAAGGGTGGAATGATTAAGATTGGAATGCACCAGAGGTCAGAGTTGGAGGGATGCAGAAGGAAGGGTAAGATCATGGAGGGATTTAAAACAAGATCAAGAATTTTAACACTGAGACTTCCATTACAAGGTGACATAAAATTTATACGAGGGTAAAAAGGGCTAGCATGAGAGTGAAATCATGGAGAATGATTCTCAGTGTAGACTGAAGGAAGAAGAAGGGATATCTCCAGAAAAAATGTTGGAGGGGTGCTAGACCAAACTTTTAACGGAAGATACGAAGCCAGGAAAAGGATGAAGTGCTGAAGGAAAAGTTGCTGAAGAAGTAGGGGAAGAAGTCAAGACCTTGCAGTGGCTTGGGCAGTACATGTGCTGGAAAGTAGCACCAAGATATGGAGATTTTGGTTAAGGTGCAAGGGATTCCCAAACTATGGGTTGCAACGATCATTTCGGGTAGTGAGTTCCGAGGCAGCGAGTGGAGACTGGCAGGTCAGTATTGGAACTGGTGATGAGAATTCATTACACTAGGAGGCTACAAGAGTGTTGAAAATGGTTGTGAATAAAGCCATCGACTCCTGCTCAGTAACTTTCCCCACTCCGCTCAACAACTCTCTACCTCTGCCCTGCCCCCCCCCCCCACCACTACTGAGGTCACATGAAATTTCAAGCATTAAATTGGGGTCTACAATGGAAAAAGTTTGAGAAGCAATGGTCATCACCAACAGACAGGTTAATGTCGAGTCAAGATGCCAATTTGATTTCCTATATTAAGGAAACAAAAACAGCGCCGCTCCCGATAGCCCCGGGGAAATACTCAGGGAGTCCGGTAATAGTACCTTCATTGAGAATTTGGAGGCAGTTTCGCCAACACTTCGGGTTGGGGGCAGGGTCAAGGGAAATACCGATTCGGGGGAACCATAGATTTGAGCCAAGGAAGTGGGATGGAAATTCTCAAAATGGGAGAAGGGGATTAAGACACTAAAAGATTTATTTCTTGGAGGTCGGTTTGCAGAATTTTAAAAATAAATTTAGAGTACTCAATTAATTTTTTTCCAAGTAAGGGGCAATTTAGAGTGGCCAATTCACCTACCCTGCACATTTTTGGGTTGTGGGGACAAAACGCACGCAAACGCGGGGAGAATGTGCAAACTCCACACGGACAATGATCCAGAGCCTGGATCAAACCTGGGACCTCGGGGCAATGAGGCAACAGGTCTAACCCACTGCGCCACCGTGCTGCCCTCGGTTTGCAGGATTGAAGGAGCTGGAAGCGAAGTATGGGCTGGAGCAGGGGGAAATGTTTAGATACATGCAGGTTTGAGATTTTGCCCGAAAGGAGATACAGAGCTTCCTGGTGGACTGGAGGAGGGGGCACCACTGGAAGGGATCAAAGCAAAGTGGGAGGAAGAGTTGGGGGATGATAAGGAGGGGGGGGGTTCTGGTGTGAGGTGCTCTGGAGAGTGAACGCCTACATCCCGTGCACGAGTTTGGGGCTGATACAGCTGAAGGTGGTATATAGAGCACACCTCACAAGGGCGAGGATGAGCCAATTCTTTGAAGGGGGTAGAAGATGTGTGTGAACGTTGCGGGGGTGGGGGAAAGGGGGGGGGGAGGGGTGCGCAAATCACGTTCATATGTTTTCGCCCTGTCCAAAGCTGGAGGATTACTGGAAGGAGGTTTTTAGGGTAATCTCTAAAGTGGTGAAACTGGACCCGGGCCCTCGGGAGGCCATATTCGGGGTGTCGGACCAGCCGGGGTTGGAAACGGGTGCGGAGGCAGATATCGTAGCCTTCGCCTCGTTGATCGCCGAAGGCGGATCTTGATGGTACGGAGAGAAACCTCTCCACCCTGTGCTCTGGCGTGGCGGGGGAACCTGTTGGAATTCTTGACTCTTGAGAAGGTTAAGTTTGAACTGAGGGGAAGGATGGAGGGGTTCGTCAATTCATGGGCATTATTCATTATACACTTTCAAGAACTGGATAACATTAGTTGGGGGGGGGGGGGTTGAGAGGGTTGTAGGGAGGGGGACTGTGTGTGTTAATGGTGACTATAGGTTATGGCGGCGGGCGGGGGCGGGAAGGGTGGGTGATATGTTCCTGGAAGGGAGCTTTGCGAGTTTGAGGAGCTTGGAGGAGAAATTTGGGTTGGTAAGGGGAAATGATTTTAGATACCTACAGTTGCGGGACTTTGTTCGTAGACAGGTCCCATCTTTCCCAAGCCTCCCGCCAATGGGGATCCTCGACAGAATAGTCTCTAGGAGGGAAGAAGGGGAGGGTAGAGTCTCGGGTATATATAAGGTGCTCATGAGGGAGGAAGGGTCCCAGACAGAGGAACTGAAACTTAAATGGGAGGAGGAGCTAGGTGGGGAAATGGAGGATGGGCTGTGGGCAGAGGCCCTGAGTAGGGTAAATTCGACCACGACATGTGCTAGGCTCGGGCTGATTCAATTTAAGGTCGTTCACCGGGCCCATATGACGGTGGCTCGGATGAGCAAATTCTTCGGGATAGAGGACAAATGCGCTAGGTGCGCGGGAGGACCAGCGAACCACGTGCACATGTTTTGGGCATGCCCTAAGCTGAGGGGGTACTGGGAGGGATTTGCTAAAAACGGGTGCTAAAAACAAGGGTGGTGATGAGTCCAGGGGTGGCAATTTTTGGGGTTTCGGAGGACCCGGGGGTCCAGGGGGAGAAAGAGGCCGATGTCTTCGCCTTTGCTTCCCTGATAGCCCAGCGACGAATACTATTGGCGTGGAGGGACTCGAAGTCCCCGAAGACTGAGTGGTGGCTTGCGGACATGTCGAGTTTCCTGGGTATGGAGAAAATTAAGTTCGCCTTGAGGGGATCTGTGCAGGGGTTCGCCCGGAGGTGGCAACCATTTATTGACTTCTTTGCGGGAGAGTGAGCGTCAGCAGGGGGTGTGTGTGTGTGGTGGGGGGGGGGGGTAGAGTAGAGTAGGAGGGAAAATATGGCGGGTAGTACCGGTGGGAGAGGAGCGGGCTTGTGCAATATGTTATGATTGAAGTATTGAAAGTACATGGATGTTTGCACATTTTTGCCTTTTTTGCTTTCTTTCTTTCTGATGATGTCTGTAACTGTTTATAAAGCCAAAATCTACCTCAATAAAATTGTTTATTAAAAAAAACAAAAATGGTGACTATAGGTGATTCCTGATTCCTTTTGCCATTTGTTTATGTTAAGATGCGGGCTAATGTTTGGGGTTTGGTGGGAGGATGGAATAGTTGTTATTGACATAGGGATTGACATTATATTAGTTACTGATTATTGTTTATTGCTGGTGGGTGCAAATTTGGGAGAAAATGTGAAAAAGGAGAATAAAAATATTTTTAAAAAAACATTAAATGATGCATGTAATTTCAAAGAGAAATAACTAAAATATTGATGTTGCATTGATAAACATAATACAATGCAAGCTTTACATATATTATCTGTATAGTTAACATTAATAAACCAATAGCAGCTATTCCCCAAAGACAATCTGATATGCCAAAGGTGATCAAAATTTCTGATGGAGCCGAATTTGGTGCACAATAGTTTGTGCAAGTTATTTAGTTATCGGAACAAACTTCTCCTTGTATAATACCTTTCACAACCACCCATCTCCCAAAGTTCCTTTTTTTTAAATTTAGTGTACCCTATTGTTATTTTTTTTTCCAATTAAGGGGCAATTTATTGTGGCTAATCCAATCTCTGGGTTGTGTGGGTGAGACCCACGCAAACACAGGGAGAATGTGCAAACTCCACATGGACAGTGACCCGGGGCCGGGATCGAACCCAGATCCTCAGCGCCGTGAGGCAGCAGTGCTAACCACTGTACCACCATGCTGCCCATCCCAAAGTTCCTTCAACATAAATAAGCCTCCCCTTCTTTGAATAAGACCCATGGAACCTTTTATGCCCACCTAAGAGGGCCATTGATTTAACACCTCAGCAGTAGGATGATACATTGAAGCATCAGCCTAACCCATTGCTGAAGTTTCTGGAACAGAGATTTAATGTATGAACACCATATAATCACTCAGATGTATCTGTTAGCTATAAGTCAGATCTGACTTATAGAACCATCTAAATTCACACAATGGAGGAAAAAATAAACACTATTTACCACCTCATTGTTTTTGTCCTTTGTCATCCAGACTTTAATCAGTACAGTTTGTTCTTTCTGATCAAAGATCAAAAGATTTGAACAAAATTCAGTAAAGTAAAATTATTCATTCCAGAATTCGTATTCAATTACATACTTACAGACACAGCCCTTTACCATAACGGATCACAGGCTCCCTCAATCAAGTCATTTGACTTGTGTTCATTTCCTGCATACCAGTACTCTATATTTTACAATAATATATTATGTTGGTAGAGACAGATTTGCACAGTCCCAACCAAAGCAAAGGTCTGAATACAATCTAATTTAAATAACCGGTGCAAGCATTTAGACTTGACAGACTGATCTGATTAAAGTGAGTTACAAAGACAATTTTGCATGAAGAGTAATGTCCCCACATATAAAACTACAATTTTATCACTTTAGCAAAAGATGAGGCTGGTGCACCACTTAACTAATCAAAATAATACATCTCTGCTTATTCAAAATAACCCCACAAAATTCCCCACCCTCTCACATGATCTTACTGTGGCTGCCTATGAACAAAAATATTGCAAACTTCACACAAATGCTAACCTTTGCTTTACTCAAACAATTTAATCTATATTTAAATTGCTTAAAGACCAAATATCTTGTAGGTGAGCTAGGTTTAAGAACTGGGCCATCCCCAATTTGATAGGCTAGGCTCACTCAGAAGATGCACATTAGCAAAGTTCCCATGAACAAATCATAAATAAATTAAGACAACTAAACACAATTTCACCTGCTTTTCAAAACAAAACAGAATAAATAGTCTATGGAATACAAATAGTGCCAGAAGAATGATTGGCAATAATTCTGACCATGCTGAAATCAATGCAGTACCAAGTTCAAGCTATGATATCCTAGAATCAATTTGTTTGTTCAGAGGCCAAATTTGAACACTCTCCTGAATAAATAATCAGTGATTCACTGGCATGTCATGCTCTATGACCTTGGGGAAACCCCAATGGTATTATCTTTCCTGCTAGATATCATACATACACCTCTACACAGGTACTCCAATCCAGGCCATGAAAGAAGTCGCCAATGCAGTCAGTTTTTGAAAGACAATTAAAAAATTTACTCACAATCAGCTGCCTAATATTCAAACATTTTATGACACTCTTGACAATTTCACTCGGTTTAAAAAAAAATGCAAAAACATCTCACATAGCAATTTCCACATATTATATTTTATCTATATTAACTGCAGGCCATGTTTTGTGGCAGAACTGACAATGGATTCCGTCACCAGCTCTTTCAACCACCACTGCCACCCCAACTCTTGCTGAACTCTTCAGCTGCCTTTGCAAACTTCAAATTCATTTTTGAAAATGGAATTACTACACATTTCACAATCAACTAACAAAGCGATGGCAGAATTTGGTGGCATAGGATTCATTGAAAAAAAGTCAACAGTACTTCAAAATTGACTGACAGCAATCCAGTTATGAGCACCAAATGAACTATGCCAAAGGGGATTGATTAGGTTATGGAAAACAGACTCTGCCGTTCTTAACCCCGTCACGGGTTTCCCCAGTGGCGGCGGGGGCGGGATTTGCATAGAATGCAAAACAGGTGATCAGAAGATCGCGCTGCCTGCCAATGGTGGGTTGGTTGCTTTGGCCGCCATGAAACACACCATGGGGCACGCTGAAAATCTCACCGTGTGACATGGGTTGAACTATCTCATGAGAAAGCTACTATAACCTATCATTGCACCCAGGTACCATATAGTAAGCAGGTAGGTGGATGTAAAATGAGCACCATGGGCATTCAGAAGAGCCTGCAGAAGAGCACCAAGATGTACACCAAGAAGAGCACTAAAAAGGTAAATGCTATCAAATTGGTCTGCGCTAAACGAATCACACAGGAGGGTGTTGCAGAGCAGGAATGCATGGGGATTGAGAGATTGCCTGAAGCTGAAAATTGTTTAATAGTTTTGAAAGAAACCAAGTAGCAACATTTGCACATGAACAGAAAAACATCCGAAATACGGAATACCAAAAATCTGATCAGTGCTCGAGGTAACAGAGCAGAACATAGGATGCAAACAAAATTACAAGTGAGGTCAGGAGATTTAAACTAACATGTCAACCGTTGCTCTGCGTGCAGTTTATTTCCCAATATTTTAAATACTGCCAAAATAAACATGAGAGGCCTTAAAAGTGTATCTGTTTGCGTTATGTAAGCACAACTTGCTAACCTTCTTTAGCACCAAGCACTCTTCAGCTCACTTTGCAAACTTCGAATATGAAATTACTACACATTTCATAATCAACTAATATTTGACACAGAAAGTTTATGGAGGAATTTGGTGACAGAAAAAACTTTGAAAAAAGCCAACAGAACTTCATAACTGAATGACAGTCATTCAGTTATGAGACAGTTTGACATCATGTTGCCTGTACCCAATATCATTTTGGTTTATATATGCTTCAGGAAGCGTAGCACGGCACACACTCCCGTCTGAATCAATGGCTCCAAAGTGGAGATGGTCGATAGCTTTAGGTTCCTGGGGGTCACCATCACGAACAGTTTGTCCTGGTCCAATCACATTGATGCAACAGTCAAGAAAGTTCAGCAACGTCTCTATTTCCTATGGAAACAACGTCTCTACTTCCTATGGAAGCTAAAGAAATTTGGCATATCTGCATCAACTCTCGCATTGACTCTCACAAACGTCTACAGTTGTGCGATAGAGAGCATCCTATCCGGCTGCATCACAGCTTGGTATGGCAACTGCTCGGTCCAACATCACAAGAAACTGCAGAGTGTGGTGAACTCAGCCCAACACGTCACACAAGCTTGCCACCCCCACATTGATTCTGTATACCCCTCCCACAGCCTCAGAGACCTCCCCAACCCTGGCATTGCCTTCTTCCAGACCCTTCCACATCCAGACATAGGAAAAGCTTCTTCCCCACAGCTACAAGACTCCTCATGGCTCTCCCTCGGACTGATCTCTTCCCTGTAAGAACATTATTCACGACGCCATATGCTGCTCTTGCTCATGTATTTGCTTTGTTTGGCCCCATGTTCCGCACTGTAACCAATCACTGTTTGTCAATGTACCATTTGTCAATGTTCTCTGTTGATTATTCTTTTTATCTACTATGTATGTACTGTGTACGTTGCCTCGGTCGCAGAAAAATATTTTTCACTGTACTTCGGTACATGTGACAATAAATCAAATCAAATATGTATGGCACTGGCAAATTAATTTAAAGAACTGCATGGATAATTTAAAAATATATTTCATTTACTCTAAACTCAAATCACAATGCTTACGCACCAATGAAATTATTAAAAAATCATTTTACACTTCCGAATGAATGTGTCATTGATGATACTGGGTATTTTATTCCGTGAGACTAAACAATTGTAATTACAGGAATATCTGGTGTATAATGGTAATGTATCCCTGCATTCATATTCCTCACCAAAGAGACAGGCTACCACTGAAACAAGCTCATCAGTCCCTCCTATTTACCCTGGAAAAGGGCTGCTATTGCATTCTTCAAGGTGCCTTTCATGACAGACAATGCACTCTTGGGAAGTACTAACCTGGACCAATCACTAATCAAAGAGCAAAGAATTCTATTGGCTCATATTTTACACAATGGATGAAATTAATCAAGGTTAGAAAATACTGGAGGATGCATTCTTCACAAATATTAATGGAATATTGTCAGGCAAATTACCCTACAAATAAATAGCAATTTATTATTGTGACTTGCAACCGGAAATGTTTCATTCTCTTTCCACACCAAAACAATTTACAGGATACAATAATGACACAGCCTCGATAAACAACAATATACTCTATCACTAATTTACTTGTTGCAGATCATAGATTCAACCAGTATGGGTTGGTAATGTCATAACTACAGATCACAGTTCACAGTTCACAGGATCAGCTTGCTGTGAAGGCACTGGCAATTAATCCACAAGCATCCTGGTTATCCAAAAGCTCACAGATTAATTTGTTATTTAAGACCAAAGTACTTATATTTTTACCAATAGCAATTGGCAATTACAATCTCTGCACTCATCGCATTGAAAAAAATGGATTAAAATAGTTGCGTAATTTATATTCCGGATGCTGCAGTGTTTACATTAAAGAGCACAAAAATCAGCAAATTGTGGAAGGTATTATATTAGAACTGTAGCAGAAAAATGTTTACTTTTCACATTTGGGTGGAATTTTAGGTTGCAAATAAAATTGCTTTAAGCTTTGTTTGTCAGGAAATGTACACTAGGGTTAGTCATTCAAAACAAAAAAAGTTTAGTGTTGCTTTCATTGCAGTCACTGGACCCAGCAAGGATTATTATACATGCAGACTCTACGTGCACAGGCATAGCCAGCATCAACACAGTCATCTGATTTTTATTACAACTTTTTTGAAACCATGAAATTATTCTGGCCGACATTTCAAATTAATTGAAGCCAGTTTTTGTTCCACAGTGCCGCAGCACCAAAGCTGCAGCACAACTCCTGATTCAAGGTCCAGCCTAACCCCAGAGGCAAGTGGCTAAAGTCTTCCTGGAGAAGAGAACCTAGCAAACATCCTTTTGGCACTGCCCAGAGTAAATCCCGTGCAATGTCAAACTAGGTGTGAAAATTGTACAGACCTTACGGACCTCCTAGTCACATCATTACGCCAGCCTGTAATTAACTGAGATTGTCTTGACAGCCTGGATGTCTGATCATTCCAAATTGAACTGTTGATAAATGGATGCAGGCAAGTATATGTGAAGCTTTTTATTGATCAGTGGAATTCAAATTCACCCAGGTAATAAACGAGTCTGCAATCTGTAAATTCCGTGTTTATTCTTGCCTTTGCAGAATGACGTTGAGCTTCTCAGACAAGGTTTGTTGGACTGTGCTGGAGAAATAGACTGCAGCCTGCATACTATACTCAAGGAACATCAAACCTATTTCAAACACCATGAATTGGACAAGTCAGCTATTGTCAAACATGCTGGTGAACTTAACAATCACCATGTCCGATGATCCAACTCTAAACTTTCCTCATCCATCAATATACTTGCATTCAAGGCACATCAGACAGGCTATGGAGATCTAGCAAAGCGCGCCATTTGCAAAGAAAGCGACCTTCTCATCAGTGGTGTCTGACTAGTCTTATTCAAGACTAGTCATACTACACAATTGACCAAACAGCAGCAAGAATGTAAATGCAACACTCGGAGGGTTTCAGTAACATTGGCTTAAGAGTTAAAAGCTTTTTAAAAATAAATTTAGAGTGCCCAATTATTTTTTCCAATTAAGGGGCAATTTAGCGTGGCCAATCCACCTATCCTGCACATCTTTTGGGTTGTCGGGGCGAAACCCACGCAGACACGGGGAGAATGTGCAAACTCCTAACGGACAGTGACCCAGGGCCGGGATTCGAACCCGAGTCCTCAGCGCCGTAGGCAGCAATGCTAACCACTGTGCCACCGTGCTGCCTCAAGAGTTAAAAGCTTGGTGTTATAGTGTGTTTGACTACAATGGTCATGGTTTTAAAAGATTTTGTTTTGCTTCGAGGAAATAGCAGGTGAAATTGGCCAGGGGAATGTGGCTTGACTGGGGAGGTCCTTGGGGAGCTAATGTGCTTTTACAACCTGTGGACATAATTTGCTTTTCAGTTTGGAGAGATGAGGTCATTGCTGGGTGGAGTCTAGAAAGGCGGAGAGGCCGTGAGTTTTGGAGAAGCTTTGAGAGAGAGAGAAGAGCTGAATACTGATCTGCCTGACCCAGAGTCGACAATTCTTTCCTAGTTAGGTTAAAAGAGAGTAAAAATATTTTAAAGCAGTCTTGTCTGAAGACAAGAGGTTGAAACAACCTCGTTGACGCAGCTATTTGAAGACATTCAGCCAGTATCTACAGGGACTCTAACCAAGGCCCAAATCTGTTCTAAAAGCAAGTATTCCTCGAGACCCTGCTGATTTTTTAACCTGGATTGACAGTCGCATGTCTTTCTTGTTGTTTAATGGAAAATTCTATAGTAGCGTTCAGGGGGAATTGTAAGCTTTTCTTTTCAGGTGTTTTTGTGAGGGCCACGAAGAAATAACATTTATTTCCAATAACGTTTTAAGATACAGCAGCAGCAACTTCCCTTGCTGCTCACTTCTCTCTCTCTGCTGGTTCCAAACTGGCCAGCTCTATTTATGCAGGGAGTCTGCTAATGATTTCTCCGCCCCCCCCCCCCCCCCCTCTTTGGGGAAGCTCATACTCCCATAGGATTGTGGGATTGTCATTACTCCCCAGCCAATGGTAAGCAGGCAGGTTATAACACCCCTCCCCCCCAAAGTCCAAGGAATCCACCGAAGACCCTGGCGAAGGAGGACATCGGACTCGTTTTGTCGCAGGCCGGACATCATTTGCACGAGGCGCTGGATCGGGCGGCATGTAACGAGATGGAGACCGGCGCTTCCGTGATGGACAGCGCAACGGTTGTACATCCACGGCCCGTGGGCCCGAGGATTCCCCCCTCTGAGGTGTCTTGTGCCTCCTTCTCAGAGTCAGAGTCTGCTGCCTCCGTCATCTCGGCGTCTTTATCTCCACGCGGTTCTGTCACGACTTGCGTAGGCTTTGAGTGAGGCACCAGAGGAAGATTATGAGGAATACTTTCCATTGGGTCTCTGTGGCTGTAGAAATGAGCTCCTGGGGCGGGGAATCTTTGGAAGGAATAGTCTTCTGGACCGAACATGGTCTACATGTTTGCGCTGGAGACGACCCTGGGCTTGCAACCGGTAAGAGATAGGGCCCGTTTGGCGAAAGATTACGCCAGGGACCCACTAGGCACCACCAGCAAAATTCCGAACGAACACTGGGTCACCAGGCGTGAACTGCCGAATCGGCCGATGCTGAGAAAAACCATGTCCCTGCCGTTCTGGTGTGCGGCGTACTTTTGCGCCAATGTCCGGGAAAACCATGCTAAGGCGGGTGCGAAGTCTCCGGCATATTAGGAGTTCTGCGGGAGCTACCCCAGTCACCACATGGGGGGTGGTCCTATATGAAAACAAAAAAAGGAGCCAGTCTTGTGTCCATCAACCCAGAAGACTGCTTCTTTAGGCCTTGTTTGAATGTCTGCACTGCGCCAACCCATTTGAAGCCGGGTGGTAAAGGGCAGTGCAGATATGGCGTATGCCATTCATCTTCATGAACCTCGCAAACCCCTCACTTGTGAACGGAGTGCCGTTGTCCGTGACCAGCACCTCGGGGAGGCCATGCGTACTGAAAGACAAACGCATCTTCTCGATTGTTGCGCAGGACGTTGTGCCTACCATCTTACGCACCTCTAGCCATTTAGACTGGCCGTCGATTAATAGATGGAACATGGATCCTTGAAAAGGGCTGGCGAATTCCGCAAGCAAGTGCGCCCAAGGCCGCCCTGGCCATTCCCAGTGATGAAGGGGCGCGGCCGGCGGAAGCTTCTGATGCTCCTGGCAAATGGAGCAATTCTGGGCCACCTTCCCAATGTCGGTGTCGAGGCCCGAGCACCAGACATAACTCCGGGCCAACATTTTCATTTTGGTCACACCTGGATGCCCATTGTGCAAGTCTCTCAGTATCAGCTCCTCTCCTTTTTCTGGGTCAATCACACGCGTCCCCCACAAAAGGATGTCGTCTTCCACGCTGAATTCGGGACAGCTTGGAGGAAAATACCCGCAACCTGCCTGGGATCTGTCTATGCTGCCCACCATACAGGACTATGTGCCGAACCTTTGATAGGACTGGCTCCGTCTGGGTCCACTCACGGATCTGTGATGTCGTGACGGGCAAGGTGTCCATAAAACTTAGGGTTGTAACCACCTCACCGTGGGGGTCGATATGGGGCCGGTCGATAAAGGCAATCGGCTCAGTGTGTCGGCATTCCTTATCTAGATTCCTGGCTTGTGCTCCAGAGAATACTCATATGTAGCGAGCAACAAAGCCCAGTGCTGGATCCGTGCAGAAGCAATGGGAGGTATTGGCTTATCCTCTCTGAAAAGCCCCAGCAGAGGCTTATGATCAGTCACGATAGTGAAGTGGCAGCCATATAAGTACTGGTGGAAACATTTCACCACAAAGACCACTGCCAGGCCCTCTTTCTCGATCTGTGCGTACTTTTTTTTCCGCTGCAGTCAATGCGCGGGAGGCGAAAGCTATCGGCCGCTCGGCCCCGTTCTCTATCTTGTGGGACAGGACGGCCCCAATACCATACGGGGATGCATCACATGTGACGAGCAAAGACTTTCCAGTATCATAGTGGGTTAGTAACCCAGACGACGACAATTGTCGTTTTACCCGCCGGAAAGCGGTTTCTTGCGGCTGACCCCAAACCCAGGTGTGATTCTTCTTTAGCAGAAGGTGCAACGGGGCCAGCGTAGTTGCCAGATTAGTGGGAAACTTTCCGTAATAGTTTACGAGGCCGAGTCAGGGCGGGGGCAGGTTGAATTGCACGCACCTTCTCTGCGATGGGGTGCAAACCTTCGCGGTCCACCCGATAATCCAGGTAGACTACTTCCTTCGCCTGAAAGATGCACTTTGTGCGACGTAAACGGGCTCCAGCCTCCGAAAAGCGTCTAATTATCCAAATGTTCCTGCTCCGATGTCCCCGTGATCAAAACGTCATCTAAGTAGACAGCAACACGCGGTAAATCTCTCAAAATGCCCTCCATAACGCGTTGAAAAATAGCGCAGGCAGAGGATACTCCAAAGGGCAAACGTGTATATTCATACAGGGCCCGGTGTGTATTAATAGTTACATATGGCCGGGAGGCAGGGTCCATCTCCAACTGTACGTAGGCGAGACTCATATCTAATTTAAGAGTCCGCCTGCAAGCTTCGCGTAGAGATCCTCTATGCGAGGCATTGGGTATCGGTCGAGTCGGGAAGCCGTATTCACTAAGTTTATAGTCGCCGCACAAGTGAACTGTGGCATCTGGCTTCATTACTGGTACAATTGGTGCTGCCCAGTCAGCAAAACGGACGGGCCTAATAATACCCAAAGTCTCCAAATGAGTGAGCTCACCTTCTACCTTCTCGAGCAAGGCGTAAAGCACCAGGCGCACCCAGAAATACGCGGCGTGGCTCCTGATTCGACTTGGATACGGGCTACAGCCCCTTTTATTTTCCCCAAACCGGGCTGGAATACATCTGGGTATCGTCCTAGCACCTGTCAACCCTCCAGAAGCTGGAGGATGTGCTGCCACTGCAACCGCAAATGGCACAACCAGTCCCGACCCAACAGGCTGGGCCCATGGCCGAGCACCACGATAAGTGGGAAACGCCCCTCCTGGCATCCATAAACAACAGGGGTCATCGTAGTTTCTACAATGTCCAATGGTTCCCCCGTGAGGGGGCCAACCTGGCCTGTGTGTCGGTTAATGTAAGGGTCTGTATACCCTGCTTGATGCAGTCGAATGTCCTCTGGGCGATCACAGAGACCGCTGCACCAGTGTCCAACTCCATCACAAGCGGGTGACCATTGACCCGTACTGTCACTTTAATGGGGGCCACATGGGGAGCTGCCACACAATGCAGCTGCAGGCAGTCATCCTCCGTCTCCACGTCCTCGGGAGTAGTCGCTGCAGGTTCATCCAAATGAAAGGTACGGCCCCTGGGCTGGCCCCAGTTTCGGTCAGAACGACGGCGCCTCTGGCGCCCCCAGGACCGGCGTCCGCGACGGGGACGTCGCCTACAAGTCTGACATGGACATAACTCCTCATCCATTGGCTCTGGAGAAGGCTCCCTTCGGGGAGGAATGTCCAACGGCCACTGGCGTCGATCCGGACGTTGCCTCGCCCAAGGTACCGCAGGGGTGCGGGGGGACGCTTTTGGACGGAAGGGGTTGCGCCCCAAGGCATGCACCTCCATTCCCTGTAGCTCCTGCACTCCTCGTTCTGTCTCTCTCGGGACAATACTATTTGAATGGCCTGTTGAAAAGTCAACATTGGCTCGGCTAACAACTTTCTCTGGGTGACTGCATTGTTAATACCGCAAACCAAACGGTCACTTAACATTTCTGACAAGGTCTCCCCATAATCACAGTACTCCGCAATCCTGCGTAGCCTAGATAGAAAGTCAGCAAGGGATTCCCCTGTGGTCCTCTCAGCGGTATTAAACCGGTAACGTTGGGAGTATCGTGGATGGGGTTGGGTTAAAATGTTGCCCCACTAAGTTCACAAGTTCATCAAACGTTTTTGGTATCTGGCAGAGCTGGGTACGTGAGGCTCCTAATCACCCCAAACGTATGCGGGCCGCAGGCGGTGAGCAATATGACCACCTAGCGCTCGTTTTCGGTATGTTGTTTGCCCGGAAATAGTAACGCATCCATTGTGCGTACTGGTTCCAGCTTTCCAGCGCAGCATCAAAAACATCCAAACATCCATACAGAGGCATGGTGTAATAGAAAACAACTCCCAACCTGTATCCAACAAAAATCCAGGGAGGTGGCTTCAGCAGTGTAGATAGCTATTCACTTTAACCCTCGTCGCCAGTTTTGTGAGGACCACGAAGAATCCAGCACGAGTTTTCAGGATACAAAGAAATAACATTTATTTACAAAATATACATATATATATATATATAATATACCAGGGGCTGGTTTAGCTCACTCAGCTAAATCGCTGGCTTTTAAAGCAGACCAAGTAGGCCAGCAGCATTCCCGTACCAGCCTCCCCGGACAGGCGCCGGAATGTGGCGACTAGGGGCTTTTCACAGTAACTTCATTGAAGCCTACTCGTGACAATAAGCGATTTTCATTTCATATATATATATATATATATATAGATAGATATATATACACACAGCAGCAACAACTTCCCTCGCTGCTCACTCCTCTGCTAGTTCCAAACTGGCCAGCTCTATTTATGCAGGGAGTCTGCTAATGATTTCTCCGCCCCCCTCATTGGGGAAGCTCATACTCCCATAGGATTGTGGGATTGTCATTAGTCCCCAGCCAATGGTAAGCAGGCAGGTTATAACAGGTGTGAAGTAAAAAGGTTTAATATTGTATTCGTAATAAAGTTTTGTTTTAGAAATATCAAAGTCCTATTTTATCACACAATTAATTAATTAAGTAAGTAATTAATTAATTAATTAATTAATTAATGGAAGCAGGGACGATAGTGACATTTATGGGGCATCTTGAGAAATACATGAATAGGATGGGAATAGAGGGATACGGACCCAGGAAGTATAGAAGATTGTAGTTAGTCGGGCAGCATGGTCGGCACGGGCTTGAAGGGCCTGTTCCTGTGCTGTACTTTTCTTTGTTCTTTTGTTCGTTAATTACTCCTGGAGCAAATCACTTTGCGCACAGTCTTAAAATAAATTAACATATTGGGGTTTCGGTCCAGTATCCTAGTCACAGTTGGGGTCTGGGTCTGGGATCGTAATATAACATGTATTGACCAATCAGCAATAAGAATGTTAACATATACCACCCTATTATGAACACAATAGCTTTACCAATCAGCAGTAAGATTTTTCTCACATTCCCATCGTCCACTATATATAAAATTACTTCTTCCACCTGTTGTTCCCCTCGAAGATTGGCGGCGTTTGAAATATCGATGCCCACCAATTCAACTAAGGACACAAAAACAGAAAATGCTGGACAATCTCATCTGGTCTGACAGCATCTGTGTAGAGAGAATGGATCTAACATTTCGAGTCTGGACGACTCTGTCAAATATTTGACAAAGAGTCATCGAGAGTCAAAAGGTTAGCTCCCTTCTCCACAGATGCTGTCATATCTGCTGAGATTGGTCAGCATTATCTGTTTTTGTTTCAGATTCCAGCACCACAGTAATATGCTTCTATTTAATTCAACTAAGGAACTCTTTTAAGGTAACTAAATATTCAGAGCAAACTTTTACATGGTCGAAGTGTAAATTTGTCTTCCTTTTTTTTAAAATTTAGATTACCCAATTATTTTTTCCAATTAAGGGGCAATTTACCATGGCCAATCCACCTACTCTGCACATTTTTGTGTTGAGGGGGCGAAACCCACGCAGACACGGGGAGAATGTGCAAACTCCACACGGACAGTGACCCAGAGCCGGGATCGAACCTGGGACCTCAGCGCCGTGAGGCGGTTGTGCTAACCACTAGGCCACTGTGCTGCCCAAATTTGTCTTCCTTAATGTATGATAGTTTTGATGGACAGAAATTCTTTGAGTAAATATATAATTCATGTTGGAAATAAAGACTCGTACTTGCAATGTAGGAAGTCCCATTGAGATTGATGGGAAAGTGGGCAAACATTGTGCCATGAGGCATAATGATAAAAGAGACCAACAGATTTGTTTGTGCGAAAAACTGCCTCTCTGCAGAATGAATTTCATGGGAACAGACAAAATGACTACTTTCAACTGGATATTGTGCTGATAAAACCTAGTTTTGAACAAGGCTCTCTCAAGGACAAATTAGGCCAGTGCGTGGTACAGGTCTATTTATATTAATGAACTCTAAACTACAAGCTAAAACATTATAAAATAGCAGGGACCTCAGAGATTCAACGGCGATAACCTTGGGATCAACATTCTTAAGACAAGCTCCCGAGTTTGAGGACTCAGAGTGCACACCCTCCAGAGGGAGCATGGCCAAGTTCTCTCCAGCGGGCAGTATATTTTGGTTCAAGTTGCGAGTCTTGAAACTTATGTAGCTGTTTAAATGAGCACCAGTCTTAAAGTGAGTTAAATAAAGTTGTGTTTAAAAATTAAATCACACTTGCAGTGAGTATCAATTTGTCTGTGTCATCAGTTGATGCCAGCAGAGGGCAGCAACAAGATTGTAGTTGATTCCATAAAATCTGTAACCTGGCCATCAGATTGTGCATTCTACAGGCAAGAATACATGAGCACCATGAGACTTTACACTGCAATAGGCAGACCCTTTTCTTGCAGCAACTATTTTCATGAACTTAACATTCAACTCTAGATGAACCCTACCTTTAAAACAAAGGACACATCATAGCTTTGTTGAAATATTTTTCAGTAAATTGAATTCTATAACATTTCAGTTAAAATCTACTCACCAATGCGGTGGGGGTTGGGGGGGTGGGGGGAGAGAGAGAGAAAGAGAATGATGGTTTCTTCAATGTCACAATTCAAAGCCACATGACTCTAAACTTTTTGCGTTTTACTATATGCTAAGCTCCATGGCAATGACGATGTGACAACTGAGGCTGATGCCACTGTCACCCAATTCCAACTTTATATAAATGCATTCCCAACAGGGAGTGTCACTATGAAAATTCTAGGTAGAAACCCAAAGTGATTTCCCTTCACTATCTTAGGGATCTGCAGTTCCTACTACAATTTTCCGACAGTTACCCTAGTTGGAATTGAACTTGGAACAATGTCGACATAGGTCAGAAATTAGGATTTGACCACTTAGCCATCAAGACAATGTACGTTCTTAATGTTTTCTGTTGTGTTCAATACAACATAATGTTACATATAACTTTTTAATACCAACTAGGGGATTTTCACAGTAATTTCATTGCAGTGTTAATGTAAGCCTACTTGTGATATTAATAAAGATTATTAAATGAAGAATATGTAATTGCGGTAAGCAAGGAAATCCAAACAAGTATCTACAATCGTAATGTATTCAGTAATATTTCAAAACACAAGCACTATATGATTTGAACAGCACTGGGTGGCACAATAGCACAGTGGTTAGCACTGCTGCCTCATGGCGCCGAGGACCCAGGTTCCACCCCGGCCCCAGGTCACTGTCCGTGTGGAGTTTTCACTTTCACCACGTGTCCGCGTGGGTCTCACTCCCATAACCCAAAGATGTGTAGGGTAGATAGATTGGCCACGGCGAATCGCCTCTTAATTGGGGGTGGGGGGGGGGGGGGGGGTGGAAGAAGAGAATTAATTGGGTACTTTAAAAAAAACATTTAAATCATGGCAACAGCAGTGGAATGCTGCAGGTTCTACTGGCTATGCTTTTACTATTATAGTTTTCTACCATATTTAAGTACTTACAATGGTAGAAACATGAAACATTCTTCCTTTAAAGCTCTGCAAATACAGATAAATGGATCTGCAGAGAAAGGAGGTTACAAGAGCTAGAGCAGATAAGCACTGATCCATTATCAATCTAGACTCCCCTTAATTACCTTATGCTAATAATAATAATAATAATCGCTTACTGTCATAGGTAGGCTTCAAAGAAGTTACTGTGAAAAGCCCTTAGTCGCCACATTCCGACGCCTGTTCGGGGAGGCCAGTACGGGAATTGAACCCGCGCTGCTGCCTTGTACAAGCCAGCTGTTTAGCCCACTGTGCTATTTATGACCTATTTGTAGATCAAAAGCATGAGATTGACTTTTACACAGATAATGCTTGAGGGATTGACATGAGTATGTAATTTGGGCCCAAAAAAGACTGTTACAATGGAATAAACTATGTCCAGAACACTGAAGAATTCATACTAAAATATTACAAACTATACATTTTGTCCAACACAAAATAAATATATAGCAAATCAAATTAACTACTATATTTCACAATAAAATTCTTCAAAACCACACTGATCATTATTATAATCAACAAACAATTTGTCCCAATAGACTGCTGTATCATATCACATGTATCTTCCTTGTCTTCACCATGGCATCTCCATCATCACTGGTTGTACCGGTAACTTCAGCATTGCCATTCCAATAATTGTCCACTATGGAGTGCATTCAATATCCCACCGTATAGAAATAAGTTTTTTTGAAAATATTAGGATCAAATTCATTTCACACATCTATGACCCATTGACACAATGTTGCTGGTGAGGGTGCACACACATTTTCTCCCTTAATGAATGCTTCCTTGCCACTAAACATCCAATTTGTCCACATCTTTCAGATACTATCCTTGAAAGGTTTATTTATACATACATCCATCCAAGGGCTGAACAACTGTGGAATAACTGTGGGACTAACTGTGTTGGTTGATCTCACATCATGGACTACATTGTCAACAAAATGGGATTTGAACATGTGCCAGGCAAACAAATGTTTTTCTTTGCTCAGGCCTCCTTGTTTCAAATTTCACACTTCTTCAATCCATTTCTTGCAACTGCCTTCATCCATCCAGTCTCCCTCATGAATGTGCTGGCAACAATTTTCTGAAATTTTTCTTTAGGAAGAGTTTTGTGCTTGAATGTCTCCATCGGCTTATGTACCATCCACCACACAAAATTCAACCAAGTCTTCTCATAGCCAGTCATGGTTTTTGCACCAATTTTGTAATGGTCTTGTTTGCTCAATGTCAGAGTTCATTGGTGTTTGATCCATCTTTCTAATGTAGGCCAATTGATATGCAGTCTTCTCTCTGTTGGATGATAAAAGTGTAATTTGATGATTTTATTGCTGAGTTCAAATGGTAGATGGTGTGATATTTCTCAAGGAGTACAAAATTGTGCCTTTTCATAAATCTTGCACATCACTCAGCAAGTGGCCTTTAATTCTGGAATACTACCTTTCTTCGCTTCTCAGAGGGTGTAAGGTCAGATGGCTCTTCAGGTGAGATGACCACCATTTTGCTGATGTCCATTAACCCATTCTGCCATGTTCTTCTCCAGGTAAGACCCCTTGACCATCTTCTGCTGGTCCATTCTATTCTTCAGCATCTTGTCTAGTTCATTAGTTATCTTTCTCCAATCAGTAATTATTTCTTGGAAACATTAAATTGTTGTTGCAGCACAATTATTAGCCTCCTTGGTGAATGTCCCAACTTTCGATTTGAATTGAGCTGCTACTTGTTCATTTTCAAAGGCATTCGGTCTTTATTCATTGCATCATGACAGAAGGATCATATGGTATACACTGGTCTTGTTGATTGGCTGGGTGATCGCCGCCACAATTGGTGGAGAGAAAATCTAGGTTCTATCATGTACCTTTAAACGAACCGGACTACTAATTACCAATAATTAACAATCACACGTGGTTTGATTCATGAAAAACTGTTGATTTTTCTAAGAGGTATACGAGAAGTTCAGGGATTTAAAAAAAAATTAGGTCAGAAGTCATGTGATCGAGTTTTACGCAACCGACTTTTATAAGTATATACGGTAAATGTTTATACACAAAGAATATTTAGGAAATTATACAAATGTATTAGATAAGACACCATAAATGTGTACAATTGGTTTACAATTAAGAGCAGCCAGAGAATCTGCTTGCAAACAAGCGCTTGGTTACATTTCAGACTCGAGTCACACAACGAAGAACTGTAACAGGATTTTAAAAAATTCTGTATATTAAAACAATTAGGTGCTCCCCTCCAACAGGTTTTAAACCTTCTATTTAGGCATGGTAAGGGAGAGAGAAATATATGGGCTTGACGCAGATAGTTTCTACTAAAGAATTCAAAGGATAACAAACTTTTGATTTGGGATTTACTGTCTCAGGAATTCACAATCAATCAGCAGGTTTCAAGGAGCCTGCTGAAACACATCGCCTTGTCAGAAGGACGATTATCACCAATTAAAAAATATTTCAATGAGCATATCACAAATGTAAGCCTCTTCCAACTGAAATAATCTCTGTTATGCTGCCTTCCCGAGATACTGATTAGCCAATTTGTGGCCTTTGTGGAGCTCCTCAGGAAGTACATTTGAAAAACACTTGGATATGCATTTGAGGTGCTGCACATACAGGTTTACAGAAAGGAAGTGTTAAACTGGACAACCTTTTCAGCTGGCACAGACAAAATGGGCCAAATGGTCTCCTGTGCCACAGTTTTTTCTGTTTCTAAGTGGACTGGCCAGGTGGTAACTCAGTAAGGCAAATTTCCATTGAAAATTTCCATTGAAAATTTGCGGGTAACTGGATTGGTTGGAACACGTGTCACTCAAGAGGAATAAAGGCAGGTTTCCATTAAGATTGATCAGTTTTCCTATCACTCAGTCACCAGAGTTGCACTGAGAGCAACATTTAATCCAAGATCTCAAACAACAAGTGTGAATAATTTAAAAAACAATGGTGGAAAATTTTAAACCTTCTTAATGGGATTTGAATCCTCTTGAATTTCTCGAACTTACAGAAACTGAGCAAAAAGATTTCTGAAGGTGAAGGATTAAACTTAACATAGTTTCAGTTGTAATTGGTTGTCAATTTTCCATTTAAATCAACATCTGGATACCAACTATAAATGGCTCAACTCTTAATGCCAGGTTATTAGAAAATATGTTTTTCAGAAGGCTGCAGAGACATCCAATATCACCTGCACAACTACAAAAAAACCCAGTTTGCCAACCACAACTTACCAATCTGTTTGCTTTTTTAGCTGCAGCTATATATTTTTAAAAATAAATTTATGTGATGTGGGCTTCGCTGGCTAGACCAACATTTATTGCCCATCCCTTGTTGCCCCTCAGAAGGTGGTGGTGAGCAGCCCTCTTGAACCGCTACAGTCCCTGAGGTATAGGTACACCCACTATACTGTTAGACAGGGAGTTCCAGGATTTTAACCGGCGACAGTGAAGGAAGGGCGATATATTTCCAAGTCGGGGTGGTGAGTGATTTGGAGGGGAACCTCCAGGTGGTGGGGTTCCCAGGTATCTGCTATCTGCTGCTCTTTGTCCTTCTAGATGGTAGTGTTGTGGCTTTGGAAGCTTTTGCCTCAGGAAACTTGGCGAGTTACTGCAGTGCAGCTTGTAGATCGTACTCACGGCTGCCACTGTTAGTCAGTGGTGGAGGGTTTGAATGTTTGTGGAAGGGGGAGCAATCACGTGGGCTGCTTGGTCCTGGATGGTGTCGAGCTTCTTGAGTGTTGTTGGCGCTGTACTCATCCTGGCAAGTGGAGAATATTGATCTGACCTGTTCTTGCAGCCTCAGGATTTATATGGCTAATCCAGTTCAAGTCGAGAATATTCTATTACACAGGTTTTGGGGGGCTCAAGAGGAAGGTTAGTCGCTGACCTGCTCTGGTCGCCACAGTATTAGTATTAATAGGGCACGGTCGCATAGTGGGTAGCACTGTTGCTTCCCCGCTCCAGGGTCCCAGGTTCAATTCTCGCTTGGGTCACTGTCTGTGCGGAGTCTGCACGTTCTCCCCGTGTCTGCGTGGGTTTCCTCCTGGTTCTCCGGTTTCCTCCCACAAGTCCCGAAAGACATGCTGTTTGGTAATTTGGACATTCTGAATTCTCCCTCTGTATAACCGAACAGGTGCCGGAATGTGGTGACTAGGGACTTTTCACAGTAACTTCATTGCAGTGTTAATGAAAGCCTACATGTGATTATTATATGGCTAGTCCAGTTCAGCTTCTGATCAATGGTAACCCCCAGAGTGTTGATTGCAGGAGTTTCAACAATGGCATTGCCACTGAATGTCAAGAAGCGATGGTTCGATCCTCTCTGGTAGGAGATGGTCATTGTCTGGCACATTGTTCGTAGGGTATTTTTGGATTGGATTGGATTTGTTTATTGTCACGTGTACCGAGGTACAGTGAAAAGTATTTTTCTGCGAGCAGCTCAACAGATGAAGTACATGAAATGAAAAGGAAATAAAAGAAAATACATAATAGGGCAACAGAAGGTACACAATGTAACTACATAAGCACCTGTGAGTATGAACTATGTCAGGCTGTTGCTTGACTAGTGTGTGAGACAGCTCTTCCAAAGTTGGCACAAGCCCCCAGATGTTAGTAAGGAGGACCTTGCAGGGTCGACAGGGCTGGATTTGCCATTGTCGGTGTTTAAGTCGACGGCGACGCTACGTTCCTTCTTTGTGTTTTCGTAGCGGTTGAATACAACGGAGTGGCTTGCTAGACCATTTCAGAGGGCATTTAAGAGGCAACCATATTGCTTTGGGTCTGGAGTCACATGTAGGCCAGAATGGCAGATTTTGTTCCCTAAAGGACATTAGTGAACCAGGTGAGTTTTTATACAATTAACCATGGTTTCCTTAGACTTTTAATTCCACTTACTTTATTGAGATTAAATTCTACCATCTGTCTTGGTGAGATTCGAACCCGGGTCCGTAGATCTCTGGATTACTAGTCCAGCAACAATACCACTATTCCACCACCTACCTTATACAATAGAGAAACCAATGACTAAGCCAATAATACATCCTGCTTTGGGTGCAAAAGTGAAATAGACCTGTGCAAAATATGAAACAACCTATTTGCACACATCAGTGAAGTTAGTCAAGTGTTTCAACAGACTTTGAATAAATCAAGATTATTCCAGAATACATAAGACACAGGAGCAGCATTAGGCCATTCGGCCCATTGAGTCTGCTCTGCCATTCAATGATTTTTAAAATTTGAGAATTTTGCAGTTTTTACAGAACTTACAGAAAAAGATCGTCATGTATTTACATATGAATAGCCTCCCTCCCCCTGTCAGGTAGTCTCACCCGCCCTCTCCTCCCCTTCCCTTGGTGTCTTCGTTTGTTTGCATTTTTACAGGGTTTTGCTTGTTTACATATGCCGGCCTCCACAAGAGTCCTAGATCATGTGACTGGATCTGTTTGTTTGCCGGCTAGAATGGACCCTGTTGTCTATTCTGGCTGTATGTCCATTTTCCCCTCCCTCGTCTTATCCTTTGGTGTCTTAGTGGCCCCCCTCCTCTTGTTCTAATGGCTGTTGGCTTCAAACAGGTTTTGCAACAAGTTGGTGAATGGCTTCCATATCTTGTGGAAGCCATTTTCCGACCATCGGATAGAGAATTTGATTTTCTCCGGTGGAGGAATTCCAACAGATCAGCCAGCCAGTCTGCAGCTTTGGGTGGCGCTGCTCATTGCCAGCCAAGGAGGATTCTTCGGCAGGCGATTAGGAGGCAAAGGCAAGGACGTCGGCCCTCCTCAAGATAAATATCACTGGCTGGTCTGATACCCCAAAGACTGCCATAAAGACTGCCACTTTCGGGCTTGGCTCCACCCTCACCCCCACAACCTTGGACATCCCCTCGAAGAAGATTGTCCAGAACCAGACAAGTCTGGGACAGGCCCAGAACATTGGGTGTGGTTGGCTGGGCCTCCCTGGCACTTTTCACACTTGTTCTCCTCCTCTGAGCAGAACCTGCTCATTCGGGTTCTGGTTAGGTGTGCTGTGTGCACCACTTTCAGTTGCATGAGGCTTAGCCTTGCGCAAGTGGAGGTGGAGTTGGCCAAGTTCAGGGCTTCCATCCAGAGTCCCCACCCTATTTCAATCCCTAGTTCTTCCTCTCATTTTTCCCCATGTCTTGTCCAGTGGGGACTACTCCTTCTAGTAGTCGTCCGTACAGGTCCCCACAGTTCCCTCCTGCCAGATTGACCGCGTTCAGTAGTTCCTCGAACATTGAATGTCTAAGCATCCATGGGTATGTTGTTGTCTCCTTACGGAGAAAGTTCTTTACCTTTAGGTGTCACAGTTCATTTCCGTTGGGTAGTTTGGTTTGTCTGTCAGTTCCCCTGACGTGGTGGCTAGTCTGTCCTCTGTATAGAAGTCCCTAATGGTCAGCATTTCCCCGCCCTGTCTCCACCTCTTTAAACACCATTGCATCATGGCTAATATGTTTCTCATCTCCATTTCCCTGCCTTCTCCCCATAACCCTTGACCCCCTTATTAATCAAGACCTATCTATCTCTGTTTTAAAGACACTCAGTGACTTGCACTCCACAGCCTTCTGCGGTGAATAGTTCCACAGATTCACCATCCTCTGGCTGAAAAAATTCCTCCTTATCTCTGTTTTAAAGGATTGTCCCTTCAGTCCGAGGCTATGCCCTCGGATGATGCAAGTATCACTCCTTAAAGAACCTAAAATTATTAAATAACCAAATTTTGGACTTATTCCCTACTTTCTTTGTTTTGACATTTCCAAAGTTTTACACACTGTAATTTTGAAATGCAGTAGTGTCGCCATAGCAAGATCCATAAATACAGCAGGTTAAATAAACCAGCACTTCTTAAACTGAAAGTAAGCAAAATAATTGTATCCCAGTGGGGGGCAGCTAAAATATTGAATGATACAGACATTCCTGTACTATTTAATTCAGCCTTATCAAGTGACTCCATTAGAGGGCACTCTACAACAGAAAATGATCAAACACAAAAACAGAAGCATATTGTATACATAGACATAGAATTTACAGTGCAGGAGGCCATTCGGCCCATCATTTACAATAGACTCCAAGTAAATGCCCTCAACAATTCTCTACATCAGATATATTATATTTACAATACCTGAGGCTATCCTTCCTCCTCCCCAAAACACAATCAAAGCTTAGTCTTTCCCCAATAAATGTTGCCTCCACTTTGATCAGTGCTGAGGCTTGCCACAAAAAAGCTCCCATCCTATATCCTCCCAGCTTTTAGTTGAAGAGCAACAGCATGACGATTGGGAGTTCAAGATCAAGATAATATAATTTGACTACACGATTGGAAAATATCAATTAACAAATACAGGAAAGTTATGAATTGTATTGTAAAAATCTACAATACTTCCTGATTAAGTATAAACTATTGCATCTTGCATCTGAAGGCTACCCAGTTGCTTACAATTTACAGTAACACGATAGTGAATAAAATAGACTTGTGATGGCCAGGAACATCGATAAGATAACTTATAATTTAATGGAAATTGATTCACAAATTCTTCCACATGTATATTTTTGTAAACAAGCGTGCAATATTTTTAAAGTTATAAACATTATTAAACACAAGTTTCTTGGCGTAATAGTCACATTTAATAAATTCTTGTAGGAAATAAAAAGTTGGCAAAATTGAAAGAATTGGAATCACTAACAATGCTCAGACCTACTTGACACAATCAAACATTTTAAAGTTTCACAAAGCCAATTTCCGATCAGGGTATGTTATCCTTTTTGGAAGATTGCAAGTTGATTTTGCATTTAGTTCAACACAAACATATAGACAAGTTGATCTATTGCGAGAACTTACTGTCGAGAATGAACTCTGGCACAGTATCAAAAATATGGAGTTAGAATGCAGAGGTAAATATTCATACATGTTTTCTCTTGCTTGTGGAACTCTTCCCACACTACTGTTACCAGGATCTCTGTTCAATTGTAGGGTAAACTATCATTTGCTGAACCAAAACTACGGCAGCACACTGGACATACCTATTTTCCATGTCTTTCTGTCTCCCATCACTAAAATCCATCCTTGTTAATAATCCATCCTTCCAAACTCACAACCTTTACTGCCAAAAGAAGGAGGGCATCAAGCACATGAGACCATCATCACCTGCAAGTTCCTCTCCAAGCCTCCCACCATCCCAACTTGGAAATATACAGCAGTTTGTTTATTGTTGCAAGCCCAAAATCCTGAAACTCCTTCTCTAATAGTATAATGAATGTGACTACCTCATAGATTGCAGCGAATCAAGTCGATGACTTACCAACAGCCAATGATGTCCAACAATTCAAAACCATCTACAAGAAATGCCTCCATTTCGGAGATTTAGTTCTGCTCCAATTCCTCTTTTCAGTATCTGAAATTTACAGCATAGATGTCACTAGCTTCATTAAGTGCACAAAGGCTGATAAACAACATCTTTGTTGCACAAACCTGACAGAACATGAACCGTTATGCAGCACATTAATCTGTCCATCTCCATCAACACTAGTTGAGAAAATATCAGATTTAATTCATCAGCAGTGGAGCTTACCCACAGTATTATGAAAAAGTGAAACTCTTCAAAAAGGCATAATGATTTTATTCATACTGCTCAACAAAGGGAAGCCAAAACTGCCTTGAGTGCAACTGACTAAAACTGCAAATGTCAGAGGGGCACAGATGAGAGAAACTAAGAAAATGGAAAACAAATTAGATTTTTATGCAAATATTTGATGATGGCCAGGCAAGTTGAGAAAATCTTTTTTTTAAAAACATCCAATCCTTGGTTTACAAGCATAGAGCACAAATCAATATTAAATATTAGCATATTTACTTCAACTATATTGTAGGTACATGAATTAAATGTTACTTAGAATTGTTCTGGAAGTCTATTTTGACAAATAAAGTCATCAGGTTTTCCAAACCGAGCCTTAAATTTGAAAGCAGTTGAGAATGTTGTCAAAATTTAACAGGGTTTTGAAAACATAAAAGAACGGAGGTAATTTTAAAAATAAATTTAGAGTACCCAATTTTTTTTTTCCAATTCAGGGGCAATTTAGCATGGCCAATCCACTAACCTGAACATCTTTTGGGTTGTGGGGATGAAACTCACGCAGAGAATGCGCAAACTCCACACGGACAGTGACCCAGGGCCAGGTTCGAACCCAGGTCCTCCGTGCGGCAGTCCCAGTGCTAACCACTGTGCCACATGCCGCCCAGAACAGAGGTAATTTTGGTGAAATATTTTTTGCAGCATGCAACTGGTCAGGTAAATGAAGGGGAACAGACTTCTGGTGGCGGCCATGGAGTGAGTGGTCGCACACAGGGCAGCTCCTGCTTGAAGGCGTAGAACCAAGCTCTTCTTACCCGAAAATGGGAGATGTTTCGACGGGAAAGTGCAGTTGAAGGTAGGGGAAAAGTCCCCCCCCCACCGGGTGTGGCACGTCTGCTTGTTACCAGACCCGGCAGAAGGTGGTGAAGGGCCTGACCATGGAGCCGGAAGAGACCTGTGGCGCAGCAGTTATTGGAAAGATGATTTGATTGATTGATTTTGATTTTGTCACATGTACCGAAGTACAGTGAAAAGTATTTTTCTGCAGCGATGGGAACGTACACAGTGCGTACATAGTAGACAAAAAAAAGAATAGTCAACAGGGTACATTGACAAATGGAACGTCGACAAACAGTGATTAGTTACAGTGCGGAACAAGATGGTGGAGGAAGAAGGGCTGGTGCAGGGTGGAAAGCCCCAGATGGAGGATTTGATGGCTTTTAGTAGGGAAGAGCAGTACAGAGATGCAAAGAGACTGATCAAAGACCATTAAAGGGGTTGTGGCACACCTGAAGGGCTCGATGGAAAGGGTCAATAAGTGTTTGGAGGCACAGGGGTCGCAGATCCAGAAGATGGAGAGGGTGCGTCGGACCACAGTCATCAGGGTGGCATTAGAGGTGGAGGTGGGGCTCCTGGGAGACCTTCACAAGACGTTAAGAACAAAGGTGGAAGAGCAAGAAAACAGGTCTTGAAGGCAAAAAGTGAGTATCGTCGGCCTGCCTGAAGGAGCAGAAGGCACGTGTGCCACGAGGTATGTCTCGAGGATGCTGTCAGGGTTTGTGGCGGAGGGGGTGTTAGACAAAGCCCCGGAGGTGGATAGAGTGCACAGATCTCTAAGGTAGAAGCCAAGAGCAGGGGAGCCGGCATGGGCGGTGATCGTAAGACTCCACAAGTTGTGGAGGAAAAGGAAAAGATCCTGTGGGCCAGGGAGAAACAGTACTATGAATGGGAGGGGAACAAAGTTTGAATATACCAGGATATTGGAGCACAACGGCGTGCTGGATTTAATAGGGTCAAGGCGGTGCTTTATCGATGACAGATCAGGTTTGGCAAAACTGTGGATGACTTAGGACGTCCAGAAGGATTACTTTGAAATCCCAGATGCGGCCAATGACTTCATTAAAAAGACCACAAACTGGGGGAGAACTGAATTTTAATGGGAGCCGGAGGAGGAGGCACTATGGAAGATAGGGATAGTGTGGGGGTTGGAGTGTGTTTTTTTTTCTTTTCTTCTGAGATGGAGGGATTTTGTTGGGTCAACTATATTTTGAGAGGGCAATAAGTTCGATAGGTTGATGACGGGGAGAGTGGTTGGGCAGCTGAATAGGCGAGGTGGGTGCAGTATGACTATGGAGCGAAGGCAAGCCATGTGTTGGCACATCAGTCATGGAGGCAGGCCACATACGGGGAAAGTTTGAGGGTGCGGACAGGGATGGGGAAGGTGGATTGGAGCCGGGAAAGATAAATGAGGCGTTTAGGGAATATTACGAGGAACTGTACAGGATGGACCCAGGGGGACGAAGAAGGGGATATGGGGCGGTTCTTAGACAGGCTGGAGTTTCCGCGGCTGGATAAAGAGAAGAAGCAGGCGCTAGAGGAGCCTTTAGGGCTAAGGGTGGTAATAGAAAGCAAATTAGGGGCAATTTAGCATGGCCGATCCACCTAACCTGCAGATCTTTGGGTTGTGGGAGCAAACAGGAGCACCTGGAGGAAACCCACACAGACACGGGGAGAAAGTGCAAACTCCACACAGGGAATCATCCGAGGCTGGAATTGAACCCGGGTCCCTGGAGCTGTGAGGCAGCAGTGCTAACTACTGTGCCACCGTGCGATTGTTGAATGTGATTATGACCCCGTCGAGAAGACGGGTACTGGCGGTGGTGGTATCCATGGAAGCGGAGAAGGCATTCTATCGTGTGGAGTCATGGTTCAAGTTCCTGGGAAGGTTCGTGTTTGGACCAAAGTTTATGGCATGTTGTACATGGTCCCAGTAGTGAGAATATAGACAATGAGATGAATTGACGAAGTTCTGGGTTGCACAGGGAAACGAGGTAGAGGTGCCTCCTGTCGCTACTACTATTCATGCTAGCGATAGAGCCCTTGCAACTGGCCCTTAGGAGGTCAGTAGAGTGGCAGGGAATTAGGAGGGGGAGCAGGCAGCACCGGGTGTCGCTATACGCAGACAACCTGCTACAATATGTGTCAGACCCACTGGAGAGCATGGGAAGGATTATGGGCCTAATGAAGAGGTTTGGGGCCTTCTCAGGCTATAAGTTGAACGTGGGGAAAAGTGAGGTGTTCCCGGTGAGCGAGTTGGGTCAGAGAGCCAGTTTAGGGGGGGCTACTATTCAGGGTCGCCAGGGATAAGCTTAGGTATTTGGGGATACAAGTGATGGGAGAGTGGAACCTAACAAAGTTGGTGGAGGAGATAAAGGAGAACTGAGGTGGGATACGCTGCATCTGATGCTGGCAGGGAGGGTACAAGTGGTGAAAATGAATGTCCTGCCAACTTCTTCCTCATATTCGAGACCGTTCCGATTTTCGTTCCAAAGGCCTTTTTTCGAAGTTGGATGCAGTTATTTCGGAGTTCGTATGGGCAGGGAGGGTGCTGAGGGTAAAGAGAACCGGTAGAGGCAGAAGGTGGGTTGGTGCTACCAAACCTGCTGCATTATTTCTGGGCGGCGAGCGTGGAGAAGGTGAGGTGGTGGCGGGAAGGAGAGAAGGCAACAGAGTTAGCTCTGTCGTGGGTCCAGCTTGAGGGCCATGATGACAGCGACGTTACGGCTGGCACCAAGGAGATATACGGAGAGCCCAGCTACACAATCCATGATTAAGGTATGGAACCAGCTGAGGAGGCATTTTAGGATAGAAGGAATGTTGGTGTTAATGCGGTTCTATGAGAACCACGGGTTTAAGCTGGGGGGGAGGGGGGTGACGGTATGTACAAGAAGTGGAAAGAGGTGGAGCTGGTGAGGGCGAGGGATTTGTATCTGGAAGGGAAATTCGCAAGCACAGAGGAGCTGAAGGAGAGGATAGAGTTCCTGAGGGGAAGTGAATTTAGGTTTCTACAAGTAAGGGACTTTGCATGGAAGGTGTGGTGTGGAAAGGGTTTCCCAGGCTGGCGAAGGCTGCCCTATTGAAGCGGTTGCTGCTTCTGGGACATGGAAGGCGAGGGTGGCTGGGGGAGCAGGGTGGTGAGGATCAAGGAGAAGTGGGAGGAGTTGGGAGGGGAGATAGGTTAGGGAGTGTGAACTGAAGAATTGCGCAGGGTGGACCCGACCTACTCGTGTGCGAGGATGAGCTTGATACACCTTAACGTGCTACACAAGGTGCGTATGGCTCGGGCGAGACTAAGTGGGTTCTTTGATGGAGTGGCAGACGAATGCAAGAAGTGTGGGCAGGGACGTACAAACCACGCGCATATGTTCTGGGGCTGTAAAACACCGGGGTTAGACACTGGGCGGGATTGTTCGGGGCACTAACAAAGATTGTGGGGGAGGAGGTCAAGCAGGACTCTATTGTGGCAATCTTCGGGGTATCGGAGAAGCAGGAGCTGATGGAGGGGAGGAAGGCCGATGTCGTGGTCTTTGCCTCTCTGATTGCCGGACGGAGAATTTTATTGGAATGGTGGTCGGCAACACCGCCGGGGTGGTGGCTAGGGGATCTGTATGATTTCCTCCGATTGGAGAAAATCAAGTATGAACTGAGGAGCTAAGTGGAGGGCTTTGAGACACGGTGAGGACTGTTCCTGGACATGTTCAAGGAGCTGTTCATCGCGGGTGCGGGGTGAAAATGAGGAGGAAACCTGTACGGACTGTAAAATTGAGAGTTGGGGAGCATGTTCTCTGGAATATTTATGTTTTGTAACTGTTTGAATAAGTTTGGAATAAAATACATTTAAAAAAAGATGAAAGGGAATCAGTAGATGTAATAATTTGGATTTCATTTGATAAGGTGCCACACAAAAGATGACTGCAAAATATGGCTCATGGAGTTGGGGTAATATATTAACATGGTTGGAAAATTAGTTAGTGGGCAGGAAGTAGAGGGTAGGGCTAAGTGGAGCATTTTCAAGTTGGAAGGCTGTAACTAGTGAAGCACTAAGATCAGAGCTGCACCCTAGTTACTTACAATCTATATTAATTACTGGGTCAAAGAGACCAAGAGTAACGTATCCAAGTTTGGTGACAGTAGAAATTGGATAAAAATGTGCATGTTGTGAACGTGCATGGAGATATAGACAAATTAAGTGGTCAACAAGGCAGCCTATGGGAGTATAATGTGAGGAAGTGAGACGTTATTTACTTTGCTAATAAGCAATATTTAAGGTGTGAAACTTCTAAATGATGTTCAGAGGGACTTGGATGTCCTCCTACAAGGAATAAGGTTAGCAATGTACTGATGAATGGGCCACCATGACTGAAAAATTAACTCTGCCAATCAACTTCCAAGCACCAAGACAGTGTTCCTGGAGGGTACTCCAAAGACTGGATCCCCCACCCCAGCGGTTTCCAGGTAAGGATTGAACAGCAATTGCCTGGGAAGTTGAAACTTCCTTTGAGCAATTGCCCTGCACTGGGAGCTATCTAACTATTTAATAAAATGATTTAAATCTCAAATTCTGGATGGTTCTGACTGTCTTACAGTAATAGTTATTCAGTAAACGTTAGAATTAAAACCTTCTACCTTCAGGGTAACTAAAGCATTGACCCACCCCCAACGACCAATGGGACTGGCCCACCCCAACTGACTATGGGACTGACTCAGCCCCCCCCCGCCCCATGACCGTCTATGGGACACCCCCATTACCACCCCTCTGACCCCCACAGGACTTTCAAACCAGTACCCCCCTCCCCCTACCAGGGCCCAGCCTGACCCTAACACGGCTAGGGCTATAAAAGAGAGAGTGTGGCTTACTTACTCTAGACTCTCCTGGTCTTGACAGTAGGCTACAGGAAAAGCTTTGGTATCCATTACTAAGAAAAGCTAAAATTGCATTGGAGGTGGTATTGCAAGTGCTCATGCTTGGTTCCTTGGATGACAGGGTTGCCTGAGGACGAGTAAAATAGGGCCTATATTCTCTGGAGTTTAGAAGAATGAGAGGTTAATGAATGAGAATGAGATTATCTCATTGAATCCTAAAATTTTGAAGGGGTTTGGCAGAGTAGACGCAGAGGTTGCTTTCCCTGGTTAGGGTGTCGAGGACACTGGAGCAATTTCTTGATAAGGGTCTGGTCATTTAAGACCGAGATTAGGAGAAATTACTTCACTCAAAGGGTTGTGAATTCTTGGAATTGTCTACCGCAGAGGATTGTGAACGCTTCATCGTTGAATATATTTAAGACTGAGATAGATTTTTGGTCTCAAGGGAATCAAGGCAGGAAAGTGGAGTTGCGAGAGAAGATCAACTATGATCCTACTGAATGGCAGATCAGGTTCAAAGAACCAGAAGGTCTACTTCTGCTCCTAATTCTTATGTCTCAAATCACCATGAAACAATGGCCAATGCTGGTAGTTAATTAACTGGTGACACCGAACAAAGTCAAAGAATACTAAGTTCCCATACATGATTGGAGATCACAAGTGACCCTAAATCTGCATATGGTTGTAAAACCAGTTTAACATGCATCTGTAACAATGCATGTTCCATTAAACTCTGGAATAAGTACCTATAGGGGACATATTTTACTTGATTACCAGCAACGGCACAACACACACCCCATATACTGCATCAAATGGATTAAAATTTGGCACCAGATTCATTTATTAATACTGGTTATAATCAAACTTCAAAAACATTTCACTTCTAGATGATCACCTTCCAACAGAATTCTCCCCCTCTACAATACATGACTTGCAATTGATATGTTTCACAACTGTGGCAGATCATCATGATGTTTTCAGACATGTACTAAGAATTCATTAAAAATAATTAACAGAGATCGAGACAGTTGTAATTATTTTTACTAAATGAAAAAGAGCACTTTAGCCAGGACAGAAAGTACAAAGATATCCAGGAGTCAGCTTGACCTCCCTATTTGGAGTCAAATTCCAAAAAATGTACAAGATTCTGGTAGTCTGCAGAAGATAACTGTATACATTGTACCTGCTTCATTTCACAGCCCTAATTATAGAGTAGCTAGGAAACAGGAACATTCAGCACCTCAATACACTTTGCGACTAGATCACTGCTGCTATGTAGCTCAATTCCATTATTTGATATCTTTATTTAACAATCTCCATTGTCCCATGACGTCTTGGGAGGAGAATTCCATATTTCTACCATCGTGTGTGAAAAAGTGCTTCTAGCTGCTAAATGGTCAAGACCCAATTTTAAAATTTTCTTTCCTCTTGGTTCCGCTATTCGAGGAAAGGATTTTTTTGTACCCAACTGTACAAGGACATTGCCAAAGGAGTTTCTCAAAGTCCAAGGCCCAATCATCTTCAGCTGCACAGAAGATAATGAAGCAGTCAATGCCCGCATGAGGCAAGACCCAAACAACATTCAGGCTTGAGCTGATCAGTGGCCAAGTAAGTGTGAGGCAATTGCCATCTCCAACAAGACAGAACCTAACCATCTTGTCTCAATGTTCTAACATTACCATCACTGAATCACCTACTCTTAACATTTCAGGAGTTACCATTGACCAGAAATTGAGCTGGACTACCCAATAGTAGGTCAAGCAGTTGGGAATTTTGCAGTGGGTAACACATCACCCAACTTTCCAAAGCCTGTCCAACATCTACAAGGCACAAGTCAGGAATATTCCCCACTTGTCAGGATGAGTGTAACTCACTCAAGCTCAACACCATTCAGGATAGAGCATTATGGCACTCCCTCCATCACTTTAAGGCAATTCGGGGTGGGCAATGAATGCCAGTCTTACCAGTAATGCTAATATCTCATAAAAGTATTTTTAAAACCCTACTGAATCCTTTATCATTAAGTATCACTATGCAGACTTCCGGTGGCGGCTATGAGGGAGTAAGTCGCACATTTGGTGGCTCCCGCTATGGCCGGGCTTTTGGACCTTTTTCCCTGACTTTGTTTGCAGTTTTGAGCACTGGCTTTGAAGGCACAGACAATTTGGCACTGGATCTACACATTGGTGTATGGAACGAAGAACCCCAAGGGATCGAAAAGGAAGAAATAAGAAGATAGGCAAGGGCTGGGTGGAGGTTGCGACTGAAGACAATATGGCTGATGTTCGGACCCCTGCTACGACGGCCCAACCATCAACGGAGGAGCTGATGCAGGTGATCCAAGAGGGCTTCGCTAGGCAGAAACGAGACTGTCTTGACCCGATAAAGGAATCGATCGATCGGCTGGAGCGCAGGCTGGATGCCCAGGATCAGACGATTCAGAAGCTGGAGAAAACGCGGGCGACCAGGAGGAGCACTGAACAGTGGTTGAACTGGAGGTGGGGATGCTGAAGGATCAGCAAAAAAGGAGGAGGTAGAAGACCTGGAGAATAGAGCTCACCAGCAGAACTTAAGAATTGTCGGTCTCCCAGAGGGGGCTGATGCTAGCGTGCTTGTGGCGAGTATGTTTCAGAAAATTCTGGGGGAGGGAGCTTTTCCCCGATTGTTGGAGGTGGACAGGGCGTACAGAGCAATAGCGAAGAAGCTACTGCCGGGGGACACCCCCCCCCCCCCAAGGGCGATGGTGGTCCAGTTCCACAGGTTTTTGGACAAGGAGTGTGTTCTCCAGGGGGCCAAGCGTACGCGGTGCTGCAAATGGGAAAATAGCATTTTGCGTGTTAATCAGGATCTGAGCGTGGCGGTGGCCAGAAGGAGGGCAGGCTTCAATCAAGTTAAGGCGATCCTGTTCAAGAAGAAGGTAAAATTTGGGTTGCTATACCCGGCGGTCTTTGGGTTATGCATGAGGATCAGCACCATTATTTTGAGTCGCCCAAAGACGCGATGGACTTTGCCGAGAAGAAAGGGCTGGTGCTGAACTGAGAACTTTTTGTTTTAAGTTGTAACTTTTCTGAGTGATGTTTATACGTTTTGATTGTCGTTTCTCTTCTACATTTGAGTTTGGTTGAAGATGGGGGAAGTAAAAGTTATTCAGTTTCTATGGGTTTTCAGTGTTTTGGTGGGGGGTGTCTGGTGGGGCTTTTTACTTTTTATTACTTTGATTTGCACTATTGGGGGAGGGTTCTTTGACGGTTTTTCCTTTTGGGTTGTCTCTTACAGTAACTGGGCAATTGTTTGGGGTCGGTTTGATGAAGGACGTGGTTTTGATGGGCGGGGGGGGGGAACAATAGGTGGGAGGCTTCTTGGCGCCGGAGGTGAGGGCCACCAGGCTAACTGGGTGAGCTAGTTTATGGAAGCACAGTGGGGGTGTGCATGTGATTAATATATGGCAGGGGTTAGGTTACAAAGTGGTGTTGCTGGGGGGAGGGAGGGGGAGGGAAGTTACTTTGCTGTTGAGGGAGGGACGTGGGTTTTGGGACAGAGAGGAGGTCAGAGGTGGGGGCTGCCAGGAGGTGTGCCGATGGAGGCGCGGTGCATGGGCTGGAGGCGGGCCCAGGAAAGGGGATGGCCGACCGGGGATGGGGGGGGGGGGGTGTGCACGGTGCCCACCAACTAGGCTGATCACCTGGAATGTCAGAGGGTTGAATGGGCCGGTCAAGAGGGCACGTGAGTTTGTGCATCTGAGGGCTCTGAAGGTGGACTTGGTAATGCTGCAGGAGACACACCTGAAAGTGGCGGATCAAGTCAGGCTAAGGAAGGGTTAGGTCAGTCAGGTCTTTCATTCGGAGCTGGACACCAAGACTAGAGGGGTTGCGATTTTGATCAAAAAGCGGGTGCAATTTCAGGTGGGCAGTATAGTCTCGGCCCGGGGCGGCCGTTATGTCATGGCTAGTGGTAAGCTGGAGGGGAGGAAGATTGTCTTGGTTAACGTGTCCGCGCCAAACTGGGACGATGTAGAATTTATAAAGAGGGTGCTGGGGAAGATACCTGACCTGGACTCGCACAAGTTGGTTATGGGAGGGGATTTTAATACAGTCATCGACCCCGGCCTGGCCATGTTCAAAAACGGGGAGGGTGCCAACAATGGCAAAGGAACTGATAGGGTTCATGGACAGATGGGGGGGGGTTGACCAATGGAGGTTTAGGCAGCCGACAGGGAAGGAGTTTTCTTTCTATTGGCATGTTCACAAGGTTTATTCCCGGATTGACTTTTTCATTTTGATCAGGGATTTACTGGCGGGGGTGGTGGACTCTGGGTACTCTGCCATCACTATTTAGGATCATGCCCTACACTGGCTGGAACTGCAGGTCAGTGAGGAGAGCTTCCAGCGCCCGGAAGGGAGGTTGGACGTGGGCTTGTTGGCGGACATGGCGGTGTGCGAGAGGCTGAGGAAGTGCATGCAGAACTACCTGCAGGTTAATGACATAACCAACTTGTGCGAATCCAGGTCAGGTATCCTAGACAGCAGCGGTGGTCTAGGAGGCGCTGAAGGAAGTGACGAGAAGAGAGGTGATTGCGATCCGGGCTCATAGGGACAGAATGGATAGGACTGAAACGGACCGACTGGTGAAGGAGATCTTACAGATAGACAGGAGGTATGCGGTGACCCTAGGGGTGGAGCTGGCAGGCGGGGTTCGGCGTGCTGTCCACGGGTAAGGCAGTGGAGCAGCTTAGAAGTTGAGGGGTGCGTTTTACGAACATGGGGAGCAGGCCAGACGAATGCTGGCACAGCAGCTTAGGAAGAGGGAAGGGCCAGGGAAATAGAGAAGGTGGTTGATGGGGATGGGAATTTGGTAGGGGACTCGGCAGGGCTAAACATAGCGTTCAGGGACTTTTACAGTGGGCTCTATTGATCAGAACCCCCCACAGGGCCTGAGGGGATGAAACGTTTTTTGGACGGTCTGACCTTCCCAAGGGTGGGTAGGGAGCTGGTGGATGGGCTGGGGCCCCCAATTAGAGCCGAAGAAATAGTTGAGGGCTTGAAGACAATGCAGTTGGGTAAAGCTCCAGGCTGGATGGGTATCCGGTGGAATTCTAGAAGAAGTTCTCGGGATATTAGGGCCGTTGCTGGTCAAGCTTTTCAATGAGGTGAGGGATAGAGGGGTGCTGCCCCCGACGATGTTACAGGCCACTATTTCGTTACTATTGAAGTGGGACAAGAACCCGGAGCTATGCGGGTCATGTAGGCCGATCTCATTGCTTAATGTGGATGCCAAGTTACTGGCCAAAATTTTGGCCTCCAGGATTGAAGATTGTGTGCCGGATGTGATTATGGTGGATCAAAGCGGGTTTGTCAAGGGCAGGTAGTTGATGGCCAATATAAGAGGGCTGCTCAATACGATTATGATGCCCCCGGAGAATAGGGAGGTTGAGGTAGTTGTGGCAATGGACGTGGAAAAGGCGTTCGACCGGGTGGAGTGGGACTATTTATGGGAGGTGCTGGGACGATTTGGGTTCGGTAGGGGCTTTATCGACTGGGTCAGGCTGTTGTACCAGGCCCCGGAGGCTAGTGTAAGGACGGATAGGATGACCTCGTACTATTTTAGACTACCGAGGGGACAAGACAGGGGTGCCCCCTCTCCTCACTGCTAATTGCGTTAGCTCTAGAGCCGCTGGCAATTGCTCCGAGAGCTTCAAGGGGCTGGTTCGAGAGGGGGGGGTTTGGAACATAGGGTCTCGCTGTACGCGGACGACCTGCTCTTATACGCATCAGATCCAAGGGCAGGGATGGATGAAATTATGGCGATTGTGGGGGAATTTGGTTGGTTTTCGGGGTATAAACTGAATATGACAAAGATTAAGATGTTTGAAGTCCAGGCGAGGGGTCAGGAGGGTCGGCTGAGGGAGCTGCTGTTTAGGTTAGTAGGGGACAGTTTTGGGTACTTAGGGTTACAAGTGGCGCGCAATTGGGGCCGGTTACACAAGTTGAACTTGTCCCGGTTGGTTGAACAGATGAAGGGCGAGTTTCGGAGATGTGATGCGCTCCCACTGTCGTTGGCTGGCAGAGTGCAGACGGTCAAATGATGGTCCTACTGAGATTTTTATTTCTATTTCAGTTTTTCCCAATTTTCATCCCGCAGTCCTTTTTTAAAAGGGTAAACAAAATCATCCTGGGCTTTGTGTGGGCTGGTAAGTCCCCGCGAGTGAAGAAGGTGATGCTCGAGCAGAATTGGGGGAAGGGGGGGCTTGCCCTACCGAATTTTAGCAATTATTACTGGACGGCAAACAGCCATGACAAGGAAGTGGGTGGTGGGTGGGGTCGGTTAGGGAGCGGATAGAGGCAGCTTCATGTAGGGGCACCAGCTTGGGGGCGTTGATAACGGCACCTCTGCCGTTCCCGCCGGCCAGGTACTCCACCAGCCCCGTGGTGGTGGCGGCCTTGAGGATCTGTCGTTAGTGGAGGAGGTACGTTGGAGCAGTGGGAGCATCGGTTTGGTCCCCAATATGTGACAATCACCGGTTTGCCCCGGGGAGCTTGGACGGGGGATTTAGAGTATGGCGAAGGGCAGGAACTGAGAGGATGGGGGGGACCTGTTCTTAGAGGGGAGCTTCCCTAGCTTGAGGGCGCTGGAGGTGAAGTTTGGGTTGGCAAGAGGGAACAAATTTAGATATTTACAGGTGCAGGACTTTCTGCGCAGGCAGGTAGCATCCTTCCCACTCCTGCCACTAAGGGGGATCCAGGATAGGGTAGTGTCTAGGGGATGGGTGGGAGAGGGGAGTGTCGCAGACATCTACAAAGAACTCATGGGGGCGGAGGAGACGCAGACCGAGGAGCTGAAGCGTAAATGGGAGGAGGAGCTTGGTGGTGAGATGGAGGATGGCTCATGGGCGGACGCGTTGAGCAGAGTCAATGCGACTGCAACATGCGCCAGGTTCAAACTTGATCCAATTCAAGGTGAGGGTCCACCGGGCCCACATGACAGTGGTCCGGATGAGTAGATTATTTGGGGTAGAGGACAGGTGTGCAAAATGTGCGGGAGGACCAGCGAACCATGTTCACATGTTCTGGGCGTGTCCAAAACTTGGGGAATATTGGCAGGGGTTTGCGGACGTAATGTCCAGAGTTTTGAAAACAAGGGTGGCAATGAGTCCAGAGGAGGCGATTTTTGGGGTGTCAGAAGACCCGGTAATCCAGGAGGAGAAAAAGAGGCAGATGTTCTGGCCTTTGCTTCCCTGGTAGCCCGGAGACGGGTACTGCTAGCTTGGAGGGACTCAAAGCCCCCGAAGTCAGAAACCTGGATGACTGACATGGCGAGATTTCCTCGGCCTAGAGAAGATTAAGTTCGCCTTGAGAGGGTCACTGTTAGGGTTCGCCCAGAAGTGGAAACCATTCATCAACTTCTTCGCGGAGAATTAATCGTCAGCAGCGAGGGGTTAGGGTAGTGTAGAATAGGGGGTCAATTAGGCAGGTTTTGGCGGGATGGGAGTCGGTGATTGCACTGTTTCCTGTTCTTTATACATTGTTTTTATACTGCTGTTGTTTGTAATGCCAAAACTACCTCATTAAAATTGTTTATTAAAAAAAGTATCACTATGCAATCTGCCCCCATAATTTTGGGTAAATATTCATGGATGGGATGTGGACCTCATTGGCAAAGCCAGCTTCTGTATGTGCCCAGAGAATGAGTTCATTACTGACTCCTTCAAGGACCAGGACCTCAAATCTGGGACTGAGGACATGGTTTCCCAGGTAGTGTGGTGTTCGTGCTCCTATATGTTTTGGAGGCTTGGACAATCTACAACAGACACTTCAAGGCATTGAAGTAATACCAACACAGTTTCCACAAAATACTTCAAATTAATTGGCAGCATAATTTCAGCATCCTCTCGCAAGCCAAGATACCAGCATCAAGACTTAATCACCTAAAACAAGCTTTCTTAGGCGAGTCATGTTGTTTGCATGCCGGACACCAGGATCTGAAAAAACTGCTTTACTCCAAATCGTTACAGCAAAAGGCTCCCAAGGGGACAGCGCATCTTTCTGAAGAGATCCAACATATCCACTCAGTAATGGGAAGCCTTGGCACACGGCCATCCAAAATGGAGATGGAGCATTCCAGAAGGCACAAAGCACCTCGAGAGACTTCAACAGGAGTATACAGAAGCAAAGTCCAAACATCAAAAGGAACACACAGCTCCTCAAGCAACTCATCTACCCGATCCTCCATGTAGCAAGTGTCTGCAGATCACATGTGGATTCATTAGCCAACTTATAACGCACTGAATTGGAGCAGAAGCAAGTTATCCTCAATCCCGAGCTACTACCTAAGAAGTAGTTCAACTTGCCTTTAAAATATTTAAAGCTATTATCTTGTGAACCCATCTTCCCAATCATCTTGTGGTTACAGTTGAGTCTAGTGATGCACAAAACCATAAGTCAAGATAATTCCAAGTTTGGTCCTGAGCCTGTGTGGAATTAATTGATCAAATCCAGGGCTACAGCTGGAATCCCTCGGCTAATGGAGGAAATAAAAGAATACCAAAAATAGCCAGATCTGCTGCTATTAATTGTTACACAGCAACTCATAAAGAAATGATTTTGTGCCGGCAATTCACTGAGAACTAGATTTACCTAGGCCTAATGTTTTCTGCCATCAAATTGCCTGCAGATACTTATCATTGTGCCTGCAGATACTTATCATTGTGCCTGCAGGTACTTATCATTGTGGTTCTGAAGAATGCAAGATAAAACACCAAGTGTGCATATCTATGGAAAGGAGGGGAGAAAACTGGATCTCCTTAAAAATTGGATAATTGTCTTGTGGTACTGAAGAGCATTCAACTGTGTCACAAGATGAATACTTGACAATCAATCTATATTCCAGACAAGCTAATAATAATAATAATCTTTATGGTCAGAAGTAGGCTTACATTAACATTGCAATTAAGTTACTGTGGAAATCCCCTAGTCATCGCATTCCGGCGCCTGTTCGGGTACACAGAGGGAGAATTCAGAATGTCCAAATTACCTAACAGCACGTCTATTTATGAAGGAATCATACCTCACACAGTGAATCATTCAAAAATTCAAATTCGATGTGGGTTTGGAGAGCGGATTTGTGTTGTCTCTTCCAACCCCATTCTCACTTCCTCTTTCAAAAGTCAATTTTCAAGTCCTGCTACATTTGCTGATCATGATATTACAATGCAAAGAGGAAGGATTTGGAACCAAAATTAAACACCACACTTTATAGTTTTGAATGTAATCAGGAATCAAATCTTTTATCTTGCTCGGTATTAACATTCCACATTTCGCAGTGAAGCAGGAAGTATGGCGTTGTAAAAGTTAATGTGTAAAATGCATCCGTATTCTGACTGGTCCAACCAAATTTTCTAAGTTTTAATATCCCGATAATTGGTTTGCAATGCAAAGTTTAATGACAAATCTAAGTATTCAGAAACATAATTCTGCCATATCTTATTTGACTGTTAACATTAGCATTTCCCAAATTTTATAATTTAATAAATACTTAAGTAACTTTTTAATCTTCCAATTCATTGTTACTGGGAGTACTCAACACTCATTTTGGCTGGGATGGATCGAATGCCAAAAATCTCTAGAAATTTTCTCAGTTGGCGATCTGGGAATAAGTCACCCAGGAAGAAGACAGGGATTAACAAAAAAAAACATTTAGAGTACCCAATTCATTTTTTCCAATTAAAGGGCACTTGAGCATGGCCAATCCACCTACCCTGCACATCTTTGGGTTGTGGGGGTGAGGCCCATGCAGACACGGAGAGAATGTGTAAACTCCATACAGACAGTGACCTAGGGCCTGGATCGAACCCGGGTCCTCAGCGTCGTGGGGGAAGTCAGGAATTTTATGTACAGAAAGTAAAATTCAAAATGAATCAGTCATCCTCTTTCCAAGTCTTCAAAACAACAGAGATAAATGTACTCAAAGGCGATAGGAATCTATTCTGTCAAGATTTGGTCAAAGACAAAAAGCCTTAATGCCTAACAGTCAATTTAGAAGATGGTTAAAAGTTCCAATTGCAAAGAGCACACATTAGATGCCCTGGACTTAAATGTAATCCTTCCTTTCCTCCTAAAAACAAATGAAAAAAACAATTGTTAAAATTTATTTCTTTTTTAAAATGGCTCCCTATTTTTGATTTCCTTTCTTCTGGTAGTTGGAATCAGCAATGTCCATCCTCAAGAAACTTGACTCTTCGTAATAGTCAACCTCTTGGCAGATTGACTGTTGTTATTAAAAATTACATGAATCTTTACTGGAAAACCAAAATAACAGTAACTAGGTCAGCAATGTACATAAACTATCTATCTAGCACACACAGGCCTCTTTTTAAAAAAAAAGCTAATGCTAGATTTTAGCCACTAGAGTGGGATTTGTGCAGCTGTGAGCAAAAGGACATAAACATGCAAGATTTGCTTTGCGTTGGGAACCCCCAGTGTGTCACCGGTTTCCCTGGAACCAGCAAATCTGCTGCTCCACATCAGCTGCAGTCATCATACACATATATGGCTACTCTGTCCCAGCATCATAACATTACATGCATGCACCAGCTAAATATCACATTCTGTATGCTGTGGGAATGTGACAGTTAGTTTGCTCTGTTTGGGGAGCCAAATGATCTACTCCCCGTTCTATTTCTTATGTTATGAACTCAATGAGAAGATGGGTACCGATTGCTCTCAAATACATTGGGCGCGATTCTCCGCCCCCCACGCCAGGTGGGAGAATAGCGGGAGGGCCTCCCGACATTTTTCACGCCCTCCCGCTATTCTCCCCCCCCCAACGCCACGAATCGCCGCTCACAGTTTTTTACGGCGAGCGCCGATTCTCCGAGGCCGATGGGCCGAGCGGCCGGGCCTTCACGCCCGTTTCAACACGGCAGCAAACACACCTGCTCGCTGCCGTCGTGAAACGGGCGCCAGATGCCCGTTTGGGGCATCTGGGAGCCCGATTGGCACGGCAGTACCACGGCCGTGCCAAGGGGGGCATAGGCCCGCGATCGGTGGGCACCGATCGCGGGCCGTGCGTCCGTAACGGACGCACTCTTCTCCCTCCACCGCCCCGCAAGATCAAGCCGCCACGTCTTGCGGGGCGGCTGAGGGAAAAGACGGCAACTGCGTATGCGCGGGTTGGCGTTGTCCAACCTGCGCATGCGTGGCCGACGTCATCGGCCGCGTCAGCTGGCGTGACGCTTGACGTGCAGCCTTGACGACCGTCGTCAAGGCCGCGCCGCCGTGACGCACGGGGCCGCGCTCCTAGCCCCGCCCGGGGGGGGGAGAATCGGCCCCGGAAGTGGGCGTGAAGGCTGCTGTGGGTCATGGCCTGTCCCACGGCAGTCTTTACGATTCTCCGCATTTGCAGAGAATCTCGCCCATCCTTCTTAAAAGAGTGTAACGCTATGTGAATAGATTACAGAATATTAAATTGTTGGCTGGAAATTAACCTGAAAGCAATTTTCCACCATCAGTAATTCACATACATGTTTCAGCATCACCAGGATGAACACAAATATATCACATGCGTCAGTACATCCTAGATTGGAGAAGGTCTTGTGGTGCAGTGGGTGGTAGCCCTGCCTCTGTGCCAAAAGCTCTGGGTTTAAGTCCCACTTTGGGACTTGATGGCGACTGAAGGTTTGTCGATAACCTGGCTAAACATGTTGTAAATCCTTCCAATACCCCTAATGGCAGGTGCTAAGAGCAGCAGAGCTTCCTGGTCAACCATAGGTAAAGTCGCCATAATCCCAGATGACAGTAGGCTGCTTTCCCCTTTGAGGGGGAGAGCTAACTGGGGCTGATTTAACCTGAGGATCACCACACCTCAGGCGAGCGGCAAGGTTGAGAAGGCGGGCCTTCATGAATAATCTCAGTCGCTACGGGAATTGAGCCTGCGCTGCTGGCCTTGCTCTGCATCACAAACCAACCGTCTAGCCAAGTGAGCTAAACCTCACTTTAGGATACAAAGGCAAACCACTGCAGTACTTACCAAGCATAATCGTGGACCAATCCAGAGGGAATCCTTGGTTACTAACACCCTGTTTTTACCCGGGACCCATTTTTACCAACAAGCCTTCCTTCGGGATCCACACAGGCTGGCCTTCGCAACCCACGTGACCCGAACTTCGCAATTTTCATTTAACTTTAATGTGACAGGTGAGTCAGCTTGGTCCTCACGATCTCACTGGCTCTGTTAATCAATGTTACATTTCTGCTGAGGACTTCAGTTGATGAGTTAAGATCTCACTGCATCCGTTGAAAAAAATCAAGACGTTTGCCCTCAAACTCATCTTATAATGCCTGTTTTGAGAGTTTTAATCTTTCATTTGCCAATGCTTCCCTGAAAATGACACACGAGCTTTGAATCCTGATTTGCACTGGCCCTGATTTGCACTAAACCCATACCTCAAGTAATCATCTTTATGCTGCTCTGAACCTGATTTCTGCTTCTTCTTCGTGGGTTGTTAACCAGAGGCCCTGGAATTCACACCAGCACTGCTGGCAGCTGCAAAATGGAGTGACATCACTCACGCCCAGAACATATGACATCAGTGTGACCTGCTCTCTGCTGCCGCTCCAGTCAGGACTCCCAACGATTAAAAAAAATCTCCTCCTGGGTCAGCGCTCTGACATCAGGATGAGGCGTTCTGCCTCGCTGTGCTGTGGGCCTGTACACTGTTGACGGAGCACGCGTGCGCAGAACGCCCGGCATTCTGAAAGCCGGTCGCAGCCAGCATTTTTAAAAGCCGGTAATGATGTTGGGTACTACTTTGCACAATCAGGGACGCTGCGACGCATCGCCCCGTGATCAGATAAGTCCCGGCACCCACCCGCAACGCACTCGCAGGTCGCGATCCTGGGTTTGAAAATGTCTATATTAAGGTATAGTGCTTGAAGGAGGAGGAGAATCCGATATCGAGGTAGCAACATTAAGATCAAAAGAATGAACATAAATATCTTTGTCAACTGCACGTCATATTTAATGAAATTCTGACTTTATTCCTGGATTCTATATTTTCTTTCTACAGAAGTCTCACTGAGAACATAAAACTGCTCCCAAAGAGGCTACAATGAACAAATCTTTATTTTCCTTCCAAGGCAAAATATAAAAATACAACTACTTTGTTTATAACAAATTGCATTCTATTCTCACCAAGGTGCTTTGCAAATTTGCAACAATGTGATCTAATTGCAAACCTACTTCAAACTCGTAAAATGCATATTAATGTAGAGTCATGATCACTCTCGAAAAACAGGTACAGAAATTGGTAAACAACCTAAATTTGGTTTCCTGTAAGCCAAAAATAGCAAACCTACAATTGACACAATACATCAAATATCTAATGTAATTAGTATCAATATAAGGAGATTAAAAACTACAAATGGATCAAGCAATTCATTATACAGCTCAGGAAAACACAAAATCTTTTTACTATCATATACTAGTCAGCTCAGAAAATAAAATAAATTAACCTCTAATAGTTTCATATTTCCAAAATCAAAAGTCCCACCACCAACTGGCAGGCTCACTCATGCCTGCCACAGGATGATTTTTACCATCTACCATCGGGGAATTTGAGTAGCATTGTGGATAGCACAATCGCTTCACAGCTCGAGGGTCCCAGGTTCAATTGCGGCTTGGGTCACTGTCTGTGTGGAGTCTGCACATCCTCCCCGTGTGTGGTGGGTTTCCTCTGGGTGCTCCGGTTTCCTCCCACAGTCACAAAGATGTGCAGGTTAGGTGGATTGGCCATGATAAATTGCCCTTAGTGTCCAAAATTGCCCTTAGTGTTGGGTGGGGTTACTGGGTTATGGGGATAGGGTGGAGGTGTTGACCTTGGGTAGGGTGCTCTTTGCAAGAGCCGGTGCAGACTCGATGGGCCGAATGGCCTCCTTCTGCACTGTAAATTCTATGATAACTCCAGAGCATTGCTCTAAGTTTGTGGTTTACCAGTTCAGTGACCTAGACCACTGAGCCACAGGAGACTCTAAAGGTGACTAATAATTCGATGGAATTCATAAATAAGGACAAATTGTTAACTAACACTTGATTTGTAGAATACAAACACCTGCACACAATTTGTGGTGAGTGCCTGCATAGGTATAAATAGTCAGAATAGTCCCATAACCACCAGAAGTTTTATCAAAATGTAAAACCTTGTTTGGTTCATTTAGGAGGGAGACATACTGATTATGAATTTGGATTATTAATCAGAGGCCTGAACTAATAATCTAGAGAGTGATAGTTAATATCCCTTTTTGGGCTTTTAATTTCAGTAATAAACAAATAACCCTTTAAACAAAGCTAGTATCAGTGAGCATGTTCAAGTTGTCAGATTACCAGTAAAAGCTAATTGGTCCATTATTCTTCAGAGAAAGAAACCTGCCATCCTTACCCATCCTGAAGGACATAGCTACCTGACTGATATTATGAGAGAGTTAAGAGGGAATAAAGCCTACTTGATTTTGATTATACCAATCTATCACAGCAATAAGGGTATTGGCAAGAGTGACCACCAAACAGTCCTAGAGGACACTATCTATTACATTGTGTGGCATTACACCATGTGAAGAGATATAGCTGCTAAAAATTGAGCATTCACATGACATTGTGAACCATCAGCAGCAGAGGAATCATTCCATCTCAATCAGTAACCTTATGTCACAGCACAACTCTCATTCCATTGCCATCAAATCAGATGGTCAGCTTTTAACAAAGCGTGTGGAACAGCATGTTAGGACCAGCAGTGCCTCCACAATAGTTACCAACCTGAAGTTACAGTATAGGACTGCATGCATGCTAACCAGAGAAACAGTATTCTACGAACAGAGCTAAGCAATCTCACAAGCAACATATCAGATCACAGTTTTGTAGTCCTGCCACATACAGTCGTGATAGGTGGTGGACAATCAAGTAACAGCTCCATGAACAATCCCCATCTTTAATGATGGCAGATGCCAGCAGATGTGCAAAAGAAAACACTAAAGCTTTCGCAACCATCTTCAGCAGGTAGCGAATGCTTTTCCGCATGCAGTCTCCTTTGGGCAGGTCTCCACTGTCAGTCTTTCACGAATTCCACACATTTCATGCGATACGAAGTAGTAGTTGAAGTGTACTGGACACAACAGATCTAGGGGCTCCAGCCACATCCTTGCTATAGTGCTGAATACCAGGCCACATACGTTGATATTAGGACAGATGACCGAAACTTTGAACGAAGAGGTACGTTTTAAGGAATGTCTGAAGGGAGGAAATTCAGGGATGCACAAACGTCAGAAATGAAAAAGCACAGCTATAGTGGAGGAATAAAAAAGGGACAGCTACGTTGCTAGGTGTTTATTATAGACTCCCAGATAGTCAGCAGTAAATTGACACGCAAATATGTGCGCAATTTTGGATTGGGGGAGTGTAGATTTTAACCAAAATAAGGCAGGATCTGGCCATGGTAGACTGGAAAGACTTACTTGTGGAGAGACGTACAGAAGAGCAGTGGGGAGTGTTCAAAGATGAAAGGGGAGGGTACATGCCCAATATGTAATAGGAAGGTGTAACAAACCCAGACAACCATGGATGACCAGAGATATTCAGGATATGATGTGAAGGAAAAGAGAGACTTTTAACAAGTGTAAGGGAGCAAATCAACAGAGACATTAGTGGAGTACTGAGAGTGCAGACTAGAGCTTAAGAAATCAATTAGGAGAACAAAGAGGGGATATGAGAAAGCAATGGCTGGTAAAGGTAGGGAAAATCCCAAGATATTCTATAACTACATCAATGGGTAGAGGATAACCAGGGAAAGAGAAGGGCCCATTAAGGGACAATGGGGTAATTTGTAGATGGTGCCAGAGGACGTTGGTAGGGTGGTGAACCAATATTTCACATCTGTCTTCACCCAAGAGAATGAGGAATAGTTATGGAACTCGGGGAGAGAGATTGAGAGATTCTTGAGCAAATTATCATAGGGAGTGAAAGGGACAGGGTATTGGAGATATTGGTGGGCTTAAAAGTGGACAAATATCCAGGTCCAGGTGAATTGTGTCCCAGGCTGCTGTGGGAGGCGAGGGAGAAGATTGCCAGAACTCTGACCCAAATTTTTTATTCCTCTCTGGCCCGGGGGTTGTGCTAGAGGACTGGAGAACAGCTAAAGTGATCCCACTATTTAAGAAAGGTTGTTGAGACAAGTCGGGGAACTACAGACCAGTGAGTCTCACGTCAGTGGTTGGGAAACTACTGGACAAGGTTCTAAAGGAGAGAATCTATCTCCACTTGGAGTGGCAAGGTTTGATCAGGGTTAGTCACTGCCTTAGAGTGTGGAGGTGAAATCCCTCACATCCTTTAAAAATTACCTGGATGAGTATTTGGCATGCCATAATATTCAAGGCTATGGGCCAAGTGCTGGCAAATGGGATTAGATGGGCAGATCAGGGCCTTTCATGTGTCGGTGCAGACTTGATGGGCCGAAGGGCCTCTTCTGCACTGTAGGATTCAGTGATTCTGATTCTGTTATTGGGCTGACGAAGGTTACAGAGAGAGGGAGGGGAGAGAATGTGAATGGATTAGAAATCAAGGATAAGAATTTTAAAATCTAAGCACTGCTCAACTGGAAGCCATTGTAGGTCAGCAAGCACATTGTTAATGGGTGAATGGGGCTTGGTGTGAGTTATGATAGAGAGAGCAGAACACCACTGCTCCAAAAGACTACATTTGCCCTTAAGGCCTGCAGCATGGAGTCACTACTTTTCAGCTGCCCTCTTGGATCTTCTGGGCTTCTTTCAGACCCACTTTACTTCAGGTATGCGCCCTGCAACCTTCTTTAACTTGGAGCTTTTCTCTGAGCCTTTCTCTCAACTCAACAGGATCAGTTTCTGATCTCTGCCCTGTCCCTTACCTGGGACTGTCTTGTGGGCTCCCTTTTTGTCCAACACCCTGGTTTGGGGTCTTCTTCTTTGTTTGGGACGTTCTCCCTACCCCTTTCCCCATGTCCAGCTTCCTGGGACACCTTTCTTTTTTCCAATTAAGGGGCATTTGGTGTGGCACAGTGCTTAGCGCTGCTGCCTCACAGCACCTGGAACCTGGGTTCAATTCCGGCCTTGTCTGTGTGGAGTTTGCACTTTCTCCCAATGTCTGTTTGGGTTTCCTCCAGATTCATCCCACAGTCCAAACATGTGCAGGTTAGGTGGACTGGCCATGCTTAATTGTCACTTAGTATCCAAAAAAGTTGGTTGGGGTTACGGGGTTAGGCCGAGGTTGGGTGCTTTTTCGGAGGGTTGGTGCAGACTCGATGGGCTGAATGGCCTCCAACTGTACTGAAACAATTCTATGATTCTATTCTAATTTAGTATGGTCTATCCACCTCCCCAGCACATCTTTGGGTTGTGGGGATGAGACCCACACAGACAGGTGAGAATATGCAATCTCCACACAGACAGCAACCCGGGTTTGGGATCAAACCGATCCTCGGCACCGTGAGGCAGCAGTGCTAACTACTGACCTACCGTGCCGCCCTATCCTTCTTTCAAATGATGTTCAGGTTCAGCTCACCTGACCTGCAGTTTCACACTGTTTCACTTTTCTTTTTCCTCTGCGAATGTGCACTAGGTCGGTTTCTCAGCACGTGCAGCCATTTCCCAGTTGGCACAGGTGCAGAAATCCTGAGAGTTTCTGGGAACTGATTCCTGATCGACAAATGTGGATTTAAGTATTAGAGTTCATTACAAAAGCGAATTTGAGGGTTAGGTTTGGCACCAAGGTTGCAAACAATCTGGTTCAATTTCTGACAGTTGCCAGGGACAGAAATGGAGTCTGTGGTTAAGGCACAGAGTTTATGGCAGGGACTGGAGTTAAAGGCTTCGGCCTTCCCAATATTTAATTGGAGTAAATTTCTTCTCATCCTTGGTTAAGTGGATTGTCCATGCTAAATTTTCCCTTAGTGTCCAACGATGTGGTTAGGTGGGGTTACAGCTAGCGCAGGGAGTGGGCCTAATTTCATAGAATTTACATAGATCTTATAGAGTCATAGTTGTTTTCAATATTACCACCAAGGGATAGTCTATAGTCACAAATAGAAGGACACCAAGGATAGATCCTTGGGGACTTGAAAGATAACGGTGTGAGAGTGGGAAGAGAAGCAATTACAGGTGTCTCTCTGGTTGGAGTCATACCTGGCGCAAGGGAAGTTGGTTGTAATTACTGGAGGACAATAATTCCAACCTTTATCCCTCGAGCCTGTTCTGCTATATAATGAGATCATGGTTGGGTCTGTGACCCAAATACATAAAAAGTCAGGTGTGGGGCTGTTTTTGATTGCACAATGCCCCACTTCATGTACTATTCTTCAGGTAATGAAGCAGCCCATTCTGAAAAGCAAAAAGACCTGGGCAATACCTAAAAGATTAAGAAGTTGTAACTAACATCTGTACCACACAAGTACCAGGCAATGAACATCTTCAACAACAGAAAGCCTAACCACCTACCATTGACATTCAATGGCATTACCATTACTAACCACTCCCTCATCACCATCTTGGTGGTTTTCATTGATCAGAAACTGGATTACCCATATAAATGTTGTGAGATGTGTGGTATTCTGTAGTAAACGGCTCATCTCCTGACAACACAAAACCTCTCCACCATGCAGCTGCAAAAATGGTTTGATGCCATAACAGGTCAAAGCAGTTTGTTTGATCCACCAGCTTCAGCATCCACTGTAGCCTACCGGGCTGCATTGGATACAGTCTGTAGAATGCACCAGATGCCAAGGGGTTTTGAGCAGCACATGCCAAATTGGCCACCCCCACTACAGAGAAGGACAAACAAAGCAGATGTCTGGAAACAACATTACCTGTAACTTTTCCATCAAGTCACAAACCATCGTGACTTGGAAATCTATCACTGTTCCTTCACTGTTGATGGCTCAAATCCTGGGACTCCCTTTGCAAGTGCACTGTGGGTGATGTAAGTATGCCACACAGACTACAGCAATTCAAGAAAGTGGCTCACCAATAAACTCAGGAAGAAACTGGGTAATGCTGCACCATATAGCTCAGCTACATGCTGCTTTTGTCAAGTAAATGCTGGAAAAGCTAAACCTGCATTTTTAATCGCGAGATATTAAAATACTTCCTTCCATATCTTAAGAATGTCATTACCTTTGCAAACATAATGGAAGTGATCTTCAGTATAATTTCAATGCTGAGATTCAGCAGACTAAAATTTTAAAAATACTGGTCCCGGATTTCCAGCAAAAGCAGTTAGCAATGGATATTACATTGGTTATCATGAGTAAAAGATGTGCCGCAACACATTTCCAGCAAACATCTAACTACAAAGAAAAATCCACGTAACAATACAAAAAAAAAAATCAAAAATACACCAAATTCATTTAAACATAGATTTTGTACTTTGGAACTGAATCCCTCTAATTCTTGAAACATCAACAGACGTTGCCTCAATTTCCCATTGTACACAATAGGACACAGACTACATTCACAGATGTTATCAGCAATGGTTAACTCAAAGTGGTCTGGAATGGAGCCAGTGTTAAAGCCGAATTTAAGAATTTGATGCACTGACCTTAAATCACTAGACTTCAGTATCTTACATAACATTTTTTTCTAGTTTCACACACACACAATACTAGTATTTTACTCCTGAGTGCATGGACTGTTAAAATCTTTAGCTATTCTCAAAAGACCCATAGCTATTTTGTAAAAGGACACAATTCACAAGGGTGACCTTTTAAGTCTGCTCCATGTCTGCAACATGACAGGATGTCCCCACAGTCCTGTTCCTTCCATATTCACAAAAGCTAGATTCTGATATTGCCTGGCTGATATTTAGTGTAGGTGTATATATTTATATATTTTTTTCCTGTTGTGGACAAGAATACCTTGATAGTTTTCACAGCATTATTTAACTTTCTTCTTGAAGATCGTTACAATTATCACATTGTATGTTCTTTTCCAAATCTGTAGGATGAGTGCACAAAATCTTGATGTGAGAAGTCCACTAGCTTCAAAGACCTCAGCTGGAATACGATCAGGCCCACAGGCTTAGCTGTTTGACAACAAAGACCTCCATAAGTCTACAGACAAAGTAGTTGTCGGCACCACCTGCACTGCAGTGAGACCAGTGTGCATCAGCGACACATAACAGCGCTAAAGAAATTTAATTAGTAATTGTAGCCTTGTCCCCAAGTCTACTGGGAAATATGGCCAAGTTCAAAGAAACACTATAGTCTCATGGGTATTGGCAAGGGCATCAGCAACGTGAAGACACTAGCAAAGCCTCAAGGTTAAAAAGGCTTACTGTATCAGCACAAGCAGTATAGACAGCAGGGTCTGCAGTGAAGAACAGGATGTGCATTCAGAGAGTGAGCACAGGTGCCGATTGTCAATGGCTGTTGCTATGCCTTGGACAATGATTGAACACAGACCCGTGTCATACTCCCAAGATGAAATACGGCCCCTGAGTGAGTCACGACTCTGAATATTTGTGTCTCATGGACAGTGATTGAATAGTGCTGTCCAGTAAGCACATGTCTGGAAGCACGAGATCAGTGCCAACGCGATCTGTATAAGGAGACAAAGAGATTTCATCAACAAAACCTCGAGGAACAACATTGCAGAAGGAACAAGCCTCAACCCTCCAGCTTAAAGGTGGATCTAATCCCCACTTCTGCTGGCCAAGTACGATTGGGTAGTGACATCCTGCACAAGTCCACTACTTTAATAATAAGAATCTTTATTGTCACAAGTAGGCTTACATTAACATTGCAATGAAGCTAATGTGAAAATTCCCTAGCCTGTTCGGGTACACGGAGGGAGAATTCAGAATGTCCAAATTACCTAACAGCACGTTTTTCGGGACTTGTGGGAGGAAGCCGGAGCACCCAGAGGAAACCCACGCAGACACGGGGAGAACGTGCAGATTCGGCATAAACAGTGACCCAAGCTGGGAATCGAACATAGGACCCTGGCGCTGCAAAGCAAAGGTGCTAACCACTGTGCTATCGTGCCTAGACATTAGATAAATATTAACAGTTTAACCTATGCTTGTGACCTTGTAGTGGTAGCAAAGGAAGGCTTTTGATGAAGTGTATGAAAGAACCTCTCGTATAGTAGTGATAAGCACTGGGATTTTATGCTGTGTACAAAAAAGAAATGGTTTGATTCAAAGTTATAGTTGTTGTCCATAAATTGACTGGAGCAAGGGTCTTGGTTATGCAATGCCTCCACCACTTCCTCTGGATTCAATGGGAAGACCTTTGAACAAACCTTAGTGTCCTTTTTGAAGCCAGCTCTATGGCTTTCAGGCAAAACTCATGTAAAGGCAACTTCAATGGACAGAACACTGTCCAGGTGGTCAAAAACCATCTCCCTTGTTTTCTCAACTGTCAATCGGCCTATGTTCCAGGGCAAAGGTCATCACATTCCAAAGCTATCTTTGAAGCACAGCAAAATTGACATTAATGACTGGAGGAGCTTTCTGCCAATTGTTCAAAATGGCAACAAACGTGTCCATCAAGCTAATCACATTTTGAGTCACAATGTCTTAATGATGAGGCAGGTCAGCAGCATAGAAGGAAAGAAAAGGAAGAAAATTCTGCCCCCCTGATTCCACTAGCTCATGGGACATCCATCCTCATTTGTCTAAAGATCTGTGGGTCGGGTATTAGGCTGTTCAATCACATGAACACCCATGGCAGAAGCACACGCCCTTAGTAGACATCTCCATCGAATTGAGGGATAGTTGTCAGTATACACTCAAAATGTCCAAATTATTCATTGTACTTCAGTATTTGTACATAAAAATGTTGTAGACATTCCTATTCCCTCCTTGTGACTCTCCTACTTTGCTTGCAAATATAGAGGGGCTATTTCTGGCCTGGGGAATCACTCTTTTGTTTCCCAAATGAGCATTTCTGTGTATGATAAATGAGCTGTTCGAACAATTTATGAAAACAGAACGGTGCATTGAATTGAGGAAAATTACTCTAACAACTTTCAAAAATCAAGAAGCAAGGTGGTTTTTGCTTATGGTTTCCACAGAACATTATTAATCAAAGCTGCTTTCATATCTTGCTCTGCTCAATTATTTTAAGAACTGCTGGAGGCAAAGTAAAACAGTATTTACTAGAGAAACATTGCCTAGCAATACAACCGGCCTCAAGACTCTCAGATATTTCAGTGCTGCTTCCAAAAATAGTAATGGGCTAATCTTTCATGTGTGGATGAATATCTAAAATGGCAGTTTTGTACTATATGTTAGGTCAGTCAACCTTAAAAAATAAATTAAGGTATAAACCAGCCATTACTGGATGCCAAATGTATTAGCTGTGAAGGCGAAGCATAGAGGTTATCGATTAAATCTCCACAAACAGTTCCAAAGTAAGTATTCAAAAAATATGCAAGTAATAATTCTGAGCATAGTTTTGTGTTTCTGGAAGCCCTTAAATCAGAAGACTGCTATCTGGCCCAACATGGAAGTCTTGCATTCAGCTTTATTGTGATGAATGTAGGAAATTGTTGTACGTTATATTTATAATTTCTTGTAGTTGTGTTATTAAAAACCCTAGTTCAAATACATAGACAGTATGTCTGCCAAAGCTGTAATTAAGGTGTCATAAAAGTGATGTCATCATTGATTGTAACCATTTACTTGCTTACAGAGAGATGGCTTGTAGTAATCCAGGAGACATGAAGGTGAAGGTTTAAACAGAATTATAACAAACTCAGAAGCTGCACTCGCGGCGCACAACACAAGTGTCCTAGCCCCAGAAGTAACAGAACACCCGTGAGACAGCATTTAAACGGCTCGGTATCAAGTCCCCAACTGGGCGGGCCACTGCCCGTTTCCATGGAAACTTGTACACCACAAGCTCCATGGAGAGACCGGTGAATGATCCTTGTGAGGATCATTCCTCCCCCCCACAATCACTTCCTAGCCAAGCATCGAAAGGCCACAAATGGGGGCTCTTCCCGATGTTTTTTTAAAATAAATTTCGAGTACCCAATTCATTTTTTCCAATTAAGGGGCAATTTAGCGTGTTCAATCCACCTACTTTGCACATCTTTGGGTTGTGGGGGTGAAAACCCACGCAAACACGGGGAGAATGTGCAAAATCCACAGGGACAGTGACCCAGAGCTGGGATTGAACCTGGGACTTCGGCTGCGTGAGACTACAGTGCTACCACTGTGCCACCGTGCTGCCCGGCTCTTCCCGATGTTGACTTCCGGCTACAGATGAGACATCTACGTCTCCATTTGTGAGCCCGAGTCTTCATCCTCTTGGGGGATAACTCTTGGGTTTAACATGGGCTGTGTCCCTTGTCTGGAAGTAGGTTCCAAGGAGGTTGAGGACATTGCCCCACCCAGAGTGGTTTCGGCAGTTCTCTGCTCCTGAGATGGTCCGTGTGTTTTTTTTTTAAAAAACAGTCCTCTCCCTGATCTTGACCTTGTACGGCACAGGGACAGTCTTTTCCACTCCAACTTCCAGAATCTAAGGGGATCTGTCTCTTAAATTAAAAACACAGAGAGGGCATCTCCCAGATTAAAGGTCTTGTCAGGTCATCAGGTATCCATTGAAATCCTATAGTGCAGGAGTCCATTCAGCCCATCAAGTCTGCACCAACAGTTCAAAAGAGCACCCTACCTAACCTCACTCCTCTACCCTACGCCCATAACCCCACCCAACCTGCACATCCTTGGATACTAAGGTACAGTTTAGCATGGCCAATCTATCTAACCTTATTTCTGAGCCTCTTATTTGAAATAAAAAATGAAAATCGCTTATTGTCATGAGTAGGCTTCAATGAAGTTACTGTGAAAAGCCCCTAGTCGCCACATTCCGGCGCCTGTCCAGGGAGGTTGGTACAGGAATCGAACCGTGCTGCTGGCCTGCTTGGTCTGCTTTAAAAGCCAGCGATTTAGCTCAGTGAGCTAAACTAGCCCCTTTTTGACTTCACTTTCCCACCTAGGTTGGGAAACAATCGAATGAGACTGGTCCGGAGGCATCAGCCCATCAGCAATTCCGCCTGCACAACCCCATCATAATATGTGGCATGGTCCTCTAATTGAAGAGAATCTGAGTCAATTTGGTATTGAGCGAGCTGGCAGTCTGCTTCTAATGCCGTTTTTGAATGTTTGCACCGCCCATTTGGTTAGGGCGTTAGAGGAGGGCGTTATGGTACAATTCGGGTGTATTTCATCCACTTGGACCTGCAAATGCCTGGAATTGTCCAGCAAACGGGGTCCCGTTGTTGGATACGAGGACCTCTGATATCCCATGGGTACAAAATGCCCATAATTAGCCCACTGAACTAAGCCAGCCCATTAATACATCATCTAGGTACAATGCCACCCTAGGCAGTCCTTGAAGATTTTTTTCCATTACGCACTGGAAAATGGCGCATGCCAATGAGAAAGGCAGTTGAGTATATTCATATAACTAACCCCTTATGCGTATTGATGGTGACATATTTCTTGAATGCCGTATCAAACTCGAGCTGGCTCATTTCCAGCGTGGTAAATGCACGGCTTCCAGTCAAGGCAAAAGGCTCTGTTGACAGCTCATTTATAGTCTTCACAAAGGCAGACTGACTTGACGGGCTTTAGTACTGGATCTACTGGCGCAGCCCATTCCGCCAGTTGCACCGGACATGTAATGCCAAGGCTCTCCAACTGCCCAAGTTCGGCTTCAACCTTGGTGAGCAAGGCACAGGGGACTGGTTGCACTCTGAAGTACTTAGGTAGGGCCTCAGGATCTGTGTAAATATTTGCCAAGGCCTTCCTGAAATACCTCTGTATTTTTCCCGATGACTTTGTATAGGCCACTGGTTCGCATTTTGAAAATTTGCTGCCAGTCCAATTGGACTTTTTTTAGCCAGTCTCTGCCAGGAAAACTGGGTCCTGGTCCTTGTACGACTATTAGGGGGGAGTCTGATCATCTGTTGCCTATGAGTCACCCTCATGGATATTCTTTCTTCTCTTACTTCCAAAATGTATTACTTCACACGTTTCTTCATAAAATGTAACTAACACTCATCCACCTATCCCATTATTCTGTGTATACGCTTATGTTCCTTGTGACAATTAACTACTTATAATAATAATAATAACAATCAGCAAATTTCAAAAGTGTTTCTTCAATTTTCAAGTTCAGAGAAGACCAAATACTCCCAAACAGCATTCGCCACATTATTCCAGTCCCTTCACCCCACCCACCCTCTGAAATCTCTCGATCCACTAAGCCATATTCCTGCATCATTATCTTTGCCGTAGCTCTCTTATGATACCTTATCAAATGCTTTTTGGAAATCCATAAACTTAATCTATTGCAATGTATGCAGCTATCCTTCCCTATTTTTGCTGGAAGAATTCTGGAATTTTAGTCAAGCACATGTCCTATACAAACGTTGATGGAAATAAGTTTCTCCAAGCACTTGGGTATTTTAAGCCATCTGCACCACTAGCTAAAACTAATTGGCCTATAATTTCCTGGACAATCCCCAATTCCTTTTTTGAAAGAGTTTGCCATCTCTCCACTTTTCTTATTATTTTCCACAAAATTTTGTAAGATTAGTCAGTGTTTGCTATTTTCTCCCTAGCATCTCTAGAATCCCTCTGGACGTTCACATGTGAACCACCAAGTTCCCTGCAATTTGTTTATCTTGCACAGAGGTAGCATTTTTTAAAGCATGATATCTGAAATTATACCTGAAAGTTCTGCTTCCGTAATGCAGAATGGGAAATGTGCATTTGTTTCATGAAAATGTAGAAACTGTATATATCTAGTAATTCTCGCATTCAATCATTGTCCAGTACAAGTTTACTTCTTTCAGCTCTTTAATGGCGTTATCATACATTGATTATCATTTTACTCTCAATATACCATCTTATTTGATTATTTTGTTCATGTTTTCTCATACTCCCTAAGTTTTTGTAGCTTTATTTACACACCAGATACTATGTGCTTTTATCAAGTTTCAAATTTAGTATCATTACTGTCTTGTCAATTACATTCATGTAAATTACATTGTCATGGTGAGTGAAACAGGTGATGGATACGAATTATCTTTCAGCACATATAATTTGGGGACTGGGTACATCATCACCCCCAGGAATTATATTTTTGTTTAATTAGTTAGGTTTCTTTTGCCATTTTGTTTTAGTTGCAGTGCCCCACCAGGGTCTGTCACCCCGGTTATTTGTGCTTAATTTATTGATTATTGGTTTTATTAAATTTACAAATAGGGGATAGTTGGGACACTAGAGCGGGAGGAGAGCTGTGAGACTGAACAAGTTAATAAACGCTCTCAATAAAGAAAAGGAGCAGGATTCACAGTTACCTGACGCAGATTTCGTAATTGGCGATTGGGGGCGGAGAATCCCTTTCGACTCAGAAATCAGGGGTGGCGTCTGTTTGACGCGGGTTTTGTATGCTCTGCCCCCTCTGAAACAGTGTCATTGCACTGCATGCCGTTGGGACTGCCTTAGCTCGTCACCTGAAGGCCCTCCCCGATGCTCCTCCCCAACGTACCAAGTTCCCGACCGCGCGGTTGACGTGTGGTCTCAGCAGTCGGGAAGCTGGCGTGGTGGCTGCGGACTGTGTCCGGCGCCGCCACAGTTGGGCGGGAGCAGTCTTGCCAGCCAGGGTGGGGGGGAAGAGGGAGACATATCGCCGGTGCCATGTTTTACAGTGAGACCACTGCAGGTCGTCGCCGTGTGCATACGTGGCCACAGTCCCGGCCATTCTCCAGCCGTTCATATGTGGAAGCCGGGAGTTGTACGCATCACAGCTGCTAGTCCCTTACCGGTCACAGGACCGGTGAGGGGCGGCGCTGATTTTTTTTCACTTAAAACACCACAAATTCTCTGCACTTAGCCTCAGAAATGGAGAATCCAGGTCCAGGTTTTTGTCTTGACTTCAACTTCACCAACCAGCATGGAACCTATTAACAGGTTTACCCCCTAGTTTACTGGAATAGACTTCATTTGTACCCTTTTTATCTCTGATTCAAGTATTTCCCATTGCTGATCAACAATTCCAATCACCAATGTTTCCTTCCATTTGATCTGGGAAGGTTCTTTCTTAATCTTTTGTGAATTGCTTGTATCTAGTTGGTCAAATATTCATGCCCTTTTATTTTTCTTCCATTGATCCGAAATAGATGGTGGTGACCAATTTCCAAATGTTCCCCACTTGTATGTTACCTACTTGTTCTCTTTCCCCCAGTCGAACAAAACTTGCTTCATTGCAAAAGCAGCAAAAATTCAAAAATCAAAGAAAGCCTCTCCATTCCACCAAATACATTTTCTTCATCAAAATCTAACATAATTAAAATCTTACAATAATTGTTAATTCATGCTGATTTGCTTTCACCTAATAATGCTACCCTGTTTCCTCTATCTCGCCCTCCCAAAAAAAATAATAATTTAATTGACAGTTCATCGTGTTTCAGGTTTCAGTTACTGCTATTATGTAATTTTCTATTTTAAGTCAATGATTCTAGTTCCTATTTCTGTCTCATACATTGTGCATCAATATAACAACATTTTAGTCTGGATTGGTTCAGAGATTTTTCCTTTTCCGACCCGATTCTTTCTTTGCCATCTTATTCTGTTCAACTTCTTTCAGCTTTTCTATTTCTTTATGTCCCGAAACATTACTTCTACTTGTATTCTACAATATTGCATCCTTCCTCAAACAGGTACGGTTTACCCCAAAGTTCAACCTTCATTGGGAAATCACATGCTATATTTTCACACAAAATTTACTATGTCTTTGATCAGATGACCTCCCTATTCTGGAAAATACTGTCTGTTCCTCACCTGCAAGCAGCAGCACATTAGCAACTGCAGGAGCAAAAACAAACATGGTTCAAAATAGCACACAATCTTCACACTGCCATTTCCCTCCTTACCTTTGACATCCCTTTTAACACCTATCTTTTTAAGTGCAGCTTAGCCAGGTTTCTCAAGTCCTCTCTCGCTCAATACATCTTTTAGCTGTGCAAAGTGCCTTAGGATATTTTTAATTGCATAAAGGTACTGTGCAAGGTGTTATTGAGGTTAACTTTCTTTCAAAGAATGAGGAATGCAGTATCCATTTTGCACAATATTTCACTATTACTAATTCTCCACACTTACAAGTATACAAAATAGTACAAAGACTGGCAATGGAGTTTTATGAGGTTTTTTTTCAGATCTAGAGCTGCAAATTCAAAATGGGTTGAAGTTGACCCCAAATCCAAGTCAGATATCAAGTTTTCCAGACAGCAGTAAAGTGGTTACTGTGTGCAAATGTGGTACTGGAATAAATAAACTGCAGACTTCTTGTTATGGACTACTACTAAATAATTCTGCTGGTAATGTGCACATGCCCATTTTGGGTAACAGCACTACTGGACTCTGATGAGCTCTGTAGTCCAATAGGAACAGGAGTAGGCTATTCAGCCCCTTGAGCCTGTCCCACCATTCAATGAGATCATGGCTGATCTATGACCTAACTTTATATACCTGCCTTTGGCTTATATTCCTGAATATATTTGCTTAACAAAAATATTGTTTAACTCGCTGCCAATTGTCATGCAGAAATAAACCTATCACCACCTTGCTTACCAAGAACCTATCCCACCGTCTTTAAAATATTCCCAGATTCTGCTTCCACTGCCCTGTCAGAAGTTCCAAACACTTAATCCTCAGAAAAATATTTGCCTCACTTCTGTTTTAAATGGGAGGTCCCATATTTTTTTTATCGTGATGCCTAGTTAAAGGTTCTCCCACAAGAAGAAATATCCTTTCTACATCTACCCTGTTAGGTCCCCTGAGGATCTTCCATATCTCAATCAAGTCATAATAAGGCTTTATGAAGCTATTATTTTTACAGAAAAAAGACCACTTAGTTTCAGCGGATATATTAAACGTGGATGTAAAATTATAGTACTGACAAAAATATCCCTGATCCAAGAAACAGGAAACCCCACCCAGGCACACAGTCCAGATTTCTTCATATGAAACTGGTCTAGGCATGTTTGGAGACAAATTTAAATACTTGCGTAAACAAACCTGGATGCTCAGTATGATGGTGCAGTCACTAAATTTTCAAGGCTCTGCTAGGAGCACATAAGTAAGCTTTAAGTGATTTACAGATTCAAATTCAGCTTTTCCCACTACATCCAGTGAATGAGGAAACTATACAATCATTTAGAAAAAGTTGCAAATAGTCAGTCTTATAAAAATGTAACCAAAAGGTACTACATTTTTAAAACTTGCATCGATAAGTTGGCCCATGGAGAGCAACTGCAAGCTGAACAAAGTTTTTAAACATTCTTTCATGGGATGCGGGCGTCATTGACTAGGCCAGCATTTATTGTCTATCACTATTTGCCTTGAGAGGCTGGTGGTGAGCTGCCTTCTTGAACCTATTACAATCCTGGATCGGACCAGACCCCAACAGTTGCTAGGATACCGGACAGAAACCCCACTATTTTGTTTAATTTGTAAGACTGTGAGAAAATAATACTTTGCTCCAGGAGTGATTTCGCGTACAAATAGGATATGGTATATTATTACTAACACAGTATTGCTAACTTAATCACGTGCTTGTTAGGTGAATTGGACATTTTGAAATCTCCCTCCATGTGCCCGAACAGGCGCCGGAGTGTGGCGACGCGGAGATTTTCACAGTAACTTCATTACAGTATTAATGTAAGCCTATTTGTGACACTAATAAAGATTATAAAGACAATAGCTTTCAATTACTAGTTAAGTAATGCATTACAATACAATTAAATGATAACCCTCAACTGCTATCTCAAAAAAATCAACACTCAAAAAAATCAATCTCAAGTCAAAATCACTTAAGTACAGTTCGCAAACTCAGGGATGCTTGCTGTAAACAGATTATTTAAATAAAAGACTTTGAGAGAGATCCTTCAGGATCTCAAACTACTGTTTAAACTGCCAGCCTGGGACACCACTCCTGTCCTGTCCACAGGCAAATCTTTGCTCACTGTCTTGGGAACATCTGCTTATATGGTCTGGCCCCAAATCTTTAACCAAACTGTTTTTTTCCCAAGAAACCTCTGGTCACATCCCAATTTAAAACTGAAAAACTCCTGACTGATTTAGCCCCTGGCTCTCTCATTAACTGCATGATCTTAGCAGAACTAAACACAATGGGCGGGATTCTCCGCCTCTCCGCCCCCCCTCCCCCGCCGGGCCGGAGAATCGCCATGGCCGGCGTGAATCCCGCCTTGCCGCTGGCTGCCGGATTCTCTGGCGCCGGTTTTTCGGCGGGAGGCGGGATTCGCGTCACGCCGGTCGGGGGCCTTTGGCAGTGCTCCCCCCCCCTCCCCCTGGCGGTTCTCTGCTCCGCGATGGGCCGAGTGGCCGCCCGTTTTCGGCCAGTTCCACCGGCGTAAATCAAACAAGGTTCTTACCGGCGGGACCTAGCTCTGTGGGTGGCCTGAAGAGTCCTTGGGGGGCGCGAGGGGGATCTGGCCCCGAGGGGGGCCCCCACGGTAGCCTGGCCCGCGATCGGGGCCCACTGATCTGTGGACGGGCCTGTGGCGTGGGGGCACTCTTTACCTCCGTGCCGGCCGCTGTAACGGAGGATTCCTCACCTTCCGGTAGGCCCGACACCGGAGTGGTTCACGCCAGTACGGCCCGCCCCGCCGGATAGCGGAGAATCCCGGCCAATGTCTCTAATTATCTACTCCCCAGGGAACCTTCTTTATGTGAATAAAAGTCCATTAGCCCAACTGCAGCAAACAATAACCCTGGCTGGAATGAATTAAGATCTTACTTTTGTGAGGCTTTAATTGCATCTGTGTCCAAAAGGTGGAGCTGTCTTTCAAATCAGGGCTTTTAAAAGACATGACTGTAGCACTCGCATACTAACCCAGCTTTTAACCCTTACTACACTAACTACATATAATACATCGGACATTTTGACATTCATCACACTCCCCGTCATTTTCCAAGCTTCTCAACTCTAAAAATTATTGATAAGAATCTTTATTGTTTTATAATAATCTTTATTAGTGACAAGTAGGCTTACATTAACACTGAAAAGTTACTTTGAAAATCCGCTAGTCGCCACATTCCTATTACTAAACATTAGTAATACTCTATAAGATACATATATTACATTTAAGCATGCACATTGAAACAAGAGCCGTGCCCATTTCAGTCTTTCTTTTCAACCTTTAAATGTTTCAGTCTTCTCGCATCTCAAAATTGTGATAAAGCAGCTATCACGTTTTCTCTTTCTGCTACATCTTTTAATTTTTAAATTAAATAGTTGTAGCAAAAAAAAAAAACTCCACTAAATAGTCTTGCATTTTAATACTTAAAACATCTCCAAAAGTTTTAAACGATTATGGTCTGTCTGTACAATTGTCTTCGATGAATTGTTAGTGACATAAATGTAAGAATGTTGTAATGTCAATGCCAAACTCGCTCCTTCTTACCGGACAAATATTTATTTTGATGGCTATTTCGTTCTGAGAAAAATAACCTACAGGCCTTTCTATTCTTTTGCCATTTTCCTGCACCAGTACATCACCAACATCCTTATCACGCGCATTAATTGCCACCTTAAATTGCTTGGCATAATTAGGTTTTGTCAACACTGATGTGGTGGGTAACAGTTCAGAATGTCAAAAGCCTTCTGACATTCCGACCTCCACTGAAATTTCTCATGCTTTTTCAGAGGTTCAGTCAGTGGAGCAACCACACTGCTAAAATATGGTACAAATTTCCAGTAGAAACCACTCAACTTCTCTCCTTGTTGATAATATCGGAAACTTTCCAACTGCTTTTGTTTTCACATTCCGTGGGGACACCTAACCTTATTCAATTGTATGATCTAATATTGTGACTTGAGCTTTCATAAATTCATTTTTAGTCACATTTGCTACCACTGCAGCCTGCTGTAGTCAATCAATCAATTCCTTTACATGTTCCAAATGTTCCTTCCACGTTTGACTGAACATCATCAAATCATCAATGTACATTCATAATTGTTTAACCCAGAAATTACCTCGTTGATTAATCTTTGGATAATCTTGAATGTTGCTGGCACATTCTTCATTCCAAACATTATGGGCGCAATTCTCCGCACTCACGACGGTGCGGAGAATAGCGGGGGTCGTAAATTTTTACGGCCACGCTAGTCTGACGCCCTCCCGCTATTCTCCCCCCCCCCCCACGCCCGACACGAATCGCTGCCGCCGTTTTTTTACGGCGAGCAGCAATTCTCAGCTGGCCGATGTCCAAGCCCTTTACGGCCGTTTTTACGAACGGCAAACACACCTGGTCTGGCCGTTCGTAAAAACGGCCGTAAAGTTCGGATCTTGGCAACCATGGCACCGATTGGCACGGCAGTACCACGGCCATGCCAAGGGTGCCATGGGCCCGCGATCGGTGGGCACCGATCGCGGGCAGCGGGTCCGATTCCAGCGTACTCTTTGTCCTTCCGCCGCCCCGCTGTATCAATTCGCGGGGCGGCTGAGGGGCATCCCGGCCCGCGCATGCGCAGGTTTCGCGCAAATGCGCGATGACGTCATCCGCGCATGCGCGGGTTGGAGTCTTCCAATCCGCGCATGCGCGGCTGACGTCATGCGACGCGTCAGCCGTCGCAAACTCTGGCAAGCGGGCTTAACGAAATTCGTTAAGCCCGCGATGCCGGAGTTCACGGCCGCGGCATGCTAGCCCCGACCAGGGACCAGAATCGGTTCCCGGTCGGGGAGGGGGAGGCTGGCGTCAAACCCGCCCGATTTTGACGCCAGCCTTACGATTTCTCCCTGTTTGGGAGAATCGCGCCCTATAACTTTAAATTGATACAGACCATTGGCGTTTCAAAAGCCAAAACTTCCTTTGCCCTGTCATCAAAGGTACTTGCCAGCATCATTTAAGTCAGTCAAGTTTGGTAATAAAATTCCCTTGACCCACCTTTTTAACATAGTCTTTCAAATGAGGAACAGGACACAAATCTGATTTCGTAACAACATCGTCTTTTCTGCAGTTCACGTTACGTTCCATCTGGTTTTGGTACCATCACCATAGGTAAGCTCCAATCGCTGCAACTCATTTTGATGATATCATTCTTTAGCATGCTTTCAATTTCCTTTTGTACCTAACTTTAGTGGATTGAGCCTGCATGGATGTTGCTCAATAGGAATATAATTTCTCATATTTACATAATCTTACTAAAATTAAACTCAGTGGGTGCGATTCTGCGGACTGTACTTAAAGTCCACTGATTGTCACGTGTGGCAGGGTGTCTCTCGGTGTTTGCAGCGCTAAGGAACACCCAACTATTCAACAGCACTTTACCGTTTCTTTTGGCCTTGGGGAGATTCTCTCCACCGAGGCCGCACTTCGAGGGTTTCCTGCTGCCTCGTTTCAAGACTCCTCACAGGTGTCATCAGAGTATTAGCATTACCAATTACCACTGTGCCACTGCCTCTCCCAATGTGAAACTCTCCTCCCATGTCAGCCCATACATGGGTCAAGATGACCTGGAACTTTAATGACGATGAGATCACAGGCAGCCTTCATGATACCTTTATTTTTATAAATTTAGACTCCCCAATTTTTTTTAAGTGGCCAATTCACATACTGTGCACATCTTTGGATTGTGGGGGTGAATCCCACACAGACACAGGAGAAAGTGCAAACCTACATGGACGGTGACCCAGGACCGGGATCAAACCCGGGTCCTCAGTGACGTAGGCAGCAGTGCTAACCACTGCACCATTATGCCGCCCTTCATTATGCCTTTTATCACAATTCAACTATACTGATGCACTGACCTAGCAAAATGTACGAGCAGGCCAAAGAAGAGGATAGTTGTTCTTATGTTACAAAGCAAGTCCCACACAAAAATAGATCTCAGCTGTGGTAGCCATGTATGGACATTTGGTCAACTTAATGAGCAAGGCCTGCATATTTGTAATCACCTATATTCCAAAAGTACCTGCAGAGTTAGGGAGGGGGAGCTAAGCCTTGCTCACTCCAGAATCAACATGCCTAAGTCACTACTTAGAAACATGAATAAATGACCTATTCACAGTGGCGATTATTTCAAGTCGGCTACAATTATGAGGAAATTCAGGTAACAGATTTCTTTTTTTTTTATTAAAAGTACCCAATTCATTTTTGCTCCAATTAAGGGGCAATTTACCTTGGGGGTGAGCCCCTGCACACATGGGAAGAATGTGAAAACTCCATATGGACAGTGACCCGGGGCCGAGATTGAATCCGAGTCCTCAGCAGATAACAGATTTCTGTGCTGCAAGCTCACACCTTTATTTGATGCAGAGGCAACAGGCTAAGTGGGTAATTGCATACTGGCACTGTTGAAAGTATTCTTACCACAAATTCCAGCTTCAAAAAGCAACTTTTAGATGGTTCCAACGGACTTTCTTCCATCTAACATGCACTGCCATGTTGAACAGTGAATAAATATATACAGCTCATTAAACAAATGTGCATCAGCATCACAGAATGTCACACCAAAACATGTTCACAACCGTATGGCAAGGAACCACCATCTGCCAAGGAACCCTCATGTGCCAAGGAACATATGAACCAGGCGCATGCCCACGAACCTGCTGCACTATTTAATAACATCATGGCTGATCTGACTAACCTCAAATCTGCATCCCGCCTACCCCTGATAACCTATCACCTCCTTGCTTACCAAGAATTCATATACCTCTGCCTCAAAAATATTTAAAGGCTCTGCTTCCACCCCCCTTTTCAGGAAGAGGAGATCCAAAGACTCACAAGCCTCAGACAAATAAATTCATCTCAACATTATAAATGGATGACCCCTTATTTTTAAACAGTGACACCTAGTTCTAGTTTCTCCCACAAGAGGAAACGTCCCCACCACATCCACCCTGTCAATACCCCTGAGGATCTTAAAGGTTTCAATCAAGTCATCTTTTATTCTTCTAAACTCCGATCGATACAAGTCTAGCCTGTCCAACCTTTCCTCATAAGGCATCCCATTCCAGGTATTATTCTGGTAAAGCTTCTCTGAACGGCTTCCAATGCATTTACATCCCTTATTAAATAAGGGGACCAATACTGTACACAGTACATCAGATCTGGTCTCACTAGTGCCCAGCTTAACTGAAGCATAACCTCCCTACTTGAGAATCCATTCCCTTCACAATAATTTATAACATTCTATTAGCTTTCCTAATTACTTGCTGTACCTGCATACTAGCTTTTTGTGATTCATTATTTTAAAACTAAATTTAGAGTACCCAATTAATTATTTTTCCAATTAAGGGGCAATTTAACGTGGCCAATCCACCTCCCCTGCACATCTTTAGGTCATGGGGGTGAAACCCACGCAAACATGGGGAGAAACTCGACACAGTCAGTGACCCAGAGCCGGGATCGAGCCTGGGATCTTGGCAGCGTGCGCCACCGTGCTGCCCTGCTTTTTATGATTCATGCCGAGTCTCCTCCATCTCTCCCTCTGCATCACAGAGCTCTGCAATCCATCAACATTCAGATTATATTCTTCTCTTTTATTCTTCCTGCCAAAATGTCAATTTCACATTTTCCCACATTATACTCGATCTGCTACTAGATAAAGGAACTGTAGCGACATGTATGACCGACTGGTAGAAAGGGTCGACACCGTACTGGCGCAATAGGAAAGAAATGGGAGGAGGACCTGGGGATTGAAATAGGGTGGGGACTCTGGAGCAAAGCACTGCACAGGGTCAACTCCACCTCCACGTGCGCAAGGCTCAGCCTGACGCAGCTAAAAGTGGTACACAGAGCCCACTTAACAAGAACCCATATGAGTAGATTCTTCCCGGAGGCGAAGAATAGATGTGTACGGTGCCAAGGAGGCCCGGCCAACCACGCCCACATGTTCTGGTCTTGCCCCAGACTTGTGGGGTACTGAACAGTCTTCTTCGAGGCAGTGTCCAAAGTGGTTGGGGTGACGGTGGAGCCATGCCCAAAAGTGGCAGTCTTCGGGATATCAGACCAGCCAGATCAATTCCGGGAGAGGAGAGCGGACGCCCTTGCCTTTGCCTCCATGATCGCCGGCCGTAGAATCCTGTTCGGCTGGCGGTCAGCAGAACCACCCAAAGCTGCAGACTGGCTGTCCGACCTCTCGGAATCTCTCCAAATGGAGAAAATCAAATTCGCCATCCGAGGGTCAGATGACGGCTTCCACAGAACATGGGAGCCATTCACCCAATTGTTCTGGGACCTATTTGTGGCCAACAAACAAGCAGAAGAATAGCCAGGTAGCCAAGAATCAGGGTAAAGTAGCCAAAGCATGAGAGGGGGGAGATAGACCGGGAAGGGGGGGTGGGGGAAGAGGGAAGGGACAGGGAACAAGAGAGGAGAACCAGGGAGGTGGGGGGGGGGGGGGGGGGGGGGGGGGGGGGGGGGGGGGGGGGGGGGGGGGGGGGGGGGGGGGGGGGGGGGGGGGGGGGGGGGGGGGGGGGGGGGGGGGGGGGGAGGGGGGGGGGGGGGGGTTGGGGGGTGGGAGGAGGAGAGAGAGAAAGAGAGAGAGAGAGGAGAGAGAGAGAGAGAGAGAGAGGAGAGAGAGAGAGAGAGAGAGAGAGAGAGAGAGAGGCAGGGAAATGATAGCGGAAGGAGGGCACGGGATACGATAACAAACTTGGCATCTACAGGAACAAGGAGAATACAGGCGAAAGACAGGAGGAACGGCTGAAGCGGAGTTGAGCGGGAAACGACAACGGCAGTGAAAGCAAGTGACGACACCAACACCAATCCCATTTGAGTATTGCCCACTGTAATTGTTTCTCCGGCACCCAAATGTATATCTACCTCCGCAGTCTCCACCACCCGCTCCCCACCCTCCCCCCACAAACAGTTGCCTGCTTATGTGCTGTAAATAATTTTGCTAGTTGTACAGAGTTGCTGCTGTTGAGCCGGTGCACAATACTCTACCAGTGATTCTATTTTAGTTTTAATTCTATTTTTTATTATTACTTTTTTTTTGGTATGTATGGGTGTGCTCTTCTCTTCTATATTTCCATATATTTCTTAATCTGTGTACATAACGGTAAATATACTTTGTTCAAAAATCCAATACAAAAACATTTATAAAAAAAAATTATACTCGATCTGACAGATATTTGCTCACTCCCTTAACCTATCTATATTTTCTGAAGCCTCATGTCCTCTTCACAACTTACTTCCCTACCTTTCTTTGTTTCATCTGCAAATTTGGCAACCATCCCTTCATCCAAGTCATTTATATATATATTGTAAGTTGAGGTCCCAGTACTGATCCCTGTGGCACACCGCTCATTACATCTTGCCAACCTGAAAAAAACCCATTTATGTTTACTCTCTTCATCGTGTTAGCAAACCAATCTTCTACCCATTACATCCATACCATGAACTTTTATTTTTCACAATAACCTTTGATGTGGCACTTTAACAAATGCCTTCTGGAAATCTATGTACAGTACATCCTCTGGTTCCCCATTATCCACAGCACATGGTATTTCCACAAAGAACTCCAATAAGCTGATTAAATAGGATTCCCCTTTCACAAAACCCGTACCAGCCTCCCCGGACAGGCGCCGGAATGTGGCGACTAGGGGCTTTTCACAGTAACTTCGTTGAAGCCTACTCGTGACAATAAGCGATTTTCATTTTCATTTCATTTTTTCAAAACCATGTTGACTCTGCCTGTTAACTTGAACTTATCCAATTCTACTGTAGCTTAATTTAGCAATAGCTTCAACATTTTCCCTATTGTTACGACCCCTTGGGGTAGTGCTTGGTGAATTCCAGCCCCACTTGACCCGGAATTGCAACACAATTGAAATTAAATAATTCTCAGAAAAACACCTCAAGTCTTTAGCCATCGGTTGCCCAATAACTACAGTTACCAGGTTTGTAAATTTAAACACAATAACAATAATGATCATTAAATATGCAACAAATACAACAGGTTAACTATTATTCATTTCCTAACCTGACCCCTCTTTTAACTTGCCCCCCCCTACACACACATAAGATAAACAAACACAGAGGGAAAAAGAGGGGTGTAAAAATATAGGCTTTCAGTTCAAGGTTTCTACTTTCAGTTGGTAATGATTTTCACTATACATTCATTCAGGTCTCTACAGTTTCTGAAATACAGCAGCTATACAGCTTTTCTGGAGAACACAAGAGAGTGAGAGTAAGAGAACTTCCTTTGCTCAACTTAAAGATATATGTCCATTAAGTATCCTTGGACCAAAATGATAATGGCAAAAATAAAGAAGTGGGAAATAACAGAATCAACAAGAAGGGCCCTTATACTATGACAGATCCAGATCTTTTTGAATAATAGTTAGCATTTGGTGTCTTCCAATCTAATGGGACCCTTTCCGAAGTTTCAGAATATTAAAACTATATCACTATCTCACTAACCACTTCTTTTAGGACCCTTGTGTATGATTTTCAAATAAGAGACGAGGGTCCAGTGGTCTTGCGAGATTGAGTTTTATTGCAAAAATCAAGTTCGCACACTTCAAATACTACAAAAATACAAAATAAAAGAAACAAAAGCTCAGCAGGGCATAAGGAAGAAAACAACTGGAAGAGAACAAAGGTGAAAAGAGAGAGAAGACAAAGGCAACACTTGCCCGTAACCGTATACCTTTGTTTGATGCTGCCCCCTTCCTTCCCCCCTATTGGTTTATAAGTTTTAAATTGTGACTTTTGAATAATGGTCTCTACCAACACTCACATTGATATCTGACTTACTCCCTTTGCAGTATAGCTGAGAGGCTGGTGTAAGGTTTCACCGCTAAGCTGATCTTGACTTACTTAAAACAATGCAGCTTGCATTTCAACTGCTGTTATAATATTTTTAAAACTTGGATTTTAACTATTTCCCTACACCTTGGATGAAAGCATTCTGTACCTGGGCACTTGTGCAGCTCTAATAATCTAATCAGTGCCACATCTCTGGTAATTGAAATTTTCTTCAGTACCTCCCTCTCTTCCATTTCCTGATTTATAGCTGTTTCTGAGATGTTACTTGTGTCCTCAGTGAAAATACCTGTTCAAGGGGCAGCACGGTGGGGCAGTGGGTTAGCCCTGCAGCCTCACGGTGCCGTGGTCCCAGGTTCGATCCCGGCTCTGGGTCACTGTCTGTGTGGCGTTTGCACATTCTCCCCGTGTTTGTGTGGGCTTCACCCCCACAACCCAAAGATGTGCAGGCTAGGTAGATTGACCACAGTAAATTGCCCCTTAATTGGAAAAAATGAATTGGATACTCTAAATTTATATAAAAAAAATACCTGTTCAATTCACCTGCCACCTCCTTGTTTTCCATTATAGATTTTCCAGACTCAATTTCTATGGTACCAATGGTCATTTTGTTAACTCAATTCTTTTTAAAATATTTATAGAAACTCTGACAACCTCTTTTACATTTCTAGCTAGCTTTCTCTTGTACTCTAATTTTTCCCTCCTTATGAATCTTTTAGTCCTCCTTTGCTGTTCGTTATATTCTGTCCAATATTCTGGCCTTCCACCTATCAGAAATCATATAATTGTTATTGTGCAGAAGGAGGCCATTTTGTCCATTGTGCCTGCACAGGCTCTCCAAGTGAGCATATGACTTGGCGCCATTACCCCACCTTTTCCTTGTACCCATGCAATGTCCTCTTGAATGCCTCGATTGAACCTGCCTCCACCGCATTTCCAGATGGTGCATTCCAGACTTGAACCACTCGCAGTATGAAAAGGTTTCTCACATCGCATTTGCTTCTATTGCAAATCACTTTAATCTCTGCACAATAAGTTTAATGCTATCTCTAACCACGGATGGTGTGTCCGTCTATTGGACATTTTCTTACTCGATGGAATGTATTGGAAAAAAGTTATATCTGGCATTAGCAATCTAGAGTCAGCAGCAAATATCTTTTCAGAATACAACTGGAAATGCATCGCATCCCACCCTGTGGGAGTTCAGGGACGTGGCCGATGCCCCTGACTCCTTCATGTGCGGGAAGTGTGTCCAGCTGCAGCTCCTGTTAGACCGCATGACGGCTCTGGAGCTGCGGATGGACTCACTTTGGAGCATCCGCGATGCTGAGGAGGTCGTGGATAGCACTTTCAGTGAGTTGGTCACACCACAGATTAGGATTGGTGAGGGAGACAGGGAATGGGTGACCAAAAGGCAGAGAAAGAGCAGGAAGGCAGTGCAGGTGTCCCCTGCGGTCATCTCCCTCCAAAACAGGTATACAGTTTTGGATACTGTTGGGGGAGATGACTCACCGGGAAAGGCAGTAGTAGCCAGGCTCATGGCACCGTGGCTGGCTCTGCTGCACAGAAGGGCGGGAAAAAATACTGGCAGGGATATAGTCATAGGGGATTCAATCGTAAGGGGAGTAGAAAGCGTTTCTGTGGTCGAAAACAAGACTCCCAAATTGTATGTTGCCTCCCGGGTGCACGGGTCACGGCTCAGATCGGCTGCAGGACATACTGAAGAGGGGGGGGGGGGGGGTGAAGAGCCAGTTGTCGTGGTGCATACAGGCACCAACGATATAGGTAAAAAAACGGGATGAGGTCCTACAATCAGAATTTAAGGAGTTAGGAGACAAGTTAGAAAGTAGGACCTCAAAAGGTAGTAATCTCAGGATTGCTACCAATACCATGAAACAGTCAGAGTAGAACTTTAAGAATAGTCAGAATGAATACGTGGCTTGAGAGATGGTGCAGGAGGGAGAGATTCAGATTTTTGGGACATTCTAACCGGTTCTGGGGGCGGTGGGACCATTACAAATCGGATGGTCTACACCTGGGCAGGACTGGAACCAATGTCCTGTGGGGTGCTTTTGCTAACACTGTTGGGGAGGTTTTAAGGTAATGTGGCATGGGGATGGGAACCAGATTAGGAAGTTAGAGGTCAGTAAAGAAGCAGCAACTAAAGCCAGTAAGGTACTGGATAATAAACTCAATGTGACTAAGGGGAAGAGTTGACAGGGAAGAGATGATGATCGCAAAGGGACAGGTATTCTGAGGTGCATTTGTTTTAATGCGAGAAGTGTAGCAGGTAAGGCAGATGAATTTAGGGCTTGGATTAGTACCTGGGAATATTTTTTTTTTTTGTTTTTTTTTTAAATTTAGATTACCCAATTATTTTTTCCAATTAAGGGGCAATTTAGTGTGGCCAATCCACCTACTCTGCACATTTTTGGGTTGTGGGGGCGAAACCCACGCAGACACGGGGAGAATGTGCAAACTCCACACAGACAGTGACCCAGGGTCGGGATTCGAACCTGGGACCTCAGCGCCGTGAGGCGGTTGTGCTAACCACTAGGCCACCGTGCTGCCCTGTACCTGGGAATATGATGTTATTGGTATTACTGAGACTTGGTTGAGGGATGGGCAAGACTGGCAACTAAATATCCCAGGGTATAGATGCTTCAGGAAGGATAGAGAGGGAGGTAAAAGGGGTGGAGGAGTTGCATTACTGGTCAGAGATGATATCACAGCTGTGATTAAGGAGGGCACGATGGAGGATTTGAGCACTGAGGCAATATGGATAGAGCTAAGAAATAGGAAGGGTGCAGTAACATTGTTGGGACTTTACTATAGGCCTCCCAAAAGCGAGCGTGAAGTAGAGGTACAAATATGTAGACAGATTATAGAACAATGTAGGAGCAATAGGGTGGTTGTGATGGGAGATTTTAACTTCCCCAACAGTGAATGGGACTCATGTAGTGTTGAAGGCGTAGATGGAGCAGAATTTGTAAGGAGCATCCAGGAGAGTTTTTTTAGAGCAGTATGTAAATAGTCCAACTCGGGAAGGGGCCATACTAGACCTGGTATTGGGGAATGATCCCGGCCAGGTGGTTGACGTTTCAGCCGGCGATTACTTTGGGAATAGCGATCACAATTCCATAAGTTTTAGAATACTCATGGACAAAGACGAGAGTGGTCCTAAAGGAAGAGTGCTAAATTGGGGAAAGGCCAACTATAACAAAATTCGGCAGGAGCACTGGAATGTGGATTGGGACCAGCTGTTTAAGGGTAAATCCACATTTGAAATGTGGGAGTCTTTTAAGGAAAGGTTGATTAGTGTGCAGGACAGACATGTTCCTGTGAAAATGAGATAGAAATGGCAAGATTAGGGAACCATGGATGACGGGTGGAATTGAGAGACTAGCTAAAATGAAAAAGGAAGCATACGTAAGATCGAGGCGACTCAAAACTGATGAAGCTTTGGAGGAATATCGGGAAAGTAGGACAAATCTCAAACGCGCAATAAAGAGGGCTAAAAGGGGTCATGAAATATCTTTGGCTAACAGGGTTAAGGAAAACCCCAAAGCCTTTTATTCGTATATAAGGAGCAAGAGGGTAACTAGAGAAAGGATTGGCCCACTCAAAGACAAAAGAGGAAATTTATGCGTGGAGTCAGAGGAAATGAGTGAGCTTCTTAATGAGTACTTTGCATTGGTATTCACCAAGGAGAGGGGAATGATGGATGTTGAGGATAGGGATGCATGTTTAAATACTCTAGGTCATGACGGCATAAGGAAGGGGGAGGTTTTGGGTAGTCTAAAAGGAATTAAGGTGAACAAGTCCCCAGGATCTATCCCAGGTTACTGAGGGAAGCGAGGGACGAAATAGCTGGGGCCTTAACAGATATCTTTGCAGCATCCTTGAGCATGGGTGAGGTCCCGGAGGACTGGAGAATTGCTAATGTTGTCCCTTTGTTTAAGGGTAGCAGGAATAATCCAGGGAATTATAGACCTGTGAGCTTGACGTCAGTGGTAGGTAAACTGTTGGAGAATATACTGAGGGATAGGATCTATTCACATTTGGAAGAAAATAGACTTATCAGTGATAGGCAGCATGGTTTTGTGCAGGGAAGGTCATGTCTGACAAACCCAATAGAATTCTTTGAGGAAGTGACAAAGTTAATTGATGAGGGAAGGGCTGTAGATGTCATATACATGGACTTCAGTAAAGCATTTGATAAAGTTTCCCATGGCAGGTTGATGGAAAATGTGAAGTCGTATGGAGTTCAGGGTGTACTAGCTCGATAGATAAAGAACTGGCTGGGCAACAGGAGACAGAGAGTAGTGGTGGAAGGGAGTGTCTCAAAATGGAGAAAGGTGACTAGTGGTGTTCCACAGGGATCCGTGCTCAGACCACTGTTGTTTGTGATATACATAAATGATCTGGACGAAGGTACAAGTGGTCTGATGAGCAAGTTTGCAGACGATACTAAGATTGGTGGAGTTGCAGATAGTGAGGCGGACTGTCAGAGAATACAGCAAAATATAGATAGATTGGAGAGTTGGGCAGAGAAATGGCAGACGGAGTTCAATCCAGAAAAATGCGAGGTGATGCATTTTGGAAATTCTAACTCAAGAGCAGACTATATGGTCAATGGAAGGGTCCTGGGGAAAATTGATGTACAGAGAAATCTGGGAGTTCAGGTCCATTGTACCCTGAAGGTGGCAACGCAGGTCGATAGAGTGGTCAAGAAGGCATACAGCATGCTTGCCTTCATCGGACGGGGTATTGAGTACAAGAGTCGGCAGGTCATGTTACAGTTGTATCGGACTTAGGCCACATTTGGAATACTGCGTGCAGTTCTGGTCGCCGCATTACCAGAAGGATGTGGATGCTTTAGAGAGGGTGCAGAGGAGGTTCACCAGGATGTTGGCTGGTATGGAGGGTGCTAGCTATGAAGAAAGGTTGAGTAGATTAGGATTGTTTTCATTGGAAAGACTGAGGTCGAGGGGAGACCTGATTGAGGTCTACAAAATTGAGAGGTATGGACAGGGTGGATAGCAACAAGCTTTTTCCAAGAGTGGGGGTGTCAATTACAAGGGGTCACGATTTCAAGGTGAGAGGGGAAAAGTTTACGGGAGATGTGTGTGGAAAGTTTTTTTACACAGAGGGTGGTGGGTGCCTGGAATGCTTTGCCAGCGGAGGTGGTAGAGGCGGGTACGATAGCATCATTTAAGATGCATCTGGACAGATATATGAACGGGTGGGGAACAGAGAGAAGTAGACCTTGGAAAATAGGCAACAGGTTTAGATAAAGGATCTGGATCGGCGCAGGCTGGGAGGGCCGAAGGGCCTGTTCCTGTGCTGTAATTTTCTTTGTTCATTGTTATTAGCAACAAAGTCGTATTTTTGACACTTCCAACCAATCAGGCTACTGACTCTTACTGGAAGGTAAAATAAGAGTCCCACCACCCGGTGCCCGATGCGGCATTGCCTGAAGTAGAGGTGACGCTAGGTTGGCTCGATGACCTGAGAATCATCCTGCTGGGGAAGTTTGCGGGGCAGCACTGGTCGTCCCTGTCATAAAGCCCATCGGCATTTAAGGGGCATCTTGACAAATACATGAATAGGATGGGAATAGAGGGATACGAACCCAGGAAGTGTGGAAGATTTTAGTTTAGACGGGCAGCATGGTCGGCACGGGCTTGGAGGGCCTGTTCCTGTGCTGTACTTTTCTTTGTTCTTTGTTCTTGTTATTTGTTACATAAGAACATAAGAACTAGGAGCAGGAGTAGGCCATCTGGCCATGTGGGCTCAGCTCCACTTTCTGGCCCGAACACCATAACCCTTAATCCCTTTATTCTTCAAAAAACTATCTATCTTTACCTTAAAAACATGTAATGAAGGAGCCTCAACTGCTTCACTGGGCAAGGAATTCCATAGATTCACAACCCTTTGGGTGAAGAAGTTCCTCCTAAACTCAGTCCTAAATCTACTTCCCCTTATTTTAAGGCTATGTCCCCTACCTTCCTTCCTTCTGGAAGGACCATACACAAGCATTGTCCAATTGAAATCACTGACAAGCTATATGCGATCACGATGAGAGAGTTCAGTTACAGGGTTAATTTTAGTAGAATGTAATTGCACACAATGGGCGGCACAGTGGCACAATGGTCAGTCGGGACCCGGGTTCAATTCCGATCTTGGGTGACTGTCCGTGTGAGCTTCGGTTTCCTTCCACAGTCCAAAGATGTGCGGGTTAGGTGGATTTCGTCATACTAAATTGCCCCAGAGTATCCAACAGTTAGGTCGGGTTCCGGAATAGGGCAGGGGTGTGGGCCCAGGTAGTGTGTGCTCTTTCAGAGAGTCAGTGCAGACTCAATGGGCCAAATGGCCTTCTTTTATACTGTAGGGATTCCATGAATACAGGTAAACTCAGACTTAGGGCGTGGGCAAAAACATCGCAGATGCGATAATGTGGACAAGTGTGAGGTTATTCGACTTCCGGTGGCGGCATGTAGGAGGAGGTCGCACATTGGAGGGCTTCTGCTCGAGGCTTGATTTTTTAGAATTGGCTGCCTGGCACAGGGGCAATTTTTGGCTAAATAAGTGCAGGAAGACATGAGGAGGAAAGATGTCCAAAATCCAAAGGAAAACGGCTGGAATGAAAATTTACCGTCAAGTGGAAGGGTCGGCTCAGGAATTGGAGGGAAGGCGGAGGCTGGGTCGCCGGGTGAGGCCGCACTGCTCACGGCAGAAAATATGACCGAGGTGATGGTCATGGAACTTGAAAAACAGTTCACAAAGCACATGGAGTTGATGAGGAAGGAGATGGTGGCGGTATTGAAGTTGCTGGTGGAGGAGGCAATTGCCCCGGTGAGGGCATCGGTATCGAGAGTATCAGCCGAGGTATGGGAGCACGGTGAGACAATGAAGGAAGTGGCAGAGGCCTTGTCGCAACACAGTGACGAACTCACCTCAATGGGTAAGGAGCTGCGGAGGGAGGTGGAGGCCAACAAGGGTCTATGAGCCAAAATGGAGGACTTGGAAAACAGATCTAGGTGGCAAAATTTGAGAATCATGGGTCTGCCCAAAGGGGTGGAGGACCTGAGGCCGACGGAGTATTTTGCCAAGATGTTGGCGGAGGTGTGGGAGGAGGACAATCCCTTTCGGTAGGAACTAGATCGGGCTCAAAGGGCGTGGAGGCCTAAACCAAAGGCGAATGAGCCGCCAAGAGCAATGACTATTTGTTTCCGTAGATACCGCATGAAGGAGAAGGTCCTGTGTTGGGCAAAGCAGAAGCGGAAGGTGAAGTGGGCTGGAGCTGGTATACATATATAGCAGAACTTTACTGTGGAGTTGGCGAGGAGGCGGGAGGCACTGTATAACAGCAGGGTGCGGTGCCGCACAGTGTACCCAGCTAAGTTGAGGGTGACCTACAAATCCAAAGATATTTATTTTGAGACGGTGGAGGTGGCAGAGGTGTTCGTGAAGACAGAAGGACTGGGGCAGAATTGAGAAATGGGACTGAGGAGTGGTCTTGTACTGAGGGTAGGGGGTTTGTAGGAGTGTATGTAGCTTTATTTTTTTCACTGCACGTTGGCATACGTGCTAAATGAGTCGACGTTGTCTATTTGGACATGGTAAGAGTTGGGATTTTCTTTTTCAATGAAGGTTCTTTGAGGTTTGAGTCTACACTGGGGTTGTGTATTGAAGGGGATTTCTTTGTTCTCCTGGGACCAGGCAGTGGGGAGGGGATTGGAGGGGAGTGAGGCCTGGGTAGGGCCTCCACACTGGCTAGTTTAAGCTGGCCAGTGAATGGGGGTGTGGTGGGGGGAGGCTGCGGCCATCAGAGCCTGATAGAACAGGTTTTGATGAGATGAGGAGGGGTGAAAAGTTGGGGAAGTTGACCAATACTGGGTGAGGTGGTTTTGAGAGGAAGTGGAGCGGAGGAGTCCAGGAGGAGAGTTCTACAATTCATGGGTGTCATTCATTGTACACGTTCGGGAATTGGATGACCTTGAATATTGGTGGGCGGGGTGGGGGGGGGGACTATATATGTTAATGGTGACTATGGGCGATTCCAGATTCCTGTTTGGGTTTTTTATTCTGACATTTATGTTGTCATGCGGGCTATTGTTTGGGAGTTGTCGGGAGGATGGGATCGTTGTTGCTAATAATTGGCATTATATTCGTTACCGTTTACTGTTTGTTGTTGGGTGTAAAGTTTGAAGAATATGTGAAAAAGGAGAATAAAAAATATATTTTTTTTAAAGTGAGAAGTTATTCACTTTGGTAGGAGGAACAGGGTGCAGGGTATTTCTCAAATGGTAGGAGATTGAGAAATGTTGATGTCCTACAGGACCTGAGTGTTAATTCAAGTCACTGAAAGCCAACATAGAGGTGCAGGAAGTAATTAGGAAGGTAAATTGTTTGTTAGCCTATATTACAAGAGGATTTGAGTACAGAAGTAAAGTTATCTTGCTTTAATTGTGTAGATCCTTGATTAGGCCGCACCTAGAGTATAGGGTACAGTTTTGGTCCTCTTACCAAAGGATATACTTGCCATAGAGGGAGAGAAGCAGAGGTTCGCCAGACTGATGCCTGGGGTGGCAGAATTGTCCTTTGAGGAGAGATTAAGGACTACGTTTGGCCTACATTTGTTAGAGTTTGGCTGAATGAGAGGTGATGTCATTGAAACGTACAAAATTCTTACAGGTCTAGACAGAGTAGATGCAGAAATGATGGCATCTGGCAGGGGTATTGAAGTCTTGAACCAGGGGGCGCAGTCTCAGAATAAGGGGCAAGCTATTTCAGACAGAGTTGAGGAACAGTTTCTTCAGTCAGTGCGTAGTAAATCTTTGGAATTCTTTACCGCAGAGGCCGTGGAAGTTCAATCATTGAGCATGTTCGAGGCAGAGATCAACAGATTTCTAGATACCAATGATATCAAAGGATCTGGAGATAGTGCAGGAAAATAGCATTGGGACAGATGATCAATCATGATTTTAGTTGAATGGTGGAGCAAGCTTGAAGGGCTGAATGGTCTACTACTGCTCCATCTGTTGGGGCTGGTTTAGCTCACTCGGCTAAATCGCTGGCTTTTAAAGCAGACCAAGCACGCCAGCAGCACGGTTCAATTCCCGTACCAGCCTCCCCGGACAGGCGCCGGAATGTGGCGACTAGTGGCTTTTCACAATAACTTCATTGAAGCCTACTCGTGACAATAAGCGATTTTCATTTTCATTTTTCATTTCATGTTCCTAAATATGCTCTGCACGTCTGTAACACCATTCAACAAACAAAGCAGACACACTGACCAGAAAACATGCACACACTACTTTAAATCTTGCCATTTTAACAAATGCGCAGAAATCTTAAAAGTACATATGATGGCACCATGCGAATAATAATATTGACATCAGGGACGGGATTCTCCGGTTTCCCAGCAGCCAGGAAACCTGCAGGCAGGGTTGCTATGCCAGCAAGAAAAGAGAATTTCAATGGCCATATTTATTAATAATTGTTTATTTACTATTCAAATGTGCAATTAGCCACATCCGAGTTCCCAATTAAAACCCTAAAAGCATAAGAACTATGAGCAGGAGTAGGCCATCTAGCCCCTCGAGCCTGCTCCGCCATTCAATAAAAACATGGCTGATCTTTTTGTGGACTCAGCTCCACTTACCCGCTCAGCCACCATCACCCTTAATTCCTTTACTGTTCAAAAATCTAACTATCTTTGCCTTAAAAAAATTCAGCGAGGTAGCCTCAACTGCTTCACTGGGCAGGGAATTCCACAGATTCACAACTCTTTGGGTGAAGAAGTTCCTCCTCAACTCAGTCCTAAATCTGCTCCCCCTTATTTTGAGGCTATGCCTCCTTGTTCTAGTTTCACACGCCAGTGGAAACAACCTCTCTGCTTCCATCTTATCTATTCCCTTCATAATTTTATACGTTTCTATAAAATCCCCCCTCATTCTTCTAAGTTCCAGTGAGTATAGTCCCAGCCTACTCAGGTGTCTCCTCATAAACCAATCTCTCAACTCTAGAATCAACCTAGTGAACCACCTCTGCAGCCCCTCCAGTGCCAGTATGTCCTTTTCTCAAGGAAGGAGACCAAAAATGTACACAGTACTCCAAGTGTGGCCTCAGCAACACCCTATATAGCTGCAAAATAACCTCCCTGTTTTTAAACTCCATCTCTCTCGCAATGAAGGACAAAATTCAATTTGCCTTCGTAACCATGTGGTTAAAGTGTTGGAAAACATGGTCCTACATTGCTCCCCAACCAAAAGGATAAATGACAGTAAATGAAGGACATACAAAAACTGCCAGGATGCCTCAATAAATGTTTTGATTTTGGTTTTCTTTTGGGGAGATGGGGTGGGGAACTTAGCAAACCTCTATTTAAAAACTTTAGCAATGCTTTGTTGGGAACTGTGAGCAACCACCACTCTATGGTAAAGCTGAAAACAGTTGGGCTTTATTCACAGCCGTTAGGAATGGCCAGGTTCTCTCGGTCCCGAAAAGCACCCAGTGTTCCTCAGATTATTTTGGAATATTAAGGTATCTCACAATTTTGAGCAACAGGTGCAGCTAGGCATTTCACAAAGCCACTATTGTAGTATCAATCTCCTCTAACAGGATGCTGCCATCATGTTAAAAAGACATTCTGCCTACCACACAAATGAGCAGAGTAGGTACTGTATGAATTTCAGTGTCGGTGTGATGCCAGGTAGGCCATACATCCCAACAACCAGGAGAATGTATCAAACAGCACATCCTTTAGGCTATTCGCAACAGGCAAAGTACTGATCGTACTAAACCAGCCTGTGCTTGCAAAACTCAAAGCATAGTGTCCAACATTAGATGTGATTCTGCAGTTGGACAATACTTGCTAAACAATCCTGATTGTACCACGAATTGACACCAATTTAAGGTTATTAGTCAAGCTTACAGTGTGGCTCACTTACCCATGTTAGAGGCTACATATAATCACCACAGGGTCCTGTCCAGTGCAAACAGAAAGAACATGGCCATGAATTGCAGCTTTTTCAACAAAGAAAAAACTAGCGGGACAGCCAATCCCTGGTTTATTCCGTTGGCAATGCCTTGACCTATCATTGTTGACCTGGCTGGTTTGAATTTTAACCAAAACTAGGCAGTTAACTGTCCCTGGTGTAATATTCACATCAATGTCTCTACCAATCAGAGTCCATTTGCCAACCAAACAATACCCTGTTCTCATGCATTAGAAGTTGTTCCCTTGAAATTTGGTATTCTTGCAAATCTGTCCTGATCAATGCAAGGTGAAAAGCTTTGGCAGCATGTCTCCTTTTTCAGCAATACTCACTAGCAAGTGACTGCCTTAAGATTGTACAGAAGCAAGTGTCAGGTGGATGTACCTTTAAGAAATGGGTGTTTATCAAATAGCTGCAGGGATGCCAGTGTGCGGGTAGAGCTGGGCTGACTTTGTCGTTTTACTTTCGTTTTGAGCTGAAAATCTGCTTTGTGGCTTTTTTTTTGGTTTTGTTTTCAGAGTTGTTTTCAAAGCAAGCAGATGTGTAAAATGATCTTTCTACAAGCTAAAGAATGTCTTCAGCTCATCAATGATTTCAAAGTAACACCTGTTTCTGTAAGGAATGCAAACCCACTGTCTTTGTTAAAAAAAAACATTTTTTGACTTATGGATGTTGTTTGAAAAGTATTAAGGGTTACCTATAGTGTATTGCATCTATGGGGTTACGTGTGTTGGTGGTTGATAAGATGTTTACTGTGTGTTTATGAAATGTTAATGTTCATAGAATAAACATTGTTTTGTTTTAAAAATACTTTTAAGGTCTCTGTTGCATAACACCTGGAGAGTGGACCCTTGTGCTCCCCATAACCAAAATCTATTAAAAGTCATGGGTCAGGTGAACTCCATGATATATTTGGAATTTTCTAAACCCTGGCCCATAACAAATGTTTCATAACTGCAAAGAACAATTCTGGTGAAAGGTCATTGACTTGAAAAGTTAACAGTTTCTCTCTTCAAAGGCAGTCTGATTTAAGAGTATTTCCAGTGTTTTTTGGTTTTCAACTTCAAATGGTGTTGCTCAACTCTTTCAAAAACAGCTAAATAAATGTCTCGTGAGGAACATAATTGGTAGTTTCAGGCATCAGTGTGGACTGAAATGATTATCTACTTCACAGGCCATAATAATATTCTGCTGTTGAGCTCTCGTGTGGGGAGAGTGCTATCCGCAGAAAGCTACTGAGCAGGATAGATTTTTAAAAAATTCTTCCACAGGATGTGGACATTGCTGGCTCGGCAAGCATTGTTGTGCGTCCTTGATTGGTTTCTTGAACTGCTGCAGTCGGTGTGGTGTAGATACATCCACAAGGTCTTTGGGAGTTCCAGGATGTTACTCAACTATCGTGAAAGAACGATGATACATTACAATGTCAGGATGGTGTGTGACTTGGGAAGGGCCTTGAAGGTGGTGGTGTTCTCATGCATTTGCTGCCCTTGTCTCTCTAGGTGGTAGAGGTTTCAGGCTTGGAAGATGCTGTTGAAGGAGCCTTGGTGAGCTGCTGCAGTGCATCATGTGGGTGGTGCACACTGCTGCCACTGTGCGTCAGTGATTGAGGAAGTGAATGTTGAAGGTGGTGGATGAGGTGCCAGTCAGGCTAGCTGTTTTGTTCTGGATGGTCTTATATTTCTTGAATATTTAGTGGAGCTGCACACATCCAGGCAAGTTGAGAGTGTTCCATCACACTTCTGACTTGTAAATTTTAGATGGTGGACAGGCTTTGTGCAGTCAGGAAGTGAATTACACGTTCCACAATTTCCGGTGTCTGACCTGCTCTTGTAGCCACAGTATTTATTTGGCTGGTCTAATTTCTGATCAATAGTAACCCTAGGGGTGTCAGTGATGGCAATGCCACTAAATGTCACAGGGAAGTGGTTAGATTCTCTTCTCTGTTTTACTTTGCATCCCACGCCAAGCTTCGCTCACTGTCTCATTGTCTCCAATTTTCTTCCTAGGGTCTGTAATTTTCTTTCCTGGACCTGTGCTCTCAAGGTTCCTCTCTTTGGCTCTCTCACTCGTACCTCTCTTTTTCCAACTGGTATCTAGCCGCCACTTCTTTTTGCCAGAATCACCTTGTCCACAAAAAGATGCAAGCTACCCTGACCACATGATCAATCTACCTTTTTCTTTCCACCATTTTCTCCTGTGTGAATGCCAGTGATGAGTGCTCTGCTGCAGAGCGCTGTTGCTACAGGCTGCTTTGACACATTCTCTGCATGCAGGGACAAGCAAAGGATGATGATTGTGCTGTACCATTTACAGCTCCTTTAAAATCATCTTTTGTTTCTTCATTTGTTCTATCACTACCCTTTTTTGCCTTGCAACATCATCTCCTAATCTCAATCTTTTTCACCCTTCACAGACTTTCCTTTCCATTCTTTCCTCTCTTTCGCTAACTTAAAATCTGATACATCTGCAATATTTTCCACTCCTGACAAAAAGTCGCAGACCTGAAACATTTAACTCTGTTTCAGTACCTCCATATATTCTGCCTGATCTGCTGAGAATTTTTAGCATTTTCAGTTTATATTATCTAATTTCTAAGATTGCATATAGATTGTTGGTTAAGCCGCAGTTTGGACATTATATTCTGTTTTACATGCCTCACTTTAGGAAGCTGTCAAGGTCACTGTGAGATTATAGAACTATTTCACGAAGGTTATAACATAAACGATAGACTTCAATTAGAAAAAAAAGGAGATAACTGGGTTCTATTAGAATAAAGACTTCTTTTTTACAGATGTAACCAAATCTTCAAATTGAATCAAACATTTAGAAAATCCCGCTGGTCAGTGAAACGGTAACCAGAGGACATAAATTTCTGATCAAAAAACCAAAGAAAGGAATTAAAGTAAACTTCCGTACACAGGTGTATAAGCATAGAATGCTGATGGAAGTGGAATCTATAGAGCTTTTGGAAAAGAAATATCCAGAAGGATATCAGGAAATGAGATCAAGTACATAGGTTCTTACAAGGATGCTATGGTTTTAATGTCCATCTCCTATAGTTCAATGAACACCTGGAGATATAATGTCGAGCTTTTCTCACGGCTATTCGAATTTAATCAGCAAGTACCAATTTTTCAATTCACCACTACCACCACCAGCAGCAGTGTCTTTGACATAAGTTAGAATATGTCCCAAATACCTGAGGTTTTGGGGAAGAAAACAGGCACAAAGATTTAGAAATTATAAATGTGTTTTTGTATAGTGCCTCTCACAACTTCAGCATTTCACAGCCAGTGATGTACTCTGAAGTATACTTGCTGGTGTTACAATGTAGGTATTTGGGACTGCTATTTAGAAAGGATGACCAAATGCTTAGTATAAGAATAAAAGCAAAATCCTGTGGATACCGGAAACACTGGATGAACAGGGGTATCCACTTGCTGAAGTCTAGGTCTGAGGCGTTCAAGTCAGGCGACCCTGACTTCTACAAGAAAGCCAGATTATGATCTAAAGAAATCCATCAAAGATGCCAAAACACAGTACCGGACCAAGCTTGAGTCCCAGGCTAGCCACAAGGATCCCCGCCGCCTATGGCAAGGTCTCCAAAACATAAAAGGCTACAAGATGAAGGCATGTAAAATCGTTGGCCCCAACGCACCCCTCCCTGATGAGCTGAATGCATTCTATGCCCGCTTTGAGCAAGAGGTCAGCGAGAGCGAGCTCTCCATCCCAGAAGCCGTGGATGAACTTGTATCTGAGATCACCACTGCAGACATCAGAGCAGCCTTCTTAAAGGTCAACGCGCGGAAAGCCACTGGCCCGGATGGGGTACCCGGATGAGCACTCAGGTCTTGTGCGGATCAGCTGGCGGGGGTATCCGCAGACATCTTCAACCTCTCTTTACAACAATCTGAGGTCCCTATCTGCTTCAAGAAGACGACCATCATCCCTGTACCAAAAAAAAGTCAAGCAGCGTGCCTTAATGACTATCGTCCAGTGGCTCTTACATCCATCATCGTGAAGTGCTTCGAAAGGTTAGTCATGGCACAAATCAACTCCAGCCTCCCAGACTGCCTTGATCCACTACAGTTTGACTACCGCTGCAACAGGTCCACAGCAGATGCCATCCCCATGGCCCTGAACTCTACCCTGGAACACGTAGATAGCAAAGACACCTATGTCAGACTCCTATTTATCGACTACAGCTCAGCCTTCAACACCATCATTTCTACAAAACTTATCTCCAAACTCCGTGGCCTTGGCTCCTCCCTCTGCGACTGGATCCTGAACTTTTCCAACCCACAGACCACAATCAGTAAAGAGTGGCAACAACACCTCCTCCACGATCATCCTCAACACCGGTGCCCTACAAGGCTGTGTCCTCAGCCCCCTACTATACTCCTTATATACCTATGACTGTGTGGCCAAATTCCCTCCAACTTGATTTTCAAATTTGCTGATGACACTATCGCAGTGGGTCGGATTTCAAACAATGAAGAGACAGAGTACAGGAATGAGATAGAGAATCTGGTGAACTGGTGCGACTACAACAATTTCTCCCTCAATGTCAACAAAACGAAGGAGATTATCATCGACTTCAGGAAGCATAGTGGAGAACATGCCCCTGTCTACATCAATGCGAACGAAGTAGAAAGGGTCGAGAGCTTCAAGTTTTTAGGTGTACAGATCACCTGTCTTGGTCCCCCCATGCCGACACTATAGTTAAGAATGCCGCCAACGACTCTACTTTCTCAGAAGACTGAGGAAATTTGGCATGTGAGGTGCGACCCTCACCAACTTCTACAGATGCACCATAGAAAGCATTCTTTCTGGTTGTATCACAGCTTGGCATGGTTCCTGCTCTGCCCAAGACCGCAGGAAACTACAAAAGGTTGTGAATGTAGCCCAGTCCATCACGCAAACCAGCCTCCCATCCATTGACCCTATCTATAATTCCCGCTGCCTCAGAAAGGCAGCTAGCATAATTAAGGGCCCCACGCACCCTGGATATACTCTCTTCCACCTCCTTCCGTCAGGAAAAAGATACCAAAGTTTGAGGTCACGTACCAACCGACTCAAGAACAGCTTCTTTCTTCCCTACTGTCATCAGACTTTTGAATGGACCTTCCTCGTATTAAGTTGATCTTTTCTCTACATCTTGCTATAACTGTAACATTATATTCTGCAGTCTCTCTTTCCTTCCTTATGTACAGTATGCATTGTTTGTACAGCATGCAAGAAACAATACTTTTCACTGTATACTAATACATGTGACAATAATAAATCAAATCAAATCAAATCAAAATCTGAAATTAAAATAGAATTTGCTGCAAAAACTCGCAGGTCTGGCAACATCAATGGAGAAAGAATCAGAGTTTGCATTGTGAATTCAATATGACTTTTTCAGACCTGCTGAATGTACCAGCACTTTCTGCTGGCTGTAAGCAGACCTTAAGGGGAAGGAGGAAGTGAAGACCCAAAGGAGGTTTGGCAAAGGGATTCTTGGGAATAGGGTCTGGGTGATTGAAGGCAAAGCTGCCAATGTTAAGCTAAAAGGACTTCGACCTTGGAATGAAACAGAATTAAACATTTACAAACAGCAAGCATGCTAGATTGCTGTATAGTGACCACTGTTGGATCTGCATGTTCATGGTGTTGAATTAAAGCAACAGCAATGTTGTCCATCATGATCTGACAGTCAGACTGTTGGCTAGACTCACACAGGACGAACTGCCATTTGGACAAGACTGGAGGGACAATCTCTGCTCATGGAAAAAGATTACAGAAAGGAAGAAAAAGCTGGGGGTGCACAAATAATGAAAATATTAAGAAAAATATATTAAGAATGAAAAAAGAGCATAGAAACTAAATGGAAGAAATCACTGATGGTATTTATTGCCTGTTATTGGACTTGCAATGAAAATCTTTCAAACATAACAATGTAAAGGCTATGATCAAAATGAATCAAAATTTGGAAAAAACCTGAAAACAATGTATTTTTCACCAGTTTGTCTGAAGACAGCCACCAAGTCCAGTCACATTCTTCACAAATTATTTTCCCAAGCATAAATACAGCATTAAATAGCCCTCCAACGTATAAGCGTTTATCATCTGCCCTATTAATGTCTTATTTTATTGCTTAATGTTGAGTAACCATTTTCTGAAATTTCATTCTGGGATGTGGGCGTCACTGGCTAGGTCAGCATTTATTGCCCACCTCAATTGTCCTCAAGAAGGTGGTGGTGAGCTTCCTTCTTGAGCCGCCAAAGTCCGTGTGGCATAGGTTGTAGCCACCTGGGGTGGCCACTGCCCAACACAAAATGGAAGATTGCAAGGAATGCAGGGAAAATGGACATGTTGTAAAGCAAGCAGCTTTCAAAGCGATTGTATATTGGGACGGCTGCAGAAACCAGTTTTGACTGCTGCAGAAACCAGACAGCACTGTAAAAAGAAACCAGTTAACATACTAATGAGGCGATACCGGGCGATCCCCAGATACAATGGAAACAAGTTAAACACAGATCGATACATTCAATGGAAGGCCAGACCTTTTAGCGCCAGAGAAGCCCAAAACAATAAGTCCCAAGAACCGCCCCAGCGGCCGAGGAACTGCCCCATGATTGGGGGGTTCAAACATATCGATTGGGAAGAGACCCAATCGATTCCAAGCAGGTAAGGGAGTCTGCCCAAAGGGGCGTGGATCCCCTGGGACCTATAAAAGACAGGTTCACACATGGTTCAGTCTTCTGATCCAGCCTTCGGACAGCAGCCGCCAACAAGTAAGTGCCTCACAACGATCGCTACCAGAGATAGGCACTCCTGACCCCTTTTTATTGATACCAACCTGAAGTCTGCAGACCAGAGCAGAGCAAGAGGCCTTGTTCCCTGACCCAGCAGTTCCTTCGAGATAAGTATTAGTTATTTAGCGGTAGGAATAAGTTTAATCCTTTTAGCGTGTGCATGGGTAGTTATTATAATTGTATTATAATAAACTCAGTTGTTTGGACTTACTAATTGGTGAATGGTTTTATTGCTTTGAACTTCACCTTGAAACTTGTGGCGGTGTCTTAACGACGCCTGGCGACTCCAAAGCTTAGAAAAGAAACAGCCAAATTGAGTGCTAAGCACACTTTGCAGAACGACCAACAAGGTACACCCACAGTGCCGCTGGGGAGGGAGTTTTAGGATTTTGACCCAGCAACAGTACAGGAACAGCGACATATTTCCATGTCAGGATGGTGAGTGACTTGGAGGGGAACTTCCAGGTGGTACTGTTCCCACTTGTCTGCTGCACTTGTCTTCCTTGGCGATAGTGGTTGTGGGTTTCGAAGGTGCTGCCTAAGGAACTTTGAACCTGGAGTTCATCCTGTAGATGGTACACATTGCTGCTACTGTACGTCAATGGTGGAGGGAGGGAATATTTGTGGAAGGAATACACTGCTGCTACCCTGGGTCGGTGGTGGTGGGAGTGAATGTTTGTGGAAGGTATGCCAATCAAGCAGGCTGCTTTGTCCTGGATGGTGTCAATCTTCTGGAATGTTGTTGGCTGCACTCATCCAGGCAAGTGAAGAATATCAATCTGGCCTGTTCTTGCAGCCTCAGGATTTATATGGCCAATCCAGTTGACTTTCTGGTCAATGGCAACCCCCAGGATCTTAATACTGTTGGATTCAGCGATGGTAATGCCACTTAATGTGAAGAGGATGATTACATAGAACATAGAACATAGAACAGTACAGCACAGAACAGGCCCTTCGGCCCTCAATGTTGTGCCGAACAATGATCACCCTACTTTAAACCCACGTAACCCGTATACCCGTAACCCAACAATCCCCCCATTAACCTTACACTACGGGCAATTTAGCATGGCCAATCCACCTAACCCGCACATCTTTGGACTGTGGGAGGAAACCGGAGCACCCGGAGGAAACCCACGCACACACATGGAGGACGTGCAGACTCCACACAGACAGTGACCCAGCCGGGAATCGAACCTGGGACCCTGGAGCTGTGAAGCATTGATGCTAACCACCATGCTACCGTGAGGCCCATTACATTCTGTCTTGTTGGAGATAACCACTGCCTGGCATTTTTGGCATGAATGCTACTCGCCACTTGTCAGCCCAAGCCAGGATATTGTCCAAGTCTAGCTTCATTTGCACGTGGACGGTTTAGTATCGGAATCGTGAATAGTGATTGCATAATCATTGACCTTATGATGGAAGGAAGGTCATTGATAAAGCAGCTGAAGATGGTTCGGCCAGAACGAACTCCTGAAGCGATATCCTGCAGTTGAAATAACTTACCTCCAACAACCACAAACATCTTCCTTTGTATAAAACAACTCCAACCAGCAGAGAGATTTCCCCCTCATTCCCATTGATTCCAGTTTTTCTAGGACTCCTTGATGCCACATTTGCTCAAACGCTGCCTTGATTTCAAGAGATTTCATCTCTGGAATTCAGTTATTTTTCCCTTGTTTGAACCAGCGCTACAATGTCAGGAGCAGAGTGGCCCTGGCGGAACCTAAGCTGAGCATCAGTAAGGAGGTTATCACAAGTGTTGCTTTATAGTGATGTTGATGTGGAATCTTCTCCTCCAGATAGTCTTTGATTGTCCAACATAATTCACGGTTGGATGTAGCATGGTTTCAGAGCTGAGATCTGACCGGTTGGTTGTGAAATCGATTAGCACTCTCTATCACTTCCTATGTTTGGCATGTAAGTAGTCCTGTGCTGTAGTCTCACCAGGTTGACATCTTATCTTTAGGTATGCTTAGTGCGGCTCCTGACATGCGCTCCTGGGCTCTTCATTGAACCAGGGTTGATCCCCTAGCTTGATGGTAATGGTAGAGTGAGGGTCATGCCGGGCCACGAGGTTACAGATTGTTGTTGAGTTTAGTTCTGCTGCTGCTAATGGTGCACAGCACCTCATGGTTGCCCAGTTGCAAGATCTATTGAAAATCTGTCCCACTGAGCACGGTGGTAGCGCCACGCAACATGATCGGAGTATCCTCAATATGATGACGGAACTTTGTTTCCACAAGGACTGTGCAGTGGTCACTCCTACCAATATTGTCCATGAACATATACATCTACGACAAATGATCAGGTCTTTTTCCCTCTTTTTGGTTCCCTCACCACCTGCCACAAACCCAGTCTCACAGTTCTGTCCTTTGGAACACGACCAACTCGGTCAACAGCAGCGATGGACACTGAAGTCCCCCACCCGAAGTACAATGCCCTTGCCACCCTCAGCGCAACCTCTAAGTGGTGTTCCACATGGAGGAGTACCTATTCATCAGCTGAGGGAGGGCAGTGAATGACAGGAGGTGTCCTTGCCCATGTTTGACCTGATGTCATGTGACTTCATGGACTCCAGAGCTGATGTTGAGTAATCCCAGGCAATCCCCTCCTTAATGTATACCACTGTGCTGCCACCTCAGGTAGGCCTGAGCTGCCGGCGGGACAGAGCATATCCAGTGTCTGGGACATTGTCTATAAGGTATGATTCCCTAATTCTGACTAGATCAGGCTGTTGCTTGACAAGTCTGTGAAACAGTTCTCCCAATTTTAGCAAAGGCCCTGAGGTTAGTAAGGAGGACTTGGCAGGGTCAACTAGGCTGAGTCTGTCATTCTCATTTTCGGTGCCTTGGTCGATGCAAGGTGATGCATTTTGTTTCATTCCTTTTTGTCGACTTTGTAGAGGTTTTGATACAACTGAATGGCTTGGTAGGCCATTTCAGAATCAACCACATTTCTGTGGGTCTGGAGTCAGATGTAGGTCAGGCCAGATATGGATTACAGGTTCTTTTCCTAAAGGACATTAGTGAAGCAGCTGGGGTTTTTACGACAATCAACAATGGTTTTATGGTCATCATTAGACCTTTAATTCCTGGTTTTCTTTTGCCAGTAAATCATTCTGATTGAACTTTCAGGTGTTTCACAGAACATTTTGGTACCACCTATTTTATCAGAAAAAAACTGAATACTTCAGAATTAACAAAAACACATGCTAATAGCCAATAGTAACAATTGATAATTCATTGTGAAATCATTTCCTTTAGGAGTACTGACAATATTTAGAAATAACTCATGACTTTGCTTGATAAATTATTCTCACTATTAAAAATGTAGTCTTACCAGTACTGGACATATGATTCACTCTTGAAGGGGTCAGCAGCTCAATTGACTGATCTCGACCGGAAAGTCCATCTGAAAGTGAAAAGGATTCAAACTCATAACAGTCTGCGGCATCTGTTGTGATCCAGGCAGTTATATTTCCAAAGCATGGGGCATCCAGGGCTGGGAGGCGGGGCCAAAAAGAGGGATAGAAAGAGGAGAGATTGGGGGGGGGGGGGGGGGGGGGGGAAGAGAGATGGGGGGGGGGGAGATGGGGGGGGGGGAGATGGGGGGGGGGGAGAGATGGGGGGGGGGAGAGATGGGGGGGGTAGGGTAGAGAGAGAGATGGGGGGGGAGAGAGAGAGATGGGGGGGGAGAGAGAGAGATGGGGGGGGGAGAGAGAGAGATGGGGGGGGGGGGGGGGAGAGAGAGAGATGGGGGGGGGGGGAGAGAGAAAGATGGGGGGGGAGAGAGAGATGGGGGGGAGAGAGAGATGGGGTGGGAAGAGAGAGATGGGGGGGAAGAGAGAGATGGGGGGAAGAGAGAGATGGGGGGGGGAAGAGAGAGATGGGGGGGGGGAAAGAGAGAGATGGGGGGGGGGAAGAGAGAGATGGGGGGGGGAAGAGAGAGATGGGGGGGGGAAGAGAGAGATGGGGGGGGAAGAGAGAGATGGGGGGGGAAGAGAGAGATGGGGGGGGAAGAGAGAGATGGGGGGGAGAGAGAGATGGGGGGGAGAGAGAGAGAGATGGGGGGGAGATGGGGGGGAGATGGGGGGGGGGGAGATGGGGGGGAAGAGAGAGAGAGAGAGATGGGGGGGAGAGAGGTTGGGGGGGAGAGAGAGATGGGGGAGAGAGAGATGGGGGAGAGAGAGATGGGGGGAGAGAGAGATGGGGAGGGAGAGAGAGATGGGGGGAGAGAGAGAGATGGGGGGGGGAGAGAGAGATGGGGAGGGAGAGAGAGATGGGGAGGGAGAGAGAGATGGGGAGGGAGAGAGAGATGGGGGGAGAGAGAGAGATGGGGGGGAGAGAGACGGGGAGGGGGGGAGAGAGACGGGGAGGGGGGGAGAGAGACGGGGAGGGGGGGAGAGAGATTGGGGGGAGGGGAGGAGAGAGAAAGGAGAGATGGGGAGGAAGAGAGGAAGGAGCAAGAGGAGAGATGACGGGGAGAAAGAGATGGAGGAGAAAGAGAGATGGGGGGCGGTGGGGAGAGAAAGTGTGCATGCAGCACACGCCCAGCTGTGTGTGGAATTTATCACAAACAATGGAGTTTCCTCTGAATCAATAATATTTATTTAGTTTGCCAGTATTCACGTCTTCTTTTGCAACATTGAAGGTATACTTGCAATTGACAGAGTTACAAGGCACCTGCTTTGGGGGGGGGGGGGGGGGGAGAAGAAATTTCATTTTCATGTGATTTACGGACGATGTGGCTTGATGTTGACAGAAACCGAACCCTGGGAGGTGCGAGCTAAAAATAGCTCAAGCACTCAGGTCATTAAAATGTATAAATTTGAGAGGAGGGCGGTTTTGTCAGGCCTCGGGGTCAGTGGGAAATGGTTCTGTTTCTGGTCAGGCAATGAACAATCAATGTGAACAAAATACTGAATAAATACCTTTTATTTTTAAAGCGCGTTATGTATATACGTGGTGTACGCCATTTAATTCCCGCATGTTACCCACGCATACAAGGAGTCATTTTACTCTCCTTTGCATTCCCCTCTCGTTTAAAACTACTGAAATCACAGAAAGGTTAGTCTACTTAAAGGGAATATTTTGTGTACACTTTTCCGGCGTTGGACTGTTCCAGATTTTTTTTCTGCTTTCACCTATTGCAAAAGTCAGTGATTATCAATCGTTTGACGTCACCTCCGATCGATTTCCAGATCTCAAGTTTCACTTCCCGCTCACATTTTACTCTGACGTTAACATTCCATTTACTTTTTTCTATTCTGACAGTCACCAAAACTAATTTGTACAAAAGTGTAACTGGATTACCCAGGCGCCATAACAATAAAATGACAGAGAAATTAAAAATATTTAAAATGGCACTTTCCCATCACTTTGCCGAACGAGGGAGGTTGCCCAGTCCTTTTCGGAACAGTCGGCCAATAATAGTAAGCGTGGCATTTTATTATTTAAGTTGACGCAAGTCACTGCCCATTCGGGGGGGGGGGGGGGGGAGGCAGAGAAGTGTAACAGTCAAAAATAAAAGGCCCCACGTAGAGACGCTGTCCTTAGCCATCTACAGTATTCGCTTACAGTAATTCCAGTCTAGTGCTGGCTGCTTTGTGACAACACACTCAAAACCCTATCAGCTCACTACTCATCTACAGAATGATGTACCAGTAAATAGAACAGTATAGAAACGTCGACCAAGAATATACCCTCCCCACCCCCCAATTTGTTCGGACAACTTTCACCTACACAAATTGTGAAAAGGCAGTTCCAGTGTTTAATTCAGTGTTTTCCTCCCACCAGAAGGCGATTCGCATGCGATAATGACGCAATCAACAAGGAAATGACCCAATTTCATTCAATTCCTGTGAACTGAATCAAGTCATTATATATTCTGCAAGCAGAAGAGCTCCGTTCAATTTGGCAGTGCCAGAGTCATGCTGCTTCGCATATCAAATACATTCAAATATTACTGGAGAACGGGAACTGTTGAACACTTCAACTCTCCTCTCGATTAAACGGGATGCGGCTAGAGAGATTGGTGGAGTTAAGGATCGGGGAGGAAATATGGTGCAAAGGGGGGTAGACATCAATGGGGTCTTCAGGGACTTCTACGAGAAACTATCGGTCCGAACCCCCGGTGGAGGAGGGGGGGATGGGGCACTTTTTGGATCGGCTGAGATTCCCGAGGGTGGAGCAGGGACAGGTGGAGGGGCTGGGGGCGCCAGTTGAGCTGGAGGAGCTGGTTAAAGGGATAGGCAGCGTGCAGTCGGGGAAGACGCCGGGGCCGGATGGATTCCCGGTTGAATTTTATAAGATGTATGCAGACCTGTTGGGCCCCCTGTTGGTTAGGACCTTTAACGAGGCACGGGAGGGGGGGAGGGGCTTTGTCCCCGACGATGTCTCGGGCGCTGATCTCCCTGATTCTTAAGCGGGACAAGGATCCCCAGTAGTGTGGGTCGTACAGGCCGATCTCACTCTTGAATGTGGACGCCAAGCTGTTGGCAAAGATCTTAGCCACGAGGATAGAGGACTGTGTGCCGCAGGTTATCCACGACGATCAAACGGGGTTTGTGAGGGGGAGGCAGCTGAACACTAACATACGGAGGCTCTTGAATGTTATAATGATGCTATAATGTTATACCCTCATGTTATAATGAGGGTATATATGTTCAAGATGGTAGCTCCCATGACTATAGCAAATTCATTTATGTTAATGTTTCATATAAACTGATTTTGGCCATCAATATTGCCACTCTAGTGGCAGCACTTCAAGAAACAAATAAATATTACAAGCGTTACCACTTAAATACAATTTAAATGGAAAGTGTTCCAAAGCACTTCACAAACTGACATGAGGCAAAACAACCGAGAGAGAAAACATTCAGCAGGTTGACTGATAATTTGGCCACATAATATTTTGAGACGGTTCTGAAAAGGAAAATGAGCTGAAGAGATTTAGGGAAGAAATTTCAGAGAGTAGATCCCAGGGTCACTCATGGCTTTGCTGCCAATAGTTGGACAAAGCAGGAATTTGCAAGGAGGAGAGGGTAGACTTAGGGCAGGAGCAGATTGCAAAGATAAGGTGGGCACATTTGGTGAGTGTGAACATTTTAAATTTAATTTATTGTGGGTGTAGGTTAGCGGAAATATTATTTTTAAAGTTCCTTTTTTAATTTGGGTGTTCAGGAGTCATAGATCTTTACAGCACAAAAAGAGGTCCTTCTGCCCATCGTGTGTGCTGACCGTCAAGCACCTATTGTTGAATTTTCGGTCTTGAAAAGTGCCCAGTCCACCTCAGATTAGGGTACGGTATCTGAAACAGGTGAAGCTGGCCATTTCATGCTGCTACTATGTAGTACAACACAATCGGTATTCTCCATTTACAAGATGCTGCCATTGAGCCAAAAAAATGATCTGCCAATCACACAAATGAGTAATATAGTATATGAATTTGAGTGCCAGTGAAATGTTAGGTGTGTCGGCTGCAGGTCCCAATGACTGGTGGTCATATCAAACAGCATGTCCCTTTAGTTGTTCACAACAGGCAAAGTACTGACCACAGACCCATGCTTGCAAAACACAAATATAACGTCTCGGTATTAGATGTGATTTGGCAATTGGACAATATTTGCTGAACAATCCCGAGTGTGTTAAAAATTACACTGCCAACCAATTTAAGATCATCAGTGGGGCTCATAGTGTGACTCATTTACAAGTGCTAGAAGCTACATATATTAATACACAGGTTCCTGTCCTTTGCAGACAGAAGTAATATGTCCACACATTGTGCCTTTCCAACTAAACAATATAGGTGACAGCTGATCCCTAGTTCATTCCCAAGGGCAAAGCCTTGACCAGAGTTGACCTGCCTGGTTTAAATTTGAACAAAGCCTGGCAGTTAACTGGTGCATTCTCCATTGCAAAACCTAAACCAGAATCCACTTACCACCAATTAGCACACTCTTCTCATGCAGTATAAATTGTTGTTCTCTTTACTTATTCTTTCAATTGTCCTGATGCGTGCATGAAAAGCTTTGACAGCATGTATATTTTCTATGAATACTCAAGTTCTGTACTACCAAACAACTGTACTTTTAATTACATGATCCTTGTTCTAATAATAATAATCTTTATTGTTGTCACAAATAGGCTAACATCAACACTTCAATGAAGTTAATAGTTACGGCCAATGTAATAAAGATAATAAGATCCATACGTTTTGGTGCAATGCTGACTGCTGTATGAAGTATATGATCTATTTTGTCAGGATTTTAAACTAGCATTTACTATCAACTCTAGCACAGTTAACAAGAGAAAATATATTGTTAAAATGTCAGAAATATTTTGGATTGAGAAATGAATTTGGTATAAATTTAGGAGTAGCTATTTGCAAATGTGTGATTTTACACACATGTATTTTACACATTTTATGCACATGGGGTGGCATGGTGGTTAGCACCTCTGCCTCACAGCGACTGGGACCCGGGTTCAATTCGACCTTGTGACTGTCACAAGGTTCTCCCTCCCTGTCTGCATGGGTTTCCTCCGGATGCTGCGGTTTCCTCCCACCGTCCAAAGATGTGCAGATTAGGTGGATTGGCCACGCAAAAATTACCCCTTAGTGCCCAGGATGTGCAGGTTAGGTGGAGTTACAGAGTGGGCAGAGGTAGAGTGCTCTTTCAGAGGGTCAACCCAGAGTCTATGGGCCGAATGGCCTCCTTCTGCACTGTACAAACACTATGGATTCTATAAATCAATTCTCATAAACTTGATTATAGTAAGCTTGCAAAGTTCATAATCCATTGGCTCTTTAAACTTGTCCCAAAACAAAGTGTTATCGAGCAAAATAGGAAAAGAAAATTTGATTTGACACATTGTTGAACCCAATTTCAACGAATGCAAACTTTCCTTGTAGTCTAGTCACAAAACAACATAAAATAGTGATTTTTAAAAGGATTTTTAAAAGCAAACCTGTCAACATAAGGTGCAACGGTATCTTTGACAAAGAGTCATCGGACTCAAAACTTTAGCTCTTTTCTCTCCCTACAGATGCTGCCAGACTTGCTGAGATTTTCCAGCATTTTCTCTTTGGTTTCAGATTCCAGCACTAATTTGCTTTTATTTAGTGCAGAGGTATCAAATGACTTTTATATTATGAATAAGGCAAACTGGTTTTAAATTTATTAGAACATGGAACAGATGCAAAAATAATCCTTCCATGACATACAAGTACTTTACATTAGAAATAAAGCTGATATGCCAAAGATAAAATGCACTATTTTGAGACAATTGAGAGGATTTCAATTTTGTGTTTTAGTTCAATTCATTTTACCATAAAAATATACTAGATTTGTCTTCATAAGTGTACATGGCCACTGTTCCATTTAAAAGCTTACATTGCACCTTAAAATCTACATGCTGTGTGTGTTTAGGTCAGCAAACCCAAAACCAAAATAATCAAAAAACCAAAATGATTATTTCATGAACATTTATATTGAGTTATCCTAATGTCGGCAGGATTTTTAACAGACTGACCAAAAAAGTTGGTAATTGAAGCTTGTTGCAATCAACAATGAATAAATAACTGTGACGATAGCTCAGTAACTAACCATCCTTTAATAATACAACCTAAACAAGGATCATAGCAGACCTTCTTAAATGGTCTATGAGTTTCTATTCTTTAAAACATGACAGAATTCTCAAATCAGCAAATTCTTGTCAGTTTAGCAATGCAACAGCTGTGGTGGTTAGTGCACTAACTCCAGTATTCAAACTCAAATCATAAAAAGCTGTTCACTTTACAAAAATCGGCATTAAATAGTTTGTCAGATATATATAACTGTACAAATAAGAAGAAACTTCATTTTCACTCTGATGATCTGTACTATAATGTGAACACTTTCCTTCCATTCAAATCTGTTCACTTTGGGATTATTTAGCAACCTGTTTTACCACAGTTTATGAAGCAACAGCTATGAAACTGTCAAACCTACGAGCATATAGTAGGTGATTAAATGACAATAATTTATATGGTACATTTGTGCTATGGGAAAAACTGGCTTATATTGCTTTGCAACTGAAAAATCATACAAGATAATGCTCTGGATTTTGTGTTAATGGTGAAGCTACATTCACTATAATTAGGGAGTCAATCTGACAGCAACACCTGGCATCTGCACATTCAATTGTGAACATGAAAATCCAGACGTTTCTGTCAAATATATCTAACTTTCACATGATATGCTGTAACAGTATCAGCATTGAAAGACATGCAATGGGGTGAACCTTGGGTACTTGCCCACTAGTCCCCGGCTGGTACATTCAAGAGAAAGTGAAAGTTGTATAACCTCTCTGGCCCTGAAAAAGTTAATTTTACAAATTTAGTGTTGCAAATTTACTTTTCTGGTCAATTTCTCTTGTATCTCTCTTAACTAATCTTTATTCTATCCATGCTTTAAATCTAATCTGTATTTCTTGGTTTGGACTCTGCATGGCTCAGTGAGAGATATTCAGTCTAATAGGTTGAAGAACCTCACTTTTTTTGTGACCCACACTGGGTCAGAGGCCGACTTAGAAGTCTTTTAAGTCAAACTTAAAAGTTAAACTGTTTACAAATTGTTATTTTGTGACAGCTTGTGGCTAGCACTGTGACTTCACAGTGCCAGGGTCCCAGGTTCAATTCCACGCTGGGTCAATGTCTGTGCGGAGTCTGCACATTCTCCCCGTGTCTGCGTGGGTTGTCTCTGGATGCTCCGGTTTCCTCCCATAGTCCAAAGACGTGCAGGTTAGGTGGATTGGCCATGCTAAATTGCCCTTAGTTCCAAAAAGGTTAGGAGGAGTTATTGGGTTACAGGGAAGTGAGGGCTTAAGTGGGTCGGTGCAGACTCGATGGGCCAAATGGCTTCCTTCTGCACTGTATGTTCTATGTATAGGATGGACCTCAAATTGACAGGGTTACTTTGTACAATCATTACTTTTCCCCTATGGATTTCAGTTACCTCTTTTAGACTGGTAGACATAGGAATTTTTGCTTTCCTTACTGTACAAATAAAGTAACATGCAGATATAAAACACCCAATATCTAAAGGGAGAATCTACACTGACTTGATTTTTAAACCGGTCAATGAGAAGATACCAAAGCTGCAACTGTGATTTATCCTTAGCCCCATATTCTTCATCTACCTACTGTACCTTGACAACATCATCCTAAAATATGGGCACCATCCAAAGATATAGGGTTAGCTACCGAATGAATGCTGATGATACTCAACTCGATCTCTTCATCGGTTTGGATCCTGCTATGAATTGCATGCTCTCAGATTGCTTGTCAGATGTACAGTTGTAGATGAACCGGAATTTTGTCCAATTCAATGTGGGAAAGGCCACACCCATGATCTTCAGCATCCATTAGAAACTCCATACCCTTACCATGAATTCCACCATTTTCCCAGACCATTTACAACCTTGCCATGCTTGACTTCAAGTCTCTCCTCCTATTTCACCTGCTTCCACTTCTTAACATCACCTGCCTCCACTCATCTGTTGCTGGTGGGCTCCTTCCTCCCCAAATTTTAGTTCAGCCAAAACTCTGCTGCCTTTCACTCTCCCAAACCATCTCCTTTTATTTGTCAACCCAGTTCTTACCCATGTTGGAGGTACTGGGGACAAAGAACAAATTTAAAATTTGCAACCTAGCGTTTGAATTTCTTCATAATCTCGTCTCCCTATATCTATATCTATCCCCAGCCCTACAAAGCCTCCCGAGAACTCTACCTTCCTCAGACTGTGGCCTCTCATGCATCTGCCCCTACTTCACCCAACCATTAGTATCCGTACCCTTCCTTCCGAAAAACTTTCTGCCTCATCACCTCCCTTTTCTCATTTAAGGACCCCTCTTTCACTGAGCTTTTGATTATCGCTTCAAAAATCTTCCGTCCTCACCCATTTTTGTCTGATTATGCTTTGAGTGTTGTACGTATTTTTGGTGGTTGTCATTGTTGTCACGATAGGGTTTTTTTTGGAAGCAGGTGTAGCTACTGTTGGTAGGCTGCCAATGTGTGGACAGCAAGGCCACAATAAAAGCAAACAGTGGTATTGATTTAGGGATGTTTTTCCACAGCACAGTGACAATGCCCTTAAACTACTTCATATAGTGTCACTGGATATTTTACAACCACTGAAGCAGGCAGGTGGGGTTTCAGTTTATCTTCTAATGTGAAAGACAACACCTCCATCAATGGAGCACTTCCAGTACTGCACTGAAGTGGCAACCTAGACTAAGTGCTCACTTCCAGTCGGGGTTTGGACCCACAGCATTCTGATTCAAGTCAGAGTAATGTCACTCAACAGGCTGACAATACAATAGACAAACTGCCTCACTGTGTGTCCCATGCCATTCAATCTTCCTGCCTATTCTCAAGGCCTCTTCCCATGCTCTTCAAATAAGCCAGTAAAGAAGGCACAAAACATACTCGCTTTTATACCACTGCTGTTCAAATTCCACAACCCCTGTGTTCAGGAGCCAACAGCTGCTCTGTTTACACTGCAAAATTCTGTGTCTGGGTTAACAAAGTAATGTAAACATCAAAAACTGGCTTATGGATGCCTCTTGGAATCCAAACAAAAAGACACATCAATTAAAAACAGGTAGTTGATTGATGCACCATTGCTCTGTACCTCCCTAGAAGGCACTACAAACTCTGTAAGGTGCATAACTTGTTTTACAAAATGTTACAACATTGTCACTTTGAAAAGACTCTGACTACATATAGAATATTGTTAATGTTTAATTTAGAGATCATCAGGAACAGAACATGGCGAATAAATGAAAACAGACTAACAATAGCTTTCTGCGAGACTAGCTGCCTGCCACCTTTACTTTCCAGAATGCTGCTTCATAGGTTATTACTTTTGCAGCAGTAATTAAAATATCTTTTCATAACATTTTCATTATCCAAATACCTTGACAATTTTTTTAATCAACACAACCCAAGTTAATACCATCCTTATAGGCATCACAGAGACATGGCTGCAGGGGGTTCAGGACTGGCAGTTAAACATCCAAGGATATACAACCTATCGAAAAGACAGGGAGGTGGGCCGAGGGGGTGGGGTTGCCTTGTTAGTTAAGAACAAAATCAAATCTATGGCACTAAACGACATACGGTCGGATGATGTGGAGTCTGTGTGGGTAGAATTGAGGAACCACAAAGGCAAAAAAACCATAATGGGAGTTATGTACAGACCTCCTAACAGTGGTCAGGACCAGGGGCGCAACATGTACCGGGAAATAGAAAAGGCATGTCAGAAAGGCAAGGTCACGGTGATCATGGGGGACTTCAATACGCAGGTGGATTGGGTAAATAACGTAGCCAGTGGATCCAAAGAAAAGGAATTCATGGAATGCTTACAAGATGGCTTTTTGGAACAGTTTGTCATGGAGCCCACAAGGGAGCAGGCTATTCTGGACCTAGTGCTATGTAATGAACCAGACTTTATAAAAGATCTTAAAGTAAGGGAACACTTAGGAAGCAGCGATCATAATATGGTTGAGTTCAGTCTGCAGTTTGAAAGAGAGAAGGCAAAATCGGATGTAATGGTGTTACAGTTAAATAAAGGTAATTACGAGGGCATGAGAGAGGAACTGGCGAAAATCGACTGGAAGCAGACCCTAGTGGGGAAGACAGCAGAGCAAAAATGGCAGGAGTTTGTATGCATAATTGAGGACACTGTACAGAGGTTCATCCCCAAGAAAAGAAAGATTATCCGGGGAGGGATTAGACAGCCATGGCTGACAAAGGAGGTCAGGAAATGTATCAAAGAAAAAGAGAGATCCTATAAAGTGGCCAAAAGCACTGAGAAATCAGAAGATTGGGAAGGCTACAAAAACAAACAGAGGTTAACAAAGAGACAAATAAGGAAGGAGAGGATCAAATATGAAGGCAGGCTAGCCAGTAATATAAGAAATGATAGTAAAAGTTTCTTTCAATACATAAGAAACAAACGACAGGCCAAAGTAGACATTGGGCCAATTCAAACTGATTCCGGAAGGCTAGTGATGGGAGACGAGGAAATGGCTGGAGAACTTAATAAGTACTTTGCGTCTGTCTTCACAGTGGAATACATGAGTAATATCCCAAAAATTATAGAGGGTCAGGGGGCTGAGTTGAGTATGGTTGCCATTACAAAAGAGATGGTGCTAAAAAAGCTAAAAGGTCTTAAAATTGACAAATCTCCCGGCCCCGATGGGCTACACCCAAGAGTTCTGAGAGAGGTGGCTGAAGAAATAGCGGAAGCGTTGGTTGAGATCTTTCAAAAATCACTGGAGTCAGGGAAAGTCCCGGACGATTGGAAGATCGCTGTTGTAACCCCCTTGTTCAAGAAAGGATCAAGACAAAAGATGGAAAATTATAGGCCAATTAGCCTAACCTCGGTTGTTGGTAAAATTCTAGAATCGATCGTTAAGGATGAGATTTCTAAATTCTTGGAAGAGCAGGGTCGGATTAGAACAAGTCAACATGGATTTAGTAAGGGGAGGTCGTGCCTGACAAACCTGTTAGAATTCTTTGAGGAGGTGACAAGTAGGTTAGACCAGGGAAACCCAGTGGATGTGGTCTATCTGGATTTCCAAAAGGCCTTTGATAAGGTGCCACACAGGAGGCTGCTGAGTAAGGTGAGGGCCCATGGTGTTCGAGGTGAGCTACTGGCATGGGTTGAGGATTGGCTGTCTGACAGAAGGCAGAGAGTTGGGATAAAGGTTCTTTTTCGGAATGGCAGCCGGTGACCAGCGGTGTCCCACAGGGTTCAGTGTTGGGGCCACAGCTGTTCACCATATATATTAATGATCTGGATGAAGGGACTGGGGGCATTCTAGCAAGTTTGCCGATGATACGAAGTTAGGTGGTCAGGCAGGTAGTGCTGAGGAAGTGGGGAGGCTGCAGAAGGATCTAGACAGTTTGGGAGAGTGGTGCAGGAAATGGCTGATGCAATTCAACGTGAGAAAATGTGAGGTTTTGCACTTTGGAAAAAAGAATCCAAGCATAGACTACTTTCTAAACGGTGAGAAAATTCATAATGCCAAAGTACATCTGGGAGTGCTAGTCGAGGATTCCCTAAAGGTAAACATGCAGGTTGAATCTGTGATTAAGAAAGCGAATGCAATGTTGTCATTTATCTCAAGAGGGTTGGAATATAAAAGCAGTGATGTGCTACTGAGCCTTTATAAGGCTCTGGTTAGGCCCCATTTGGAGTACTGTGTCCAGTTTTGGGCCCCACATCTCAGGAAGGACATACTGGCACTGGAGCGTGTCCAGCGGAGATTCACACGGATGATCCCTGGAATGGCGGGTCTAACATATGATGAACGGCTGAGGATCCTGGGATTGTATTCATTGGAGTTTAGAAGGTTAAGGGGAGATCTAATAGAAACTTACAAGATAATACATGGCTTAGAAAGGGTGGACGCAAAGAAACTGTTTCCGTTAGGCGAGGAGACGAGGACCCGTGGGCACAGCCTTAGAATTAGAGGGGGTAAATTCAGAACAGAAATGCGGAGACATTTCTTCAGCCAGAGAGTGGTGGGCCTGTGGAATTCATTGCCGCGGAGTGCAGTGGAGGCCGGGACGCTAAATGGCTTCAAGACAGAGATAGATAAATTCTTGATGTCGCGAGGAATTAAGGGCTACGGGGGGAATGCTGGTAGGTGGAGTTGAAATGCCCATCAGCCATGATTGAATGGCGGAGTGGACTCGATGGGCCGAATGGCCTTACTTCCACTCCTATGTCTTATGGTCTTATATCTTGATACAGATGACAAAGCAGAACTGCGATCGATGCCAGGCATTGTATTTTTTTTTTAAATAAACAATCTGAGAAGATAGCCACAATTTGACACAAATTTGAATCACCACAGCTAAAATGTTTCCAACTCCTTTAAAAACAACATAGACTTTCCTTTTAAACAATGCAGCTGACAAAATCCTGTGTGAATTCAATAACCCTGGGACAAAGCCCGTGCATTTTTATTGGGAACGGTCCCATTCTCGTTTAAGGCAAGAAATATTTCAAACAAAAGCAGATTTAATAATAATAATCGCTTCTGGTCACAAGTAGGCTTCAATAACGTTACTGTGAAAAGCCCCAGTCGCCATATTCCAGCCGAAGAGGCCGGTATGGGAATTGAACCCACGCTGCTGCCTTACTCTCCATTACAAGCCAGCTATTTAACCCACTGTGCTAAACCAGCCCCTACTGTGTGTGAAACAGCATCACTGAGTGCATGGCTGTGATTATGGGATTGCACAAACAGCAAATTCTAACCTCACTTTTCTGAAAATATTTAGTTCCAGTTTAGCTGAGTTCCAGCATTCTGAGTCGGGGGTTGCAGGTTCAAGTGCTTTGTCAAAATTGAAAGCATAATCTAAGCTGATACGTCTGTACAATGCTACGTTGTCAAAGATGTTACCCTTCAGAACAAACATTAAACAGAAGTCCTGTTTTGTTGAAAGTTAGATTCCCTGACACTACCAGAAAAAGTGACAAGACATCTCCCAAGTGTCCTTGCCAATATTTTCTCTCCATTAAATATCAAAAGCTGATTAACTGGTTATTCATCTCATCATTGTGGATCTTGCTGAACCAAAGTAAAGCTGCACAACAGCAGTAACTGTATTGTACAGAGCAGTTGCCATCATCACACTCCCATACTGGAGTGAGACCCAGACTGTGCATCAGCGACACACAAGAGCTAGAAATTCCCATCACCATTGCCTCTGCTGCATCCACCAGATTCAATGGGATGATCATCAAACAAACGCTAGTGTTCTTCATGCAGAACTCCTGCAAAAATTAACAATGATGGACTGGACACTTGAGCTCTTGGGCCTAAAATCGTCACCCCAAGCCAAGACGCTCAAATACCAACATTCCACGGAATGACAAAGAAAACACTTCAAAGACACCGTGGAGCTCTCCTTGAAGAGTGGCAGCATTGTCATTACTGATTGGAGGTAGCTTGCTATCATTCAGAACGGTGTCAACTTGTCAATCAAGCCTTGAATCACATCTTAATGATGAGTTGGAACGGCAGCAGAAAAAAGGAAGCAAATCCTGCACTCTGGATCCTTCTACCTCATGGAACATCCTGACCCATGCGTCAAAGATCTGTAGGTCAAGAATTGACCTATCCAATCACATGAACAGCCATGGCAGAACCTCAAGACCCTGAGTTGTCATCATTCTTGAATCAAGGGACAGCAAACTACTTCAGAATTATGTGATTGTATGTTAAAGGTGTCAGGGAAACAAATGTAGTTTTAAGGGATTTATATTTGTATTGGTAAACATTAGAAATAAGGTATAGTTGGCAGCACAGTGGCACAGTGGTTGGCATTGCTGCCTCATGGCGTCGAGGACCTGGGTTCAATCCCGGCCCCGGGTCACTGTCGGTGTGGAGTATTCTCCCCGTGTCTGCTTGGGCCTCACCGTCACAACCAAAATATATGCAGGGTAAGTGGATTGGCTCACTAAATTGCCCTTTAATTGGAAAAAAAAATTGGGTACTCTAAACTTATTGACAAAAAGAAATAAGTTTTGTTAGAAATGGGTTTAATTTAATGTTAATTTAATGGCTAGAGAAGGAACATCTCTCAGCTTTGTTGGAAGAAAAGCCATACCACGGAGTAATGGTTGAGAAAACAAGTGCAGAGATCTGATGAGCAGCTAGTTAAGGAAACTACAGTAATGAAGAAAAATGTGTCCAAAAAGTCTGAAGTTAAGAGGACAGAGACCAAGATATTCAAAATAATTCAAGGAAGTGTAAACAAAGCGTTTTGAGTTAAAGAGACAATTACAGCAACTAGAGTCAAGGTGATGAAAGGCTTGATGTCATTTTAATACAGGCCGGGAATTGAAAGTTGAAGCAATTATGAGCACTTGGCACATCAGTCAAGGCAAAGATCTCCAAAAGGGTTGGTGTTAAATCCTGGATTGGATTCACTGTTAAAGGTGGAGCGGAAGCTTTGTTTAAAAGTGACATTTGGAAATTCTGGTCTGGACTTCAAAGAGTAAACCGCTACATAAGAGCATAATTATGAGAGAAGATTTTAAAGCATTGTTTTGGGAATTGAGTTTGGAAACTCTCGCGTGACAATCATCTAGGGGGATTCCAGGGCGGCATGTGCCGCTGTGGTTAGCAATGGGACTGCGGCACTGAGGACCCGGGTTCGAATCCTGGTTTTGGGTCACAGTCCGTGTGGAGTTTGCACATTCTCCCCATGTCTGCCTGGGTTTCACCCCACAATCCAAAGAAGTGCCACGCTAAATTGCCCTTAATTGGAAAAGAAAAATAATTGGCTACTCTAAATTTATTTTAAAAAAGAAAAAAAATCTAGGGGGATTCTGCTACAAACATTCAATTGGGGTTCAGAGTGGAGAGTATATTGCCCATAACTCTCTTGTGCACTTAAAAGGGACATGGTGTCAATGAGACCCTAGTAGATTAAGATGCACTTTGTAATCCGTGTTAATCCTAAAATTTGTGTGTAATTGTTAAGCTAAAGCAGGAAGTAAAGGCATATTGCATTTAATCTAATTTTTTCATATTTAATAAATGTTTTTTTCTTGTTAAAACTAATTAGCAGTCATGTGATTCTATTCCTCCAGGTTTTGTAAAGTCAATAAAAATTACGGTCTATTGAGCCAGTGTACCATTCTAGGATCTTCCAGTCCAGTTATATCAACTGGGATCGTAACAAGGGATTTAATGTGGTGTTGTCTAATTAAAATTGGACGGTAGCTCAGTGGTTAGCACTGTTGCTTCATAGCGCATGGGCCCCAGGTTCGATTCCTGGCTTGGGTCACTGTCTGTGCGGAGTCTGCACGTTCTCCCCGTTTCTGCGTGGGTTTCCTTCGGGTGCTCCGGTTTCCTCTCAAAAGTCCCGAAAGGCGTGCTGTTAGGTAATTTGGACATTCTTAATTCTCCCTCCATGTACCTGAAATGGCGTTGGAATGTGGCGAATAGGGGATTTTCACAGTAACTTCATTGCAGTGTTAATGTAAGCCTACTTGTGACAATAAAGATTTTAAATTGCCAACTAGCTAAAAGTGTGATTTTGATTAGTAGAAAATGCTTTACATACAGTACAAGTGTAATTTGTTACATTTATTTAACACCAACTACTGCCATTCAGTGCAATACCTAGTATTAGCCTTTTTTGACCGAAGTTTGGAGATCTGGCATGAATTTATTATACATGGCAATCCTCAGAGCAGCTTCTATGTTTCTGCTCAGCAGTTGACAGCAGTTAAAAAATACTGCCAGGAATTTGATATGCCAGTCCCGCCCAGCTGCCCACCCATTGCGTATTTAGACCTTATCTGCTGCCTGTGTGTGTATTGATGGAGCTAATAGTTGTTATATTTAAAATAATGACTTATGTAGTATATATATATATATATTACTCTTGAATCCACCAGGATGATAAAATGACCAATAGTCTTCTTGTTGAAAGATGAACTATTTAATGAGTTAGAAAATAATAAACAGTGAGTCCTTTTACTTAATACTAAACTAACAATAAAGAATTAAAGTACAATACAGATAACTATATAACTATACACTATTATAACAAACTAGCTTTAACTTCTCTCACTCTAGCTATTCTGTCTTGCTTGTTCACTGTTCTGAATCACATCATCATCTGATTATCTGACTTAGAAAAGGCGGGAAATCAGTTCTTATAGTATCTGACTGTGAGCCATCTAGTGTTGAAATGATTGTACTACATTTACATACACTGATCATAGATATTGATATATGAATATCACTATAATAGTTAAAGGTTGGACATGCTACCTTCTGCTGTGCTTGGCGTGGATACAGCCCACCACTTACAGCATCCCAGGCTATCGCCAAGAGTCGCCAAATGGGAAAATGCCACAAACTATTTTGTCATTACCATCAGCATCATTTATAAATATGCCACTTAATTAAAGAAATTGAGGTTACGCATAATGTAACTTAACAATAATGAAGGAGGTGGTACATTCCAACTTTGTTTCAAGGTGGCACAACCAGCCCATTTAAACCTCAGCAATGTTGTTTGGAGAATAGAGCTGTTATCGTGGTCAATTCGACCACATAGAGAGTCATTCAGAAGCCTATCCCAATAAATCCATCAACTGTGATGAGACTAAAGCCCTAAAACCACCAGTTGTCGGGCTTTAGTCTCCTCACAGTTGATGGATTTATTGGGATAGGCTTCTGAATGACCCTCTATGTCCTGAATAAGATTATCCAGAGTTTTGTACACCTCCACAATTGCACACCATCATTTGTCTCTTACACAAGTCAGACAGTGTTTGGTAGCTAAATCACACTGGCATCAATGCTCGAAAAGCAGTGGGGATTGTCGAATTGACCACGATAACAGCTCTATTCTCCAAACAACATTGCTGAGGTTTTCATGGTGTTAAAGTCCAGTGTTTTCACTCATCTTGCACACCATTTTAGCACGTAAGCAATAATCAGTAACCACGGAGGTAAGGCATACATAACAATCAAAAACCACTCACACATTGCTTTTTGCCTCACCGTTTTACCAACAATCAGACAAAAATGTTAACGGCGCAAGTGCATATAAAGCGAAAATACAAGATATCACATGCCTACGGCTGTCTATTACACATTATATATTTAACTAAAATGTAATTAACCATATCTGGATTCCCAATTAGCTGCATGTAGCTGGATAATGATGATAATCTTTATTGTCACAAGTAGGCTTACATTACACTGCAATGAAATTACCGTGAAAAGCCCCTATTCGCCACATTCTGGCGCCTGTTCGGGAGAATTCAGAATGTTCAAATTACCGAACAGCACATCTTTCGAGACCTGTGGGAGGAAACCGGAGCACCCAGAGGAAACCACGCAGACACAGGGAGAACGTGCAAACTTCGCACAATGACCCAAGCTGGGAATCAAACCTGGGACCCTGGCTCCGTGGAGCAACAGTGCTAACATATTGAATCAGTTTGACAGATGTGATTAGTTGTGCAAATTTTCTTTCTTTCTACCCAGAGAGCAAAATCATCAAGTATATTCATTCAATAATTAAACATGCATTAATATTCAACAATAATAGGTGGTCTCCAACCTCTTTTGTCAACCAAAGCAGCCAAGAAATTGCTTCAAATGAATCTTAATTTAAAATAATGCTGCATACCTCTTCTGTGTATCAAATGTACTCATGTGCAGGATTTCACTCTAGATTATAATCCAAACTGGTACATACAACCTTGTAGTTTCCTCACTCATTCTGAAGCTTTCCAGTGTTCTTAATAAAAATGTATTAATCGAATTAAGACTAACTCCTTTGAAAATTCCAGCATGCTATGTATTCAAGTGAAGTTTTGAAGATTCACTAGACCTAAAGAAAACACATAGGTCGGGGAATCCGGTGGCGGCTATGAGGGAGTAAGTCGCGCATTTGGTGGCTCTCGCTCCGGTCAGACTTTAAGACCTTTTTCCCTGACTTTTTTGAACTTTTGAGCACTGGAGTGAAAAGCAATAGCACTCTAGATCTGAATCCATACAGAGTTGTATGGACTTAAGGAGCAGAAGGGAGCAAAAACAGGTGAAGAAGGGGCTGAACAAAGGTGGTGTGGAAGCTCAAGTAGGAGGAAAGATGGCCGATGAACGGACCATGGAAAGGACGGTCCAGTCAGCACTGGACAACTTGCTGCAGGTCATGAAAGAGAGCTTCGCAGCACTGAAGCGGGATAATTTGGAACCGCTCCAGAAAGCGGTGGAGCACTTGACCAGAGGCTGGATGCTCAGGATAAGAAGGTGCAGGCACTGGAGAAGACAGTGGAAGAGCAGGCGGATTTCCAAACGGTAGCGGACGTGGAAATTAGTACGTTGGAAGGAGCAGCAATCAAGGCTGATGGACAAGCTGGAGGACCTGGAAAACAGGTCTCTCCGGCAGAATCTGAGAATCATTGGGCTCCCGGAGGGGGCCGAGGGAGTGAATGCCACGGCATGTGTGGCAGACATGCTGCAGAAGCTGGTGGGGATGATTTCTTCCCATTTCCGTTGGAACTGGACAGGGCACACAGAGTGCAGGCGATGCAGCTGCGAGGGGGGGGGGGGGGGTGGCGATGGTGGTCAGGTTCCATAGGTTCGTGGACATGGAGCGGGTTCTACAGTGGTCCAAGAGCACGAAGAGCTGCTCATGGAACAACAGTGTCCTGCGCATCTACCAGGATCTGAGCCAGGAGGTGGCCAGAAGGAGGGCAGCCTATAGACAAATTAAAGAGATCCTGTTTAAAAAGGTCAAGTTCGGGCTACCTTTCCCGGCGTGACTTTGGGTCACATATCGGGAGCAGCAACGTTATTTTGACGACCCGGAGGAAGCGATGGACTTCGCTAAGGGGCATGTACTGGTGCCGAACTGAGGACCCATGGACTCTAGTTAGAGTGTATTAAGGGATGTTTGCATTTGTTCACAGATTGCCCTTCGTGTTAGCGATGTCGTTCGGCATGCTCTTTTACTTAAAATTGGGGCTGTTCTTGTGTTTGTGTTTGCCTGTATGAAAGTTTTAAAGTTAAAGCCAAAGTTATAGTTAAAGTTTTAGTTGTTGGGTGCTGCGGAGCTGTTCGGGTTCTTTTTGCTTTTTTTATGGGAATGTTGGGAGGAGGGTGGATGGTAGCGCCCACCTCATTACACAGTTTCAATTCCACTATGGTGGGGGTGAGCTTTGTTCTTTGTTTGTTTTCTCTCTATCACGGTCCCAGAGCGATCGCTCAAACAGGGCTGTTCTGGGGAGGTGGTGTTGATGGGAGCAGGGGGACAATAGGTGGGAGACATGGTGGCGCCGGAGTTGAGAGCCACCAGGCTAGCTGTTTTGAGCTAGTCAACGGGAGCGAGGTGGGTTGTGTGTATACAGTCAGTGTATGGCAGGGGTTAGGTTACAAGGGGTTATTGCTGGGGAGGGGGGGTTAGAAGATGATCTGCTGACGAGGGAGTGAACTGAACCAAGTAACAGGGAAGGGGTCGGGGGTGGGAGTTGCCAAGAGGCGGACCAGGGGAGGCGCGGTACATGGGCAGGGTGTGGGCCCAAGAAAGGGGATCGTTGATCGGTGTGGGGCGCAGGATGCCCTTCAACCAGGCTGATCACCTGGAATGTTAGAGGATTAAACGGGCCGGTCAAGAGGACACCTGTGTTCGCGCATTTACAGTCTCAATCCGCGGTTCTTCTTTAAAAGAATCAAGAAAATCCTCCTGGGATTTGTTTGGGCGGGAAGTCCCGGTAAAGAGGGGGATGCTGGAACGGAACCGTAGCGAGGGGGTCTGGCGTTGCCGAACCTCAGCAACTACTACTGGGCGGTTAACAGAGCCATGATAAGAAAATGGATGGCGGGTACAGGGGCACCAGTTTGGCAACCCTGGTCACGGCTCCCCTGCCGCTCCCGCTGGCCAGGTACTCCACCAGCCCTGTAGTGGTGGCGGCTCTGCGGATTTGGGGCCAATGGAGGCAGCGCATGGGGGAAGTGGGAGCGTCGGTCTGGTCCCCAATATATGACAACCACCGATTTGTTCCGGGGAAGATGGATGGCGGGTTTCGAGCGTGGCGGAGGTGGGAAGGATGGGCAACTTGTTCCTGGAAGGGAGCTTCGCGAGCATGAGGGCGCTGGAGGGGCTGGTGAGGGGGAATTACTTTTGGTACTTGCAGGTGCGGGATTTCGTACGTAGACAGGTCCCGTCCTTTCCACGCCTTACACCAAGGGGGATCCAGGACAGGGTATTTTCCAGGGGGGAGATAGGAGAGGGAAGAGTCTCGGATATTTATAAGGAGCTTATGGGAGCGGAGGACACAGGGACCGAGGAAGTGAAACTCAAGTGGGAGGAGGAGCTTGGTGGGGAGTTGGAGGAGCTTGGTGGGGAGTTGGAGGGAGGTGTATGGGCAGACGCTCTGAGGAAGGTAAATGCAACCGCAACATGTGCCAGGCTCGGCCTGATTCAGTTCAAGGTGATTCACCGGGCCCACATGACGGTGGCCCGGATGAGCAAATTCTTTGGGCTGGAGGACAAGTCTGCTAGATGTGGGGGAGGACCAGCGAACCATGTCTACATGTTCTGGGCGTGTCCAAAACTCAGGGGATACTGGCAGGGATTTGCGGACGTCATATCCCGGGTACTGAAAACAAGGGTGGCGATGAGTCCAGAGGTGGCGATTTGTGGTGTGTCCGAAGACCCGGGAGTCCAGGAGGGGATAGAAGCTGACGTTGTGACCTTTGCTTCCCTGATAGTTAAATAGATGTTAGTCAACCAAATAGAACAGAGGTCCCCGTGTGATACTATTTCACAATTTCTTCAACTCTGTTATGTGCATCCATCTGCTATTGCATTGGCATCCACATTACAGCAATGTACAAATATTCAATTCCTTTCTTCAACAAAAGCAAATAACCATAGTGGATTACCAATGACACAGCTTTGTAGGTCTGTTCATTGTTTCCAAAACCAACAGAGGTCTTAGATACGGGAACTCTATCCAAGTATAAGTAGAATTAGTGTAGCCTTGACAAAGTGAAACCTGGAAGCAAAAACTGGTTGGGAATTATTTAAACAGATCCTACAATAGATGGATGTCTTGTTTTCACAATGCAGAATGATCAACACCCATTGCTGCAAATTAACTTAATTAATAACAACTGCAAGGCATCTGCAGCCTTGTTACAACCTACTCTAACAACGGCTAACTGACCTTCAACTCCCAGTCAGCTACCCAATGAAGTAGGGTGTAGAATATTACATTTAATTAATACTGGAACCTACAACCACAATTGCCCTATCATGAAATTGGTTATCTCACTTTTACCAGTAGAGATAAATATTTCCTGATTGAAATGTTACCGATTGCCCTCAGCAGTTTTTTCCCCAAGTCATGACGTTTCAGCACCCTGCAGTCATTATCTTATGAAAAAACGTAGCCTTGCCTATGCTGAATGAATTCATAAATCAGAAATGATTTTAAAAAGCTAGTGCTTCATCCATCCCAATTCTGAATCAAGGTTCCCAGAAAAATGGCTCAACTTCCCAACCACAAGAATATAATCACAAACTCTAATCAGACCAAAACAGTCAAGTTCGAACAGCAATTTTAAAACTTTCTTGTATGCAAAATAGATATGTGAAATTCCTTCAAAAGAATGTTTTTAAATTTTTGTTCTCTGAATTTTCCTAATGACAGATCAACCCTGTGCTTGCTGACTTGGCTCCTGGTTAAGCAAGGCCATCATTTTAAAGTTCTCATTCTGGTTTTAAAATGTCCCCTTAGTTTCACCTGTCCCTGTCTCTAATTTCCTCCAGCCCCACAATCCTTGAGATATCTGCACACCACTAATTCTGCCTCCTTTAGCATCCCCAACTTTAATTGCTCCACCATCAGCGGCCATGCCTTCGGCGCCAAAGCCCTGAGCTTTGACTCTCCCTTCCAAAACCGCCTTGTCTCTCTACCTCTCTTTCCTGGTTTAAGGTGTCATTAAAACCTACTTTAACCGAGGTTTAGGCCAGCTACCTAGTATTTCCTTTCTTGACTTGGGTAACAAATTTTGTTTGATAATCGCATCTGTGCCTGTCAAAAACAACCAGCTAAGTATTGTAACCCCATTTTCCAGTACTTGGCCTATAGCCCTGCAAGCCTTGGCATCGCAAGTGCATATCTAAATACTTCTTAAATGTTATTACTATCTCTGAATGATCAGACAGTTTAACCAACATCAGGTACTGGATGAGCAGAAATTTCCTCAAATAAATATTGGGAAGATTGAAGGCATTATTTTCAGTCCCTTCACCAAACTCCATTCCTGGATACCGATGCCCTCCCTTCTCCTCTAACAACTGGCCCAAGGTGGTAGAAGTCTATGAAATCTGTCTACAGAAAGTTCCTGTCAGGGTCAATGCTTTCCAAACTGACAATAACATATATACACCTGAAGTATGATATCCGTTGCAGAAATAAATTATGGGGTCACGATATACAAGTTCATTGAATGCTGCTACAGTATAACAGTAAATAGCAAATAAAGAGTTATATTGATGCATAAAGCTTTTTGAAAGTCCCTGCACACCACATCAACGGTCAATCCTCTCTGTTACCTCAGAAAACAATGATTTGCCGTTAACAAAGTCGTTCCAGCTTTCTTTAATTAACCCACATTTGCCCAAGTGACTTAATTTTGTCTTCTTTTATTATTTCATGTGATTTGGGCATAGCAAGGAGGGCCATAATTTGTTGCCTATCTATAACTTTCCTCAAGAAGGTGCTGGTGAGCCCTCTAAAAGCCTTCCTCCCGCCAAGGTTAAATTCATTGGCCTTTAGTTGTTGGGCTTATCTATAGACCCTTTTAGGAACAAGGGTGTAACATTTGCAATTCTACAGTCCTCTGGCACCGCTGCTGTAGCTATGGAGGATTGGAAAATTATGCCCAATGCCTCCACAACTTACAGCCTCACCTCCCTCAGTATCCTTGGTTGCATCTCATTTGGTCAGATTTAAATAGTCAGCCGATCCAAGACCTCTGATTTTTCAACGTTAAAAGCAGTTAAAACCAGTCAAGAGTCTGAGCCACCTCCTAATACGCCATAACTATAACCTGTGCAACACCTTCTTGCTTGGTAAAAACGGATACAAATTATTCATTTAGTGCCTCACTTATGCCTCATCTCCATATGTAAATCCCCTTTTGGTCCAAATCAGCCCCACTATTCTTCTTGCCTCCCTTTTATTATTTATATGCCTACAGCATACAGCACGGTAGCATTGTGGATAGCACAATTGCTTCACAGCTCCAGGGTCCCAGGTTAGATTCTGGCTTGCGTCACTGTCTGTGCGGAGTCTGCACATCCTCCCCGTGTGTGTGTGGGTTTCCTCCGGGTGCTCCGGTTTCCTCCCACAGTCCAAAGACCCGTACCAGCCTCCCCGGACAGGCGCCGGAATGTAGCGACTAGGGGCTTTTCACAGTAACTTCATTGAAGCCTACTCGTGACAATAAGCGATTTTCGTTTTTTCTTTTTTTTCAAGATGTGCAGGTCAGGTGGATTGGCCATGCTAAATTGCCCTTAGTGTCCAAAATTGCCCTTAGTGTTGGGTGGGGTGGGGTTATGGGGATAGGGTGGAGGTGTTGACCTTGGGTAGGGTGCCCTTTCCAAGAGCCGGTGCAGACTCGATGGGCCGAATGGCCTCCTTCTGCACTGTAAATTCTATGATAGCAGACTTTTGGAATTCCTTTTTATGTTCATTGCCAGTCTCTTCTTATTTTCTTCTTTGCTTTTTAAATTCCCCTCTGAACATTTAATATTGATCCTGATTCTCTGTTGTATTATCTACATCATATCCATTATATGCATTATTTTTATGCTTCATCTTTCTATCTCTTTCACCATCCAGGGAACTCTAGATTTATTAGCTGCATCTTTCCCTCCTCTTGGGAATATATCTCATCTGTACCCAAACTCTTTATCCTTTAAAAGGCAATCCATTGTTCAGCTACAGTTTTGCCTGCCTATCCACAGTGCAGAGGGAGACTATTTGGCCCATCAAATCTGCACCGACCCTCTGAAAGGGCACCTCACTTCGGCCCACGCTCCCAGCCTATTTCCCTAATCCCGTAACCCCACCTAACCTGCACATTTTGGACTGTGGGAGGAAACCGGTGCACCTGGAGGATACCCATGGAGACACAGGGATAACATACAAATTTCACACAATCACCCAAGGTTAGAATCAAAGCTGGTGCTCTGGCATTGTGAGGTAGCAGTGCTAACCACTGTGCTGCCTCAATCGTTTCTTCCAATTTATGTGGACCAGGTCCACTCTAACCCCACTGAAGTTGGTTCCCCTCAGTTAATTATTCTTATAGCCAACTGAAACCATATGGTACAATGGGCGGGATTTTCTGGCGTTTACTGTGGCGGGATCTTGCGGTCCCACCGATGTCGCACCCCACCGCTCTGGGTTTTGCGGTGGCAAGGGGTCTGTAAAACGGGAAACCCTGTTGACAACAGCAGGACCAGATGCCGTCGCTGGCTACTGTGAGTTGCCCTCTGCTACTGCAGAACATGCCGCAGAGCAGAGGAAAATCCCGCTCATTATCCTAAACCAGTTCCAAACAGTTTAGAATTGCCATTTGAAATTAAGATTCACTCTTTCTTCCCCTGATTTTACTATATTTGGCATCAGAATGTGTTTTAATTCTGTAGCCTGTTAAGAACCCCAATGGAGGGCAGCACGGTGGCCTAGTGGTTAGCACAACCGCCTCACGGCGCTGAGGTCCCAGGTTCGATCCCGGCTCTGGGTCACTGTCCGTGTGGAGTTTGCACATTCTCCCCGTGTCTGCGTGGGTTTCACCCCCACAACCCAAAAATGTGCAGAGTAGGTGGATTGGCCACTCTAAATTGCCCCTTAATAGAAAAAATAATTGGGTAATCTAAATTTATAAAAAAAAAAAAAAGAACCCCAATGGATGGGGCAGCATGGTGGCGCAGTGGGTTAGCCCTGTTGCCTCATCGCGCTGAGGTCCCAGGTTCGATCCCGGCTCTGGATCACTGTCCGTGTGGGTTTGCACATTCTCCCCGTCTTTGCGGGGGTTTCGTACCCACAACCCAAAAATGTGCAGGGTAGGTGGACTGAACATGCTAAATTGCCCCTTAATTGGAAAAAAAATGAATTGGGTACACTAAATCTATTTTTTTAAAAAGAACCCCGATGGTGCTACCAATGTGAGTGTCTCAGAACTCCAAAGGATAACTGGAACATCAGTTCCAATGGGCGCACGGTAGCACAGTGGTTAGCACCAATGATTCACAGCGCCAGGGACCCGGGTTCGATTCCCGTCTTGGGTCACTGTCTGTGTGGAGTCTGCACGTTCTCCCCATGTCTGCGTGGGTTTCCTCCAAGTACTCCGGTTTCCTGCCACAAGTCCCGGTTTCCTGCCACAAGTCCCAAAAGACGTGCTTGTTCGGTGAATTAGACATTCAGAATTCTCCCTCTTGTACCCGAACAGGCGCCGGAATGTGGCGACTAGGGGCTTTTCACAGTAACTTCATTGCAGTGTTAATGTAAGCCTACTTGTGACACTAATAAAAACTATTAGATTATTATTCTTAGTGGTGTATTTTTGTTTGGAATAATGTGAGGAATCAGCCCTGTCGTTGTATAAGCAATTAATCAGGAATACTTAGTAAAGTAAAAGAAAAAGAACACACAACAAAAGATGAAAATATACACCATGACACAAGTATATAATTAACCAAACGTAGTGTTTTCTGAAGTTACCTCTTGTTCCCAAAATATACCCATGTTCCCTGAACTCACTGACACACACCTTTTCCCAAGCAACATCCAACTTTAGTAAATCTAGAGATCAAATCCCGCTAACAGTTGTAACACAATACTGCTTAGGTGACCAAGTCTGGTAAAACGTCTCTTCCTGGTTCATCAAAGGTACAAAACTGCATCTTTTAAAAGGAGAAGATCTACATCTGCCATGACTCTAAATATTAACTGGAACAGACATTAATGGCTCGGATCCCAGATGGAACTGCATGTTTGTTGGGATGGAGAACTAGCCTATTTCCCAATGAGGGTGCTGGCAATTATACGGTTTAATCTCTTTGATATTCCCCTCTGTGGATTCTGCTGTCTACCTCACTGCATTACTTGCCTTTAGCATTACTTGCCTATTGAAGTTCTAATTTGTACCTCCTCCCTGATATCTGGTAAACAATGTTTCTGATATGGCATTCGCACCTCAATGTCTCTCGACTCCTGCTAATCTTGTTATTGGACAAATCACGTCTCATTATTCCTTCAGGTGCCTGCTGGTGTTGTTACTTCTGTTATTTTATTTTCATCCCAAATTCAGTGTTAATTTTGTTAATTTTCCACACCCCAGACAAGCCTAGAAAACAGATGCATTTGTTTCATTGGCAAACACTAGTTAAATCAGTCCTACTGTGACAACCCCTATTAACACATGACAATCATTCACTTTCACAGAACATTATTGCTACCCAGCTGATGTTTGTTCACAAGTCTTTCTGATCAGTGTTGTTATTGCATTTACAGAATTTATACATTGAAGACGATGGCCTGAGTTTTGTAGAAAATGGATGCACAAGCCATTCATTACGCTTACACTTCTCCACAAACTTTGTGAGTAGATTGTCATTTGAGGTAATTAGAAATCCAAACTGTGCTGCCCCCTCCATAGGGAACCTGGGAACTGTGTGAAAGGATAAAGCACTGGTGTGTCTCCTCAAGCTGCTTGAAGAAACCTTACTGAGGTATATAGAGTTTAAAGCAGGAAGTGCATATTAGAATATTTATTTTAATGTAAAATCATGTACAGAAAGTGAAAGAGACAAAGAAAGATGGACTAAGAAAGACACAAATGAACAGAATTTTTTTAAATGTGCAAACGTTTTTTAAAAAATATCTCTCAGAAATTAAAAGCTGAAGGAATGCTGCCGGAGGTTTGTAAACATTAATATTTAATGTTAGTGAGGGATAACATCCTTAAAATTTGAATCACACTTCAATGGTCAAGCCCCAACATTCTCTGGTGTGCATATTGGTAATTATCAAGTAATTACTGAAAATTCACACCATTGCACATTATGTGTATGCAAAGTCTATTGAAAGGAAGCTTCTGGAGTAGCAGCGCAAATTTACACAGCAATTTCCTGATTTTCATGTTTAATCGCATGTAATGCTGTAAGTTATGTCCGATTTAGCCTTTATTAACAGTGAGCTCTGATAGCTTCTCTATTATTCTTGCTGCAAATTTTTTAAAAATATAAATTTAATGTACCCAATTCTTTTTTTCCAATTAAGGGATAATTTTAACATGGTCAATCCACCTAACTGCAAATCTTTGGGTTGTTGGGAGGAGACCAACGCAGATAGGGGGAGAATGTGCAACTCCACACGGACAGTGATTCGCGTCCGGGTTTGAACCTGGATGCCTTGAGGCAGCAGTGCTAACCACTGCACCACTGTGCCACCCGGAAAGATTATTTATTTAATTTTTCCAACTAAGGGGCAATTTAGCATGGCTAATCTACCAATTCCCTACACATCTTTGGGATGTGGGGATGAGACCCACACAGACACGCTTTGTACATGATTTTATATTAAAATGTGCAAACTCCACACAGTGCTAACCAGTACCCCACCGTGCCGCCCTTTCTTACCGTAAAATGTACAATGGCGGGGCAGCACAATGGCGCAGTGGTTAGCACTGCTGCCTACGGTGCTGAGGAACGGGTTCAATCCTGGCCTTGGGTCTTCGTCTGTGTGACGTTTGCACATTCTCCCCATGTCTATGTGGGTTACACCCCCACAACCCAAAAATGTGCCGGTAGGTGGATTGGCCACACTAAATTGCCCCTTAATTGGAAAAAATAATTGGGTACTCTAAATTTGTATTTAAAAGATCTGCAATGACACTGCTGGGAAATTTTGGACCACACGTACATCAATTTGGCCGAATACTTTGTGTAAGAATTAAAACATTCTTTGAATCCTTTTCCGTACCAAGTGTCACAAGCAAAAGTCAGCACACATAACAGCTTTCCTTCCAAAATGTAACAGAAAAATTACTGTGGAAAAAGGTTAGCTCCTTAATTGCTCATTTACATTGCAAGCGTCAAAACAATACCTCCCATCACACATGCAGCACTTCTGAGGAATATATTACATAAACATTTGTGAAATTGTGGTTTGAGATTTCATGTGGTTAAACAGCAAAATAATTCAATTTTCATGTTTATCAACAACTACTAACTAAATAGTATTACATGCACAATGAGAAGTCTATCATCATCTCAGAAAGAAGTCTTCCAACACCAGGTTAAAGTCCAACAGGTTTGTTTCAAATCGCTAGCTTTCGGAGCGCAGCTCTTTCATCAGGTGACTACCCGATGAACGAGCTGCGTTCAGAAAGCTAGTGATTTGAAACAAACCTGTTGGCATTTAACCTGGTATTGTAAGACTTCAAACTGTGCCCACCCCAGTCCAACGCCAGCATCTCCACATCATCTCAGAAGATGACTTACTCAGTGAAATGAACTCGGCAGCTGAGGGGAAGGACATGCATGTTTCTGTTGGAGGCAAGAGATAGTGGCTTTGACATTTAATAATAATAATAATAATAATAATAATGATAATAGCTTATTGTCACAAGTAGGCTTCAAATGAAGTTACTGTGAAAAGCCCCTAGTCGCCACATTCCGGCGCCTGTTCGGGGAGGATAGTACGGGAATTGAACCGGCGCTGTTCTGCATTACAAGCCAGCTGTCTTAGCCCAATGTGCTAAACCAGCCCCATATTGGGAAGTACTTGAATTGATTTTCCATTCATAGTGTAATGCAAAATGAAAGGAAACTGGAATCCAGCCAGCTGATGGCAGTTCCTTGATTACAGTTATTAAAACCAAAATGAGCACAAATAGCCAGTATATATTTGCATTTACGTTCACATTACCAATGTACCAGACGGAACGGACCCTTACATACAGCTTCTATTTATTAGAATGTGCTAAGCGACTGGCAATTTTAGAAATATGAAACTAGACTCAAAACGTGACTTGACAAATTCAAGTAGTGAGAGTTGTTCAATATTCAAGCCAATGTCATTTCTATTTAGCAACTACTGACCAGTTAAATATATTTGTTTTGCATAATATAAAATAAGTTTGCCATATGGTAAAAATAAACTGGAAACCTTGTTGAATTTATTCAGAGACTCCACAAAGCTTGGCACAGAAACAGCAGAAACTGCAATGGCATACTGTCAGCAACTTTGTACACTTTTTTTACATAGCTACACAAACAGTCCCTAGCATTTACACTTTGGAATATGTTAACTGCGAAACATTTTTTATTTTCTTTAAAAATAACCATGAGCAAACTAGGAGTAAAAACTTAAAGTAAAAAATAAATAAATAGAAACCAAGTGAACATCCTAACTTCCCATGAGAAATGTAAACTATCAAGCCATATGATTGTGGTATTTAAATTTCTGAAGGGAATAGGTTCTGTTGAGGTGGATGGTGTATATGTATGTGTGCGTACCTGTATGAGAGAGAGGGAGAGAAGTGGAGAGAGGGAAGGAAAAGAAGCTCGGAGGCATCATTGTAAAAACATCAGAATTATGTTAGATGCCAGGGGGCGGGATTCTCTGATCCCACGGCACAGTGTCCACGCCGTCGGAAAAGCCGTTGCGTTTTACGACGGCGTGAACGGGCCGCTCCAAGGACAGATTCTGGCCTGCAAAAGGGGCCAAACCAGCGTAGAACTCGCGCGATGCCGGGATGACGTGGCGCCGTGTTGCATAAAAGGTGCGCAAGCGCGCACATCCCCGAAACCAGTGAGATGGATGCCCCCTGCCGTGCCGCCCCAAGGTTCAGGGACCATGACCTCGAGACGCTGCTGGACGTGGCTGAGGAGAGGAGGGCGATCCTGTGCCCTGAACGTGGTCATTGGCACTTGGCGGAATTGGCGGGTGGTGGGCAATGCCGTAAGCGCGGTGGGGCACACCCCACGGATGGGCAAACAGTGCCACAAGATGCATGACCTGACGAGGACAGCCAGGGTGAGTACAACGAAACGTGCCCCTGGCACCACCCAATCCCTATCATGTGACAGTAACCCCCCCCCCAGGAGGTGGAGCAAACCCCCCCCCCCCCCCCCCACCTGACTCGCATGGGCTGCACACACCCCTGAGAGCCGCCTTGGCCGGGTGCCCAGTGCTCCCATGCCATCATCCAGCCAACATCTGCGCTGGATGCTGCGGACCGCCTAACTCTGATGCTTTTGCCCACCTGCAGGATAAGACCGCCCACAACCACAGAGAGCGTGACAGAACTGGAGGGGGTCCAATGTACTGCACCCCTTCACAGTCCACGAGCAGAGGGCACTGAACCTCATTGGCAGAGCCAAGGACCTGGAGGTTGCCCCTTGCCAGATAGGAGGCACACCAGCAAGTGAGACTGCTCTGCCTGGCTCCACCCCCTCAACCCATTCCCCCCCCACTCCACACACCCGCCACCCCCTCACCCCATTCCCACCCATTCCACACCATCATCCCATTGCTCCCCCACTCCACCCCGTCACCCCATTCCCCCCTCAAATCCACACCATCACCCCATTTCCCCCCCCAATCCACACCATCACCCCATTCCCCCCACAATCCACACCATCACCCCATTCCCCCCCCAAATCCACCCCATTTCCCCCTCCCCTCCACCCAACCCCCTACCCCAGTCCGCGTGCCTAACGATACATGCGGTCTTGCGTCTCCCAGGAGCTGCCGCCGGTCGTCCCAGCCCGTCTGGCGTACCTCGCCCATGACCAGGTCCAGAGGCCCCCAGGGATGCAGGACACGGCGGGGAGGGCAGACAGCAAGGAAGGCCTTCCATCAACACTGGGTCCCAGGACACGGACACACAGAGGACAGACACCCAGGACACTGATGAACAGAGGACGGACACCCAGGACAGCGACAGCCAGGGCACGGAGCCGCTGGATACTGATGCACCCAACAGCCAGGACAGTGACACACAGAGGACGGCGGCACTGTTGACGGACAGACCGAACAGTGGCCCTCAGATGGTGGTGACACAAGGAACATCGGGCCAAGGCTCGACGCAGGAGACCCCTGACTTTGGGTCCGATGAGGACATAGACTTGGCGTCACTGCTGTGACCCACACCCTCCACCATCGCAGAGATCTTCACCTCGGTTGGGCACTTCAGTGGATGCTTCTCGGACACTGGTGCACACCACACAGCCGCTCCAGTACAACAGGTGGAGGTAGGAGCAGCCGAGGGGCCAGGACGGTTGGAGGGTGGCCCAGCCCCAGCAACCAACTGCCGCCCAGACGGTTCCTGGACTTTCCAGACTCACCAACCGATCCAATGTATTTGGACACCCAGGGACTAGACAACGGGATGATGACCGGCTACCAGCAGCTGCAGACGCAGGTGGAGGAATCCATCCGCGTCCAGGAGAAGGGAGTGGTGCCGGTCATGGCTGCCACCCAGGCTGACACCGTAAGGGTGGCGTCCGCAGTGGAGGCATGGGCGTCACGGTTTCGGCCATCAGTCAGGTAATGCAAGGCTCGAGGCTTCATATGCATGCATAATCCGTGACCCAGGACAGGGCTGCCCTCTCACAGACAGCCATGTGCCAGAGCCAGTTGGACATCTCAGCCGCGCTACACAGTCTGGCGAGTCTCGTCAAGCCATCGCTGAGAGCATCGGCGGCATTGCCCAGATGCTGGATGGCGTCCAGGTCCAGAGTCCAGAGGCCCCCACGGATGCAGGCCATGGCAGGGAGGGCAGACAGCAAGGAAGACCTTCCATCAACACTGGGACCCAGGACACGGACACACAAAGGACAGACAAGCTCAGAAGGAAGTGGCGCAGTCCCTGACTGGGATGGCCCACGCCCCAAGCTCCATCGCTGCTAACTTTCAGACCCTGGTTGATACTACAGCGGGCCTCCAAGACTAGCAGTGCCAGATGTCGGTGGTGCATCGAGGCTGGTCTCCGCTCGCACCCCCGTCCCATAGAGAGGCCCGGGGGCCACCAGGCACCCCGAGGGAGGTGGTGGTTCTGGGGCCCGTCCCGGTGACTCATGCAAGGGAGGTCCCGGAACATTGCAGATCCTCGGACTCCCCATGATCCGTCCCTAGTGCTTCTGGTGGGCTGCGGGCAGAACGGGGTGGCACCACATCATCCAGCACTCCCGCGGCGCAGCCTGGCCCACCCAAGCTGGGCAGCCCCAGGAAACTTGCGCCAATGGGGAGCCAGGTCGCAGGGCAAGAATCTCAGCAGTCGGCCTCCACTCCTGCTGTACCATCTGGGGAAACACCAAGATGTAGTGGTCGGGCCCGTAAGGTCAAGAGGTTTGACACCTAGTAAGTTGGCACAGGTGCAGGGCATAGTTTAGTTATAGGGGCTAGGGCACTTGTATGTTCCCGTTCCAATTAAACTCACTGTTACACCAATGCAGGATGCCTCTGTGCTATGTCCGGTGCCTGTGGGGTGAAGGGGACTGAGTGGCACTCTGGCCGATGGTCGGTGGAACGGTGAGCTCAGGTGTGTGCAAATCCCCCCCCCTCGTCCCCGTCCCCGGAACAACGCCGCCAGCTACTCAACATGGCCATGTGATGGAGTATCCATAAGGCATACAGGGACCAACCTGGTGGAGGGTGTAGCTGTGGCCATGAGTCAGACATTGGCTAACGATTTGGAGCTCACAGCTCATCGCAGAGCGGGTTGTCATCATTCACGATGGCATTGATCACATCCACTTCCACAAGCAATCGTGTGAGACCAGCCCATTGTGCCGCAGGTGGAGGGTGCTGTGCATGTGGTGGTGTGGGAGCTAAGGTTGTCGGGTGTTGTGGGAGGTGAGGGTGCTGGGTGGCGAGGTGGGGCGGTACGGTGGATAGGGGCCCCAGCTCAGAGAGCCCCTATCCTCCTAGTTGGTGAAACATGCGGCGATCAACGCCTCGCATGCTCGCTGTCCAAGCTGGTGGTGTCGTGCAGCCTCCCGTCCATATCCAGCCCCCATGCCGCATCTGTTGCCCCCCCCTCGTCCCCATCTTCCTCATCTGGAGAGGTGTACCCTTCTGCAGGCTCCCCCTCTGCCTCCTCCCCCTCCAGCACATCGCCCCTCTGCTGGGCTATATTGTGGAAGACGCAGCAGACAACAACAATGCGGCCGACCCTCTCGGAATTGTACTGGAGGGTCCCTCCAGAATGGTCCAGGCACCTGAAGCGCATCTTCAACAGACCAAAGCATCTGTCGATCACATCCCTGGTTGCTGTATGAGCCTCATTGTATCGGGTCTCCGCGTCAGTCTGTGCCCTCGAACATGGTGGGGATGAACGGTTGTGCCAGGATAAATGCGTCATGTACACTGCCCAGGTACTGGGCACAGACGTGCATGATCTTCATGCGGTAGTCACAGACCACCTGAATGTTCATGGAGTGGGTCCCCTTACTGTTCATGAACACATCCCTGTTCTCTGCTGGTGGCCGCATGGCGACGTGCGCCCCCTGTACCATGGGTATCCTGGCCACGGCTGTGAATCCCGCTGCCCGGGCATTCTGTTGGGCGCGGTCCACTGGGAACTGGATGTAGCGGTCCGCGATGTCATACAGGGCGTCCGTCACTGTACGGATGCACCAGTGCGCCGATGGCTGGGGGATGTCAGACAGGTCCCCACTCGGCGACTGGAACGACCCTGTCGCATAAAAGTTCAGAGCCACCGTAATCTTGATGGCTACCGGGATAGCATGTCCTCCCCCGGTGCCACGTGGTACCAGGTGTGCCATCAGGTGGCAGATATGAGCAACGGTTTCCCGACTCATCCCGAGTCTCCTCCTGCATGCCCTGTCCGGCAGGTCCTCGAAGGACATGCGGCGACGGTAAACATTAGGCCTCATGGAGCGCGTCCGGCGCCTTGGCACCACCACCACCTCCTCCTCCTCCACCTCATCCACATCGGTATCCTCATCCTGTGCATCCCCTGCATTGTTGTGTGGTCGTTGCGGGAGGCGGAGGAGGTTATTGAGAGGAGTTATAGGGAGGTAGTCACACCTCAGGTAAAAGAAGAAGGTAGATGGGTTACCGTCAGGGGAGGGAGAGGGAACCGGCAGGCAGTGTAGGGGTCCCCTGTGGTCGTTCCCCTCTATAACAAGTATACCGTTTTGGATACTGTTGCGGGGGGGCGACTTACCAGGGGTAAGCAATAGGGCACAGGTCTCTGGCACAGAGTCTGTCCCTGTTGCTCAGAAGGGAAGGGAGAAGAGGAACAGAGCACTTGTCATTGGGGACTCCATAGTTAGAGGAACAGACAGGAGGTTCTGTGGGAACAAAAGAGACTCACGGTTGGTGTGTTGCCTCCCAGGTGCCAGGGTTCGTGATGTCTCTGATCGTGTTTTTGGGATCCTTAAGGGGGAGGGGGAGCAGCCCCAAGTTGTGGTCCACATAGGTACCAACGACATAGGTAGGAAGAGAGATGGGGATTTGAGACAGAAATTCAGGGAGCTCGGGTGGAAGCTGAGAGCTAGAACAAACAGAGTTGTTATCTCTAGGTTGTTACCCGTGCCACGTGCTAGCGAAGTGAGAAATAAGGAGAGAGAGGAGTTGAACACGTGGCTACAGGGATGGTGCAGGAGGGAGGGTTTTGGTTTCCTGGATAATTGGGGCTCATTCTGGGGTAGGTGGGACCTCTACAAACAGGATGGTCTTCACCTGAACCAGAGGGGTACCAATATCCTGGGGGGGAGATTTGCTAGTGCTCTTCGGGGGGGGTTTAAACTAATTCAGCAGGGGGATGGGAACCTAAATTGTAGTCCCAGTGTACAGGATGTTGAGAGCAGTGAGGTCAGGGATAGGGTTAAAAGTTCAAAAGAGGGCACTGGCAAGCAAGACGCTGGTTTGAAGTGTGTCTACTTCAACACCAGGAGCATCCGGAATAAGGTGGGTGAGCTTGCAGCATGGGTAGGTACCTGGGATCTCGATGTTGTGGCGATTTCGGAGACATGGGAAGAGCAGGGACAGGAATGGTTGTTGCAGGTTCCAGGATTTAGATGTTTCTGTAAGAACAGAGAAGATGGTAAAAGAGGGGGGGGGGGTGTGGCATTGTTAATCAAGGAAAGTATTACGGCGGTAGAAAGGACGTTTGAGGACTCGTCTACTGAGGTAGTATGGGCCGAGGTTAGGAACAGGAGAGGAGAGGTCACCCTGTTGGGAGTTGTCTATAGACCTCCGAATAGTTCCAGAGATGTAGAGGAAAGGATTGCAAAGATGATTCTCGACAGGAGCGAGAGTAACAGGGTAGTTGTTATGGGGGACTTTAACTTTCCAAATATTGACTGGAAATACTATAGTTCGAGTATTATAGATGGGTCAGTTTTTGTACAGTGTGTGCAGGAGGGTTTTCTGACACAGTATGTAGACAGGCCAACAAGGGGCGAGGCCACATTGGATTTGGTACTGGGTAATGAACCCGGCCAGGTGTTAGATTTAGATGTAGGTGAGCACTTTGGTGATAGTGATCACAACTCGGTTATGTTTACTTTAGCAATGGGCAGGGATAGGTATATACCGCAAGGCAAGAATTATAGCTGGGGGAAAGGCAATTATGATGCTATTCGGCAAGATTTAGGATGTATAGGATGGGAAGGAAACTGCAGGGGATGGGTACAATCGAAATGTGGAGCTTTTTCAAGGAACAGCTACTGCGTGTCCTTGATAAGTATGTACCTGTCAGGCAGGGAGGAAGTTGTCGAGCAAGGGAACCGTGGTTTACTAAGGAAGTTGAAGCACTTGTCAAGAGGAAGAAGAAGATGTTAGGATGAGACATGAAGGCTCAGTTAGGGCACTTGAGAGTTACAAGTTAGCCAGGAAGGACCTAAAGGGAGAGTTAAGAAGAGCGAGGAGAGGACACGAAAAGTCGTTGGCGGATAGGATCAAGGTAAACCCTAAGGCTTTCTATAGGTATATCAGGAAAAAAAGAATGACTAGAGTAAGATTAAGGCCAATCAAGGATAGTAGTGGAAAGTTGTGTGTGGAATCAGAGGAGATAGGGGAAGTGTTAAATGGATATTTTTCATCAGTGTTTACACTGGAGAAAGACAATGTTGTCGAGGAGAACACTCAGGTTCAGTCGACCAGGCTAGATGGAATTGAGGTTCAAAAGGAGGAGGTGTTAGCAATTTTGGAAAATGTCAAAATAGATAAGTCCCCTGGGCCAGATGGGATTTATCCTAGGATTCTCTGGGAAGCCAGGGAGGAGATTGCAGAGCCTTTGTCCTTGATCTTTATGTCGTCTTTGTCGACAGGAATAGTGCCGGAAGACTGGAGGATAGCAAATGTTGTCCCCTTGTTCAAGAAGGGGAGTAGAGACAACTCTGGTAATTATAGACCTGTGAGCCTTACTTCGGTTGTGGGTAAAATGTTGGAAAAGGTTATAAGAGATAGGGTTTATAATCATCTTGAAAAGAACAAGTTGATTAGCGATAGTCAACACGGTTTTGTGAAGGGTAGGTCATGCCTCACAAACCTTATTGAGTTTTTTGAGAAGGTGACCAAACAGGTGGATCAGGGTAAAGCGGTTGATGTGGTGTATATGGATTTCAGTAAGGCGTTTGATAAGGTTCCCCACGGTAGGCTATTGCAGAAAATAAGGAAGTATGGGATTGAAGGTGATTTAGCGGTTTGGATCAGTAATTGGCTAGCTGAAAGAAGACAGAGGGTGGTGGTTGATGGCAAATGTTCATCCTGGAGTTCAGTTACTAGTGGTGTACCGCAAGGATCTGTTTTGGGGCCACTGCTGTTTGTCATTTTTATAAATGACCTGGAAGAGGGTGTAGAAGGATGGGTTAGTAAATTTGCAGATGACACGAAGGTCGGTGGAGTTGTGGATAGTGCTGAAGGATGTTATGGGATACAGAGGGACATAGATAAGCTGCAGAGCTGGGCTGAGAGGTGGCAGATGGAGTTTAATGCGGAAAAGTGTGAGGTGGTTCACTTTGGAAGGAGTAACAGGAATGCAGAGTACTGGGCTAATAGCAAGATTCTTGGTAGTGTAGATGAACAGGGAGATCTTGGCATCCAGGTACATAAATCCCTGAAAGTTGCCACCCAGGTTAATAGGGCTGTTAAGAAGGCATATGGTGTGCTAGCCTTTATCAGCAGGGGGATTGAGTTTCGGAGCCACAAGGTCATGCTGCAGCTGTACATAACTCTGGTGCGGCCGCACCTGGAGTACTGCGTGCAGTTCTGGTCACCACATTATAGGAAGGATGTGGAAGCTTTGGAAAGGGTTCAGAGGAGATTTACTAGGATGTTGCCTGGTATGGAGGGAAGGTTTTACAAGGAAAGACTCAGGGACTTGAGGTTGTTTTCATTAGAGAGGAGAAGGCTGAGAGGTGACTTAATAGAGACATATAAGATAGTCAGAGGGTTAGATAGGGTGGACAGTGAGAATCTTTTTCCTCGGATGATGATGACCAACACGAGGGGACATAGCTTTAAATTGAGGGGTGATAGATATAGGACAGATGTCAGAGGCAGTTTCTTTACTCAGAGAGTAGTAGGGGTGTGGAATGCCCTGCCTGCAACAGTAGTAGACTCGCCAACTTTAAGGGCATTTAAGTGGTCACTAGATAGACATATGGATGAAAATGGAATAGTGTAGGTCAGATAGGCTTCAGATGGTTTCACAGGTCGGCGCAACATTGAGGGCCGAAGGGCCCGTACTGCTCTGTAGTGTTCTATGTTCTATGTTCCTCCTGCACCTGTCGAGCGGGCGGCCCTACAGCCTGAGCGGGTGCCACCTGCCCCTCTGCAGCTCGTTCCTCTGCTGCAGCCGCCGCTGCCACAGCTGCTCTGAGCCACCTGCGCCAACGCTGCCACAGGGCCACATGCAGGGCAGCGGCTCCCGCCACGGCGGCCAACATCGCTGGCTGGTGCCCAAACATTCTAATCTGCAGGGGGTGGGGGTATACAACATGTTTAGGGATGGCCCATGGCCCCCTCTACAGCCAGGTGCCATGGGCTACATGTCTTCCCCGGTTGACTGGTTGCGCCACAGCCACACATGCACCCAGACCCCTGCCCACACCCTCAATGCTCCGCCCACTATTGCCCGTGCCTCTTGATAGCGCCATCATTGGATGGCTATGCCCTCATAGGGGGCTGCCATTGGTGCAGCCCTGGCCCTTCCCGCCGATGGTTGCTGTCTGCTGGGAGATCGGGCCCCTGGGGATGGGTCCGCACCCATGGGCACGGAGTCGCGCGGGCAGCCAGCGCCCATCAGCCTGGCTGTCGTACTGGCGGCCGTGGCTTTGGCACCGCCCTGCCATGGCGGGCCATTGCAGGTCGGCTGGCATGTCGCCCCCACACCCCCCCCCCCATCGAACATGGAGGCCCCCTTCCCCAACCCCCCCCCCCCCCGAACATGCAGGGCCCCCGTCCCCGCCCGCCCCCAGCATGACTAGCTGACTATTTTTATTTGCAGATGTGAACGGCGCCAGCATCCAGACCGCAGAATCCACGGGAGCCCGGAGAATAGCTGGACTTGCCCCCGCGGGCCATTCTCTGGGCGGCGCGGCGCGGATCACGATGACACCGTTCTCGTTGGTTGAGAAAATGGCGGAACAGCGTCTCGTAAAAAACGGCGCGATTGGTGAGTCTGTGACCCGGCCCGGGGTGAGAGAATCCCACCCAGGGAGTGTTTATTTTCCCAGTGAGTGACCAGCCTTTGGAGTAAATTAGTACATTGTGTGGGGAGTTGACTTGGCTAAATTAAAGGTCTTCAAAAGGGAGTCGGAAAGTTCCTATGAGTACAAGTTTCTTCAAGCTATAGAAGGTGATCACGGATTAGCTGTAAATAGCGAGATTAAGTACAGCAGTCTCCTGGAGCTTGCTTGATTCATACAAATACATCTGGTAGAAGCAGTGGGGATCACAAACACACAGGCACACAAACACGCTATTTAAAATTGGAGACTTCCCGGCAGTGTCAAGAACTTGCTGTGGAATTGCATGCTATAGTGACTATTTAAATATCAAAAGCACTGGAATAGTACAGGAAAACGAACTGCAGATAGGTATCACTGATACAGTGCTGCAGCATGGTCCAGTATCTTTCCAGAAGTTGCACAGCCAAGAAGAGACATTTGATGGATGACACAGCCCACATCAAGATAATGTCCCTCTATGTTTAGTATAAAGATGGTGGGAGCAATTCTCCAAAGGCTGCTGCTACTCATATTGTAATGAAAGTGTTTAAGAAAACCTGCATGTTTTACTTTTTATTTTAATCTATGATGACAGCCTATGGGCAGCACGGTGGTTAGCATAAATGCTTCACAGCTCCAGGGTCCCAGGTTCGATTCCCGGCTGGGTCACTGTCTGTGTGGAGTCTGCACGTCCTCCCCCTGTGTGCGTGGGTTTCCTCCGGGTGCTCCGGTTTCCTCCCACAGTCCAAAGATGTGCGGGTTAGGTGGATTGGCCATGCTAAATTGCCCGTAGTGTCCTAAAATGTAAGGGGGGGGTGTTGGGTTATGGGTATAGGGTGGATACGTGGGTTTGAGTAGGGTGATCATGGCTCGGCACAACATCGAGGGCCGAAGGGCCTGTTCTGTGCTGTACTGTTCTATGTTCTATGACAATGACATATTATTTTACGTGTATGAATGCGTAAAACAATATGACATGCTCCAGAATAGAGACCCATCTCAAGAAACTAAAACAAATTTTGTAGCAAGCAATTTTTAGCAGGTGTCTCAAAAGGAAATGTGGGCATTCAGAACAATCGATCGCTAACTTATTTTGTTACACTAACTTTATTACAACCATCATATCTCAATATTGCCGGAAACACCTACATTGCAACAGCTATGTTACTATTCAGTGCATAACCACCAGACATATATATTCACTATGTTCTAATTTCATTTTTGTTCTAATTTTAGTAAACTGGAGAATTAATTACAGGTTTGTTTCCTTCTAGAAACATCTTTCATTTGTTACAACTGAGATAAGCAAACCAGTTCCGTTTTGTCTTTAGAGTCCTTTGCATGCATACTTTGAAGTTAGAAAACAGGAGAAGGAAATGGCTAATACCAGCAACGTCTGCACATTTCCTTTTAAACCCAGTCTCTGTTGTACAATAAACATGTCAATTTCTTGAAAAACACTACTGAGCATGTCAAAACAACACATTAAATACTTATTTCAATATAAACATCATTTGTTATTTTTTTCAAATCAACAAATCTTCATGTGATAAAAGTAATCAACTATAATTTTTAAAACGTTTTAATTGATAAACTGAAAAAAGCACTTTTAAAATGAGTGGACATAAAAGGCTAGCATATGCAGTATGTTTGTACAGTAATTAAGAGTACACTATGATTGAAATTTAAATGAAATCTAGTAGATTCGTTTTCATTTGTTGATTGCAAACCTGGATATTATGCACGGCAAGCATTTTGTCTTTTTCAACCAAGTAGCTTTTGTTTGATGCAAGATCAAAGCTATGTGTTGAATCAATTTCAGTGGGTGTGGTCAGTGATTGAGTTGCCCACAGGGTTAACCAACATTCATACATATCTATAGTGATGATGTTTCACAAAACCAGTAGCATGTTGATGTACAAATGTCATGGAGTGGTAACTGATTCTTACCCACATGATAAAAATCTGATGTTTCCTAAATAATGGTGGAGGAGAGGGAAGTGATTATAAATCAAGTAAAGCCCAAGTATGCCAAAGAGATGCAGTGCAAATATCAAAAAATGTCAACCATATCTAGTATCAATACCCCAGCAGTAACCAACAATAATCTATTGCAAGAAATTGGTGTGTGTTTTAAAGCAAATGTAGGTTTACTTTATTTTGTTGGTCTTTGTTCTTAGCAAACTCTCTTAGTAATGCCAAGACAAGGCTTCAATTTTGCAAGTCAGCAGTGAACGAGTGACACTAGCCATTCATTGCACATGACACTTGTCCATAGACTGTGGATTTTTACACTGGAATTTCCAGTGATTAGGAATCCAAAGCAGCACAGTGTCCTCTCTACAGGATCTTGGACCTTATGAACAGAAAAACAACTGTGTATCCTCCAATCAATGAAGAATGAAGAAATCTGAATGAGACATGCAGAGTCTAAACCAGAAAGCATAAAATTAGAATATTCATTTCAATACCAGATTATGTACAGAAAGCAAACTAAAAGGAGGGAAAGAAAGATGGGATTAAGAGTAAAATGGATAAACAAAGAATTGGAGAGGAAAAGTATTTAAATTTTACATTTTTTTTAAATCTTAAAAAATAATTAAAATCTGAATTAATAAGACTCCATATTTATAAAAGTTAATTTGCCAGAGCAGTTGGTCAATGGTAAGACCCATCATACCATTAAAACGCGCTTACACACTAATGGACAAGCTCTATTTTCTTTTCTATGATGTATAACAGGCAGCTTTCACCCAAATATCCTAACTTCACGCCCTGACATATGTTTAAATGATAGAATGAATACCTGTTATAGCAAAGCCTCTGGCAGAGCAGGTGACCTTGGCAGCAACTTCCTGATTTCTACATTTAACTACACATGTGCAATCATTGAAAGTTAGTGTCCAAATTTCTCTTCAATAATGGTGAGCGCTGGAAAACTGACCATTACATTTAGACACAAAATCTGGACCAATGTCTTTGGTCACCGCCACAAATACCGTTCCCTAGCCACTGGCTCCATCCCTCTTTTCGCTCACTGGCTAAGGATAATCTAGACGGTTCTCAATCTTGGGTGTCCTACTTGACACAGAGATGAGAATCAGACCACATATCCTCTTCACTATCAAGATCATCTACTTCAACCTTCTTAACATTACCCATCTATGCCCTTCTCTCAGCTCATCTGTTCCTGAAACTCTCATGCGTTTGTTGCTTCATGACATACGGCTATTATAATGCTCTCCTAACCTATCTCCCATCTTTCACGCTACATAAGCCAGAGATCTTTCAAAACTCTGCTGCCAGTATCTTAACTCGGAGTTCTATTCACCGAAAACCTCTGCGCTTCTTTCATACAATTTACAGTGCAGAAGGTGGCCATTCGGCCCATCGAGTCTGCACTGGCTGTTGGAAAGAGCACTCTTCCCAAGCCCACAACTCCACCCTAGCTCCATAACCCAGTAACCCTACCCAACACTAAGGACAATTTTGGACACTAAGGGCAATTTAGCATGGCCAATCCACCTAACCTGCACATCTTTGGACTGAGAGAGGAAACCGGAGCACCCGGAGGAAACCCACGCACACACGGGGAGAACGTTCCGTGAGGGAGACCCTGTGGGGTCAGGAGTGCAGGAGAAGTCACATGCCATGCTCGATCTGGGTGTTTAAAATGATTATGCTGAAGTTAGAAGAGCTCTTATTTCTTCTAACATTGTCAGAGTAACTATTAGCATAACAGACGTTAGCGATGTAAATCACTTTGTCGGATGGTTCCCAGTGCAGTGCAATTTGTCCAGGGGAACTTAGCGCTTCTGGACAATTGTGGTGCTAATGGTTGCTTACCTAGGAACTTCAGAGAAGGAATCCCCGTGCATCTCTGGGGTATCTCCCAAATCCGGCGCTGGGGAGCCAAGACGTTACAGGCCATTAACTCTTTCTCTCACTATAGATGTCACTGGACCTGCTGGGTATTTTCAGCATTTTTTCTTTACTTTCTTTATCTTTCCTTGCCTAGTTCAGTAGAGATAGCATCCTGTATCTTTCAGATGAGATGTCTTACGATCCCAGATGAGAACCCAACTATTTGGAATTTGTAAATAGGAGCTACCCACTACCACACTACCACTACCCACAGGAGCTACCCACTAATCCATAAGTATCTTTTATGGTAAAACCAACTTTAATTGAAACACTGTATTAACCACATTAGCAACAAAGAAATAGTCTTTACAGTTATCAGTTATAACAGCTCTTAAGCAAAAGAGAAAACCTTGCAAAGCTGCCACTGCACTCCAATTAAGCAAACCAATATATTTCAAATAGCATTAATGAATAAAGTTACAAACCAGGGGCGGCATTCTCCCCTACCCGGCGGGGTGGGGGGTCCCGGTGTAGGGGAGTGGCGCCAACCACTCCGGCGTCGGGCCTCCCCAAAGGTGCGTAATTCTCCGCACCTTTAGGGGCTAGGCCCGTGCCGGAGCGGTTGGCACCACACCGACTGGCGCCAAAACCGGCACCAGCGGCCTTTCAGGCCCGGCGCCAGGGCTGGCCGAAAGGCCTTCGCCTGTTCGCGCATGCACCGGTGGTGACGTCAGCGGCAGCTGCCGCTGATGTCACCACCGGTGCATGCACGCTGGAGAATTCTCTTCTGCCTCCGCCATGGCACCGATCACGGGCCTGGCCACCGTGGGGGGACCCCCCGGGTTCCGTTCGTCCCGCCCCCCCCCCCCCCTCCAGGACCCCGGGGGCCCACTCGCGCCGCCGATCACGCCGCCACCAGAGGTGGTTCAAACCTCAGCGGCGGGAGAGGCCTCCCAGCGGCGGGACTTCGGCCCATCGCGGGCCGGAGAATCGCCGCTTGACGTGGCGCGATTCCCACCCCCGCCAATTCCCAGGTGGCGGAGAATTTCTGCCACGGCGGGGGCGGGATTTTCGGCGGCCCCTGGTTTCTACTCTCTTTTCTCTGTGCAGAAACTTTGGTGAGAACACATTTGAGGACCAAACTGAAGCATCTCAGTTCAAATGAGAATTCTAGGACCAACTGACTTTTGCTGGCAGAACTGGCTCCTCCCATTAACGACATCATCTGTACCCAAATCATAAGGCATTCATTTGTCTCTTCTTACAAGATGTCCCTTTGACTTGTTTAGCCAGGACCAAACACAATAACCCTCAGATTATCGACACCCCAGGGGTCCTTCAAAGGAAAACAATATTCCATTACCTAGCTATCTGTAAACAAGTAAATGGTTCTCAAGATCTGTGAGAACACTTCACTTGCAAATCAATTATTACCTAACCTTTAAGACACTTTAATCACAGCTTCAGCAGTCATACTGTCTGGATGCATCTCACTCAGATTTTCACAACATTTCTGCAAAAAAAAAGACAATTTCTTACATTTATCACAGATGACAAACAGAAGCCCAAGTGCCTATTCAGTCAGATACAAAACAATCTAGTATTTAGTTAAGCAACAGCTAACGTTCTTCCCTGCGGTCATTCGCTTATTTGTGCAGAACACATGTTGGCTTCGCCATTTGCTTACGTGACCAATTATATTTTAAAATAATGAATTGGCTGTGATGCATTTTGTTTGTGAAAAATGCTACGAATAATTCATCCCTTAACGTGCTGCAGCTCCCCACCATTCAATCCAGTCTCCATAATTTTGCACCATTATTACACATTCAACTTCAGACTCCAACATGATCCTATCATCTTTAAAAACAATAAGCCTTTCATGTTATCACTACACTGATCTCTCAATAAAAAGGGTTGTCCTAAAAGTTTGGTCTACTAATGTTCAGTGCATTTGTTCATGCATTACTGTACTTTAGGGAAAAATATAGTTAAAATATATAAAAATATAGCTATAAAAAATATCCATGGTATGAGCACAGCTGCCTCACAGCGTCAGGGACCTGGGTTTGAGCCTTTGGGACTGTGTGGAGTTTGCATGTTCTCCCCGGGTCTGTGTGGGTTTCCTCTGGGTGCTCCGGTTTCCTCATGCATGCCAGGTGGATTGGCCATGCTAAATTGCCCCTTAGTGTCCACAAATGTGCAGGTTAGGTTATGAAGATATGGCAGGGCAGTGAGCCTAAGTTTTTTTTCAATATATAAAAAGGTAAGAGAGAGGCAAAAATAGACATTGGACCACTGGAAAATTTGGCTGGAGAAGTAATAATAGGAAACACAGAAATGGCAGAGGAACTGAATATTTACTTTACATCAGTCTTCACGGTGGAAGACATTGGGCAGCACAGTAGCATAGCGGTTAGCACAGTTAATTCACAGCTCCAGGTTCCCAGGTTCGATTCTGGGCTTGGGTCACTATCTGCACGTTCTCCCCGTGTCAGCGTGGGTTTCCTCCGGGTGCTCCGGTTTCCTCCCACAGTACAAAGATGTGCGGGTTAGGTGGATTGGCCATGCTAAATTGCCCTTGGTGTGCAAAAAATGTTAAATGGGGGTTACGGGGATAGGGTAGATATGTGGGCTTCATAAGGGTGCTATTTGTAAGGGCCGGTGCAAACTCGATGGGCTGAATAGCCTCCTTCTGCTCTGTAAAGTCTAGGAAAAGACACCAGTGGGATGCCAGAGCTTCCAGGAGAATCAGGGGCAGAGGTGAATGCAGTGACCATCACTAAGGAGAAGGTTCTGGGGAAACTGAAGGGTCTGAAGGTGGATAAATCACCTGGGCCGGATGGACTACACCCCAGGATTTTAAAAGAGATAGCCGAGGAGATTGTGGAGGCAATGGTGATGATCTTTCAGGGGTTACTGGAGGCAGGAAGGGTCCCAGAGGATTGGAGTGTGGCTAATGTAACACTGCTGTTTAAGAAGGGAGGAAGGCAGTAAACGGGAAATTATAGGCCGGTTAGCCTGACTTCGGTCATTGGTAAGAATTTCGAGTCCATTATTAAAGATGAGATCATGGAATACTTGGAAGTGCATGGTAAAATAGGACCGAGTCAGCACGGCTTCGTCAAGGGGAAGGTCATGTCTGGTAAATCTGTTAGAGTTATTTGAGGAGGTCACAAGGAAGTTAGAGAAAGGAGCACCAGTGAATGTGATTTATTTAGGTTTCCGGAAGACCTTTGACAAGTGGCGCAGAGGAGACTGTTAAATAAATTAAGAGCCCATGGTGTTACGGGTAAGATCTTGGCATGGATAGAGGATTAGCTGACTGGCAGAAGGCAGAGTGGGGATAAAGGGGTATTTTTCAGGATGGCAGCCGGTGGCTAGTGGTGTGCCTCAGGGGTCTGTGCTAGGACCACAACTTTTCACAATATACATTAATGATCTGGAGGAAGGAACTGAAGGCACTGTTGCTAAGTTTGCAGATGATACAAAGATCTGTTGAGGGACAGGTAATATTGAGGGAACAGGCAGGCTGCAGAAGGACTTGGACAGGCTAGGAGAGTGGGCAAAAAAGTGGCAGATGGAATACAATGTGGAAAAGTGTGAGGTTATGCACTTTGGAAGGAGAAATGGAGGCAGACTATTTTCTAAATGGGGAGATGCTTAGGAAATCAGAAACACAAAGGGATGTGGGAGTCCTTGTTCACGATTCTCTTACGGTTAATGTGCAGGTTCAATTGGCAGTTAGGAAGACAAATGCAATGTTAGCATTCATGTCGAGAGGGCGAGAATACAAGACCAGGGATGTACTTCCGAGGCTACATAAGGCTCTGGTCAGACCCCATTTGGAGAACTGTGAGGAATGTGCTGGCCTTGGAAAGGGTCCACAGGAGGTTCACAAGAATGATCCCCGGAATAAAGAGCTTGTCGTATGAGGAACGGTTGAGGATTCTGGGTCTGTACTCTTGGGATTTAGAAGGATGAAGGGGGATTTTATTGAAACTTACAGGATACTGCGAGGCCTGGATAGAGTAGATGTGGAGAGGATATTTCCACTCGTAGGATAAACTAGAAGCAGAGGACACAATCTCAGACTAAAGGGACAATCCTTTAAAACAGAGATGCGGAGGAATTTCTCCAACCAGAGAGTGGTGAATCTGTGTAATTCTTTACCACAGAAGGCTCTGGAGGCCAAATCACTGAGTGTCTTCAAGACAGAGAGATAGGTTCTTTATTAATAAGGGGATCAGGGATTATGGGGAGAAGGCAGAAGAATGGGGATGAGAAAAATATCAGCCATGTTTGAATGGCAGAGCAGACTTGATGGGCCGAGTGGCCTAATTCTGCTCCTGTGTCTTACGGTCTAACCAGGGTGATCTTATGTCGGCTCGATGCAGACTTGATGGGCCAGGTGGTCTCCTTTTGTACTGTAGGGATTCTATGGAACTGGCCACACAGAAAGACCTTCCTGAAGAAGGTTCAAGGAAAAACACAACACTTTTAAAAGAATAAACCAAATGCAGCTCAGAAAATTCACAATGCGGAAGAAAATAAGAATAACAACTATGAAAATACAGCAAACAAAAATAGAAAATACTGGGCAATCTCAGCAGGTCTGACACCATCTTGTGGAGGGACAAGGGAGCTAATGTGGATGACATTTGTCAAAAGTTAGAGAGAATTGGAAATAGGATTACATTTATAATGTCTGGGAGGGGGGCGTGGAGCAGGATAGAGCGCCAGCGATCGGTGGAAATTGATATCGTGGACAGACAGGCAAACGGAATGTAAACGGTGGCGATCAAGGCTAGGAAAGTGCTGATAATGACACATTAAGAGATCAGAAAATGTTAATGGCAGAACAAAGGTAAGTAGTGTCAAAGGACAACTAAGAACAGGGAACAGACGGCCCAAGTGGGATGGGGTGAGAGACAATGGTGAGGAAAAACATGAATCAATGGAAGAAATTAATAAAATGAATTGATAGAAAGAAAAATAAGGTGAAGGTTGCATCCATGGGAGTGGCCTAAAATAACGTGGCAATGACTACACATTGAGTTTGCTGGTCCTTTCGAGGAGCACATGGTCGTGGTCACAGTAGACGCACATTGCAAGTGGCCCGAGGTGGTCCGGATGAAATCAACAATGCAGAACAAACCATTGAAAACATTGATGAGAAATCACCACATTCATGTATTCGGGCATCACAAAATGTTCCTCCTGACTAATTCCTAACTGAGAAATTAAACCTCACCTCTGCTTCCTCAATGAACATTGGACCTTTCAGCAGGAAGTTTCATTATATTTTGAACTTGTACATACAGCCTGGATCAATGAAATATTAATTAATAGATGTCAATATCACAACTATGCAACACCGTCCTTTAATTCTTCTCCTCTTAACCTTCAACATCATTCAAGTTCCTTTCAAATTCATCCTGCAAATGTGAATCATTAAATCTAGCACAACTACAAGTCTTCCTAACTGGAGTGCCATTCATTAAAACTAATCCTTCTGAACAACACTCTGCATAAACACATAAACCTCTTGAAACACAATCACAATGCCTGAAAAATACAAACAGATTTGCAATTCACTAATTAGTTCATAATTCAGTTGGTCATTCCACCACACAGGCTTAAGCAGCATTTTAAAAAACTGCACAGCCAAACATTATTTCACTTCTCCAAAGCCAAGATCTTGTTTCCATTTCTCATTCCATATATCCAAGTATTCCAGCTTTCTCTGGTAATCTCCGAATGATTTTTTTGGACCTTTTTTCCTTTCCTGCTCAGCATAACCTGTCGCAATCTATGTATTTCATTTCAGTTATGAGTTTCAGTTGAAAAAAAATCGCAAAATCTCCCGCAGAAGCACTAGCTCATCAGATTATAAGAAAACAAGCAGGGTTAGCCTATTTGGCTTCCTTAGCCTGTTCTACAATTCAACAAAATGTTTGATCTCAGCTACACTTTTCTGCCCAATCCCCATATCCCATCGATTCCTTTTGAGTCCAAAAATCTATTGAGCAAAGCCATAAATATCTTCAACGCCTGAGCATCCACAGTTCTGAGGTAGATGATTATTTTTATTAATAACAATAACTATAATGAAATATGCAGTAATAGAGAGAGAGGAACAAGCAAAAGAGAGAGATTTCCAGTTTAAGGTAGCGGAAATTAGAGGGGACCTGATGGGAACTAGAGGGGAGCTTAATCCTAGAACGAAACTAGTGGCAATTTGTACAGGCCCTCCCAAAATCTGAATACAGAAAAAGAGGTTGAATCCTTTTTTGGGGCTTTTGAGAAAATAGAAATCTAAATGGAGTGGTTAAAATAAAAGTTGACATTACACATGCAACGTAAATTGGTAGAGAGGACAGGAAGTTTATGCTTCCCTGTCAGGCGGGGTGTCTAAGAACCATGAGTAGGTAAAAAAAGGCTATTCTGGGTTTATACAAATTGGTTCCCAAAACGTACAGAATCATAGAATCCCTGCAGTGCAGAACGAGGCCAATTGGCCCATTGAGTCTGCGCCGACCCTTCGGAAGAGCACCCCACCCATAGCCAATCGTCCGTCCTATCCCCATATCCCCATCTAGCCTTTGGGCACTAAGGGGCAATTTAGCACAGCCAATTCACCTAACCTGCACATTTAGGGCGACATGGTGGCGCAGTGGTTAGCATTGCTGCCTCACAACGCTGAGGACCCAGGTTTGATCCCGCCCCGGATCACTGTCCTTGTGGAGTTTGCACATGCTCCCCGTGTCTACGTGGGTTTCAGCCCTACAACCCAACGATGTGCAGGCTCGGTGGATTGGCCACACTTAATTGCCCTTAATTTGAAAAAAAGAATTGGGTACTAAGAAAAAATACAATAACCTGCACATCTTTGGACTGAGGGAGGAAACCAGAGCACCCAGACGAAACCCACGCAGACATGGGGAGAATGTGCAGACTCCACACAGACAGTCACCCAAGGTCGGATTTGCACCCGGGACCCTGGCGCTGTGAGGCAGCAGTGCTAATTACTGTGTCACCGTACCGTCCCAATAGCCAAAAGCTTTGGAATCTAAGGAGACAGCTGGGACAGACATAAGCAGAATTTGAAAGGGTTAAGCAGAACAATATTAGAGCTTTGGAAGTTGCAACTCCCTTCAAGTCTCAGAGAGGTCATTCTCTGAGAGGAATTTAAGAATTTCCTACCTTTTATGATAAGAACTCATATTGAAGACCAAAGGGTGACAACTGCTAGACAAGCAGCAATTATGGCTGACGATTATAAGCTGATCCATAAATTTAAACTTTTGTTCCATCACCCCCATAATTCTGAAAAGGATAAGATGTGGGAGAGTGAAAGGAAGGCAGGTAGCCAAGGTAAGGAATGAATAGCTGGGAATGCTCCAGGATCTCCTCCTCAGGCCAGGAAGGATGATTCCGAGGGTGAAGGTACGTCTCAAAAGCGTAGGTGTTGCCATTATAATAAAGTGGGACACATTTGTTTTAGCATGTTGGAAGTTGCAAAGTAGGCCTATGGACTTGTTGGAGTTCATAAGGAGGATTTTAAAAAGGCAAAAAAAGTGGAAAATACTACATGGCAGACTAGCTTTAACTGGACTAAGGATACCGGAAGTAAATACTGATGTGGTCGCAGGTATGATGAATGAGGCAGACAAGAGATATGCAGGGTTTTTGTTGAAGCGGAAGATCATGCCATTTTCCTCAACTGATACAGCCAAACCCATATCTATCTTAAGGGACACAGCTGCTACTTAAACTCTCTTAGTGGAGAAGGATTTGGTTTTCCCTCCAGAGAGTTCAATGAAAGATATGATATTGGTGAATGGGATAGGTGGAGATTATCCTACTTCCATTGTATGACGTACAATTGGAGTGTGCTTTAATGTCAGGTTCAGTTGCTGGAGTGGTTAAGGAGTTACCAATGGACAGAGTAAACTGACTTTTGGGGAATTATTTGGCATTAGTGAAGGCTACAGCTGCACCCAAGGTTGCTGTTTCATCCAGAGAATCCAAGGGAAGTACTACAGGTAGCACATGGGATGCCAATGGCAGGACAGGTGGGAATTAGGAAAACTCACTGGGAATGCCCCAAAGAAATTATGAAAGACATAAATCACGTATCAAATGACAACGGTAGTGAATTTGAATCAGCTGATACTAATGCAATTACCTCTACAAGAATGATTCCTCACACAAGTTTGTCAAAGATAAAATCTAGCGGAGAGCCAGATTCAGAGAACTCTAAAACTGAAGGTGATCCTAAAAAAGAGGAGACCGAATCGAACAGTAATAACAGTGGTGAAGATTCAAACAAGAGTTCTGAATCCCATTTGGCTTCTGATTATGAACAAATGATAAACTACCGAATAGATCTGTCACTAACTAACCTTGAACTGATGGCAAGTAAGTCTTCCAAAGCTAGGAAAGAGAGCAAATCGGAAGAAGAAAATGAATTGGACTTGTTACAGCCTCTTGCAATAAACCCAATTCCATTCACTGCAGGTGCAAATATTTCCCAGAGCATGCCTGTTTTGAAGGAATGTAGCATGGCTTCAGCTATTCAGGATGAGGTCTGTGAAAGGACACCAAGTAAACAACTGATTAGCCCACATCCTTTGAAAAGCCCACAGAGCCTCTTCAAGGTAAAGGAAGCAAATAGCAAAGGAGATGAAATAATTAGTGGTCAATTCCCTTTTAAAATGAGGAGGGAGGTGGAACCTTCCACCTACGGTGGAACCATAGTGATTCTGCAACTACACCTGTTAACCAAAAATGGAAAGTTCATGGAGTCGACAATCTGCTATCCTCTGATTCCAAAAGTAAAGAACAGTGGAAGACAGTTGACATCTGGAAAGCACAAACTGTATCAGTCCGTATTACTGAATGGAGCTAAGAGCTGTAATTCCGAAGACTCCGATGAGGAGGTAAAAACTGGAAACAAAGAATAGTGCATATAAAGCCAACAAACTCTGCAAAGATTGAACCCTCAGCTTTTCTTGTCACTGAAAATAATCATCACAGAATAATACAGTGCAGAGAAGGCCCTTTGGCCCATCGAATCTGCACCAACGCATGAAAGTCATCTGACCTGCCTACCTAATCCTATTTGCCAGCACTTGGCCCACAGCCTTGAATGTTATGACGTGCCAAGTACTCATTCAGGTTCTTTTTAAAGGATGTTAGGCACCCCACCTCTAAAACCCTCCCAGGCAGTGCTTTACTGACCGTCACCAAAAGCTCTTCCTCAAGATCCCCCTAAACCTCCTGCCCCTTACCTTGAATTTGTGCCCCCCTCATAATTGATCCTTCAACTTAGGGGAACAAATGCTCCATATCCATCACGCCCATGTCCTCAATCTTGTATACCTTGATCAGGTGCCCCTCAGTCTTCTCTGCTCCAGCAGAAACAACCCAAGCCTTTCCAACCTCTCTTCACAACTAAAATGTTCCATCTAGGCAACATAAGAACATTAGAATTAGGGGCAGGAGTAGGCCATCCGGCCCCACGAGCCTGCTCTGCCATTCAATAAGATCATGGCTGATCTTTTTGTGGACTCAGCTCCACTTATCCACCCTCTCATCATAACTTCTTTACTGTTCAAAAATCTATCTATCTTTGCCTTAAAAACATCCAACAAGGAAGCCTCAACTGCTTCCCTGGGCAGAAGAGTTCCTATGTGACTGCTTGGAGACAGTGAACCGGTCCACCGATCAGCCTAAACGAGTATGCCACCACTGTCACAGACTTTATCAGCAAATGTGAGAAGACTGCGTACATTCCCCAACCAGAAACCATGGCTTAATTGAGAGATTGACTCCCTACTGAAGTCCAGGTCTGAGGCATTCAAGACAGGCAACCCTGACCTATACAAGAAATCTAGGTACAACCTCCGCAATGTCATCAGGGATGCCAAGAGACAATATCAGACCAAGCTAGAGTCACAGACTAACGTCACGGACTCTCGTCGGTTATGGCAAGGCTTAAACAACATTATGGACTATAAAGCGAAGCTGAGTAGAATCTCCGGTAGCAGCGCAGCCCTCCCCAATGAACTCAATGCATTCTATGCTCGGTTCAAGCAAGATACCATCAAACCACTGTCAAGTGCCTCAGCAGCCTCGGACACACCGATACTTATTGATACCACCAATACCACCATCACAGCTTCCGAAGTCAGATCGGCCTTCTTGAAAGTGAACCCCCAGAAAGCGACGGATCCTGACGGAGTCCCTGGTCGTGTGCTCAGATCTTGCGCGGACCAGCTGGCAGATGAGTTTGCGGACATCTTTAACCTCTCCCTACTCCGTTCCAAGGTCCCCACCAGCTTCAAGAGGACCACCATCATATCAGTGCCACAAAAGAACCAGGCAACGTACCTCAACGACATCGTCCGGTGGCCTTGACACAATTGTAATCAAGTGCTTCGAGAGGGTGGTCATGAGGCACATCAACTCTATACTCCCAGGATGCTTAGATCCACTGCAATTCACATACCGCCACAACCAGCAGATGCCATCTCCCTGGCCCTACACTCATCCTTGGTGCATCTCGACAACAAGAACGCCTACGTCAGACTCCTATTAATTGACTACAGCTCAGCCTTCAACACCATAATCCAGCCAAGCTCATATCAAAGCTCCAAAACCTAGGACTTGGCTCCTCTCTCTGCAACTGGATCCTTGACTTGCTGACCCATAGACCACAATCAGTAATGATAAACAACAAACCTTCTCCACAACAGTCCTCAATCCCGGGGCGCCGCAAGGGTGCGTACTCAGCCCCCTACTATACTCCCTATACACACAAGACTGCATGGCAAAATTTGGCTCCAACCCCATCTCCAAGTTTGCTGATGACAGACACGAACTTAGTGGGTCAGATCTCGAACAACAATGAGTCAGAATACAGGAGGAAGACAGAAAACCTAGTGGCATGATGTAACGACAACAATCTCTCCCTCAATGTCAACAAAACTAAGGAGGGGGGCAGCATGGTGGCCTAGTGGTTAGCACAACCGCCTCACGGCGCTGAGGTCCCAGGTTCGATCCCGGCTCTGGGTCACTGAGTTTGCACATTCTTCCCGTGTCTGCGTGGGTTTCGCCCCCACAACCCAAAAATGTGTAGAGTAGGTGGATTGGCCATGCTAAATTGCCCCTTAATTGGAAAAAATAATTGGGTAATCTAAATTTATTTAAAAAAAACAAAACTAAGGAGCTGGTCATTGACTTCAGGAAGCAAAGTATCGTATACACCCATCGGCATCAATGATGCCGAGGTGGAACTGGTTGACAGTTTCAAAATCCTAGGTCTGCACATCACCAACAATCTGCCCTGGTCCACTAACATCGATGCTATGACCAAGAAAGCACAACAGCGCCTATACTTTCTCAGGAAACTAAGGAAATTCGGCATGTCCTCATTGACTCTTACCAACTTTTATAAAGGCACCATTGAAAGCATCCTATCCGATTTCATCACAACCTGGTATGGCAAATACTCGGCCCAAGACCGTAAGAAACTACAGAGTCGTGAACACAGCCCACTCCATCACGCAAACCCGCCTCCTATCCATTGGCTCTAACTACACCTCCCATCGGGCAGGAGATACAAAAGTCTGAGAACACGCAATAACAGATTCAAAGACAGCTTCTTCCCCGCTGTTAACAGACACCTAAATCTTTTCTGGACTGATCTGATCTCTTCACACATGTATGCTTCACCCGATGTCTGCGCCTATGTATTTACATTGTGTATTTTATGTTTGTCCTATGTATTTTCTTTTCATGTACGGAATGATCTGTCTGAACAGCACGCAGAACAATACTTTTCACTCTACCTTGGTACACGTGACAATAAACAAATCAAATCCAATCCACAGATTTACAATCTTTTAGGTGAAGATGTTCCTCCTCAACTCAATCCTCAATCTACTCCCCCTTATTTCGAGGCTATGTCCCCTAGTTCTAGTTTCACCCGCCAGTGGAAGCAATCTCCCTGCTTCTATCTTAACTACTCCCTTCATAATTGTATATGTTTCTATCAGATCCCCCTCATTCTTCTAAGTTCCAAGTATAGGCCCAGTCTACTCAGTCTCTCATAAGCCAATTCTCTCAACTCCAGAATCAACCTAGTGAATTGCCTCGGCACCCCATCGAATAACATGTGCACTCACATCCTTCCTATAATGCGGTGACCAGAATTGCACACAATACTCCAGCTGTGGTCTCACCAAAAGTTCTATACAGCTCCATCATGACCTACCTGCTTTTGTAATCTATGAATCAATTGATAAAAAACAAATGTGCCATATGCCTTTTTCACCACCCTATTAACCTGGCCTTCTGACTTCAGAGATCTATGGATAAACATGATGTGGAGTGTAGCCACCGAAGTTGGCCATTCCCTCAATACAAAATGGAGGAACGCAAAGCTTGCAGGTTAAAATGGACAATGTTTGCAGCACAAGCAGGCTGCACCAAGCCAATGTGTATTCTGTCTGCTAAGAGAGCAGACAGCACCGAAACGAACATTCTGCATACTAATGAGGCAATCTCCGGGATAGTTAACATAGCAATGGAATGATCCCAGGGACAATGGACACAAATATAGAAGTGATTGCAACAGTGTATGGGAAACCAGACACTCCGGCACCAGCGGGGTTCGAAAACAAAGCACCTGAAGTACCGCCCAGTAGCCGAGAGACAGCCTCAGTATTGGGGGGATTCAAACAAATCGATCGGGAAGAGACCCAATCGATTCCCAGCAGGTAAAGGGTCCGCCCAAAAGGGCACGAAGCCCTGGAACCTATAAAAGACAGGTCCCAAACTTAGTTTGTTCTTCTTGACCAGCCCTCCTCTCTGGACCAGCCCCTCGACCAGCTTTTACCAAAGAAGACCTTGACCAAGAGAGAGAGAGGAGAGGTTTGGGACAGCAGCCGCCAGCAAGTAAGTGTCTCACAACGATCGCTACCAGAGATAGACACTCCTGACCCCTTTTAACCCGTACCAACATGAAGTCTGCGGACCAGTGCAGAGCAAGAGGCCTTGTCCCCTGATCCGGCAGTTCCCTTTAAGATAAGTATTGGTTTATTTAGTGGTAGGAATAGCTTAATCATCTTAGCGTGTGCATGAGTAGATTATAATTGTATTATAATAAACTCATTTGTTTGAACTTACTAATTGGTGTATGGTTTTATTGCTTTGAACTTGACCTTGAAACTTGTGGCGGTATCTTAACGATACCTGGCGACTCCAGAGCTAAGTAACGAAAAAGAGCCAAATTGAGTGTTAAGCACACTCATCCAGAACGAGCAACAGGAGATTCCGGTGTCGGACTGGCGTGAGCACAGTAAGAAGTCTTACAACACCAGGTTAAAGTCCAACAGGTTTGTTTCGATTCACTAGCTTTCGAAGCACTGCTCCTTTCTCAGGTTCCTGAGGATAGATAAACACGTCAAGGTCCCTTTGTTTCTTGGAACTTCTCAGTGTCAGACCATTCACTAAACGCTTCCTTGTCAAATTACTCCTTTCAAAGTGCATTCCCTCAGACTTTTCATGGTTAAATTCCATCTGCCACCTTTCTGCCCATTTGGCCATCCCATTCCTGCAACCCAAGACACTCAACCTCATTGTTAAACATGAAGGCCAAGCTTTCTGTCATCCGCAAACCTACTGATCCTACCCACCATATAGTCATCTATGTCGTTTATATAAATGACAAATAATAAGTTCCCTGTGGTACGCTGGCTCCCAGTAATTAAAGCCAATTTTGAATCCATGTTAAGAAAAAGAGAGAATGTAAACCTTGAGGGGTTGAAGTGTACTGATTAAAAAGGAAACAAATATTTCCCTCAGCATTGACGATACTGCTTGTAGTTTGGCTGTAGATTCTCAGAATTTGGATAAACTTTCATTGGACGATCAGAAGGACTGGCTACATTACACGAGACAGAAATGTAGAAGAAACTCATTCAGGTGCCCTCTCCAATTTGGGCAGTCAGAAACCTTACAACGGGAATAGCCTTGCCTTTGACTTTGAAGAGAAGAGTGAAAACAGAGCACTGTTTGAATATATCAGAGGGAGTTCTAAAACCATAGATGCAAACCTATCAGCAGGAGAAGAGAGAGAAGATCTCATCAAGGTACAGAAAGAATATAGATAGAGTTGAGGGAAATACCAGGGGCATGCAGTTAACTAATCATGATGTAGACAAAAGAAACTCACGTAATAAAGCCACGTCCATCTCGACTAAAACCATGGAGACTGGCTCAGTTATGGACTGAAATACAGCGCACGTTGGATATGTTGTGGAAACAAACGAAAATGGTGCAGTCCATGAACACCAAGTAGAGTTTGGAAGATTGATGGCCAAGTTAGCAGGCAAATCGGTGCTGGCTGCCCCGACTTATCCAGGCCATTAAAATTACCACAGATACCAGTGGCCTATGAGTAGGGGAAATGATACGAGCCCTTCAGCATTTTGAAGTACATGTCCAACATGCCAAAGTTTATACGGAGCATAATCTGCTTAGGTTTATGGAAATGTTTAAAACCAGGAAAGCAAGATTATTCCATTGAAGTTTCCAACAGTTCGATGTCAAAAATTATACACACACCCAGAAAGGATAACGCGATTGCGGATGCTTTGTCAGGGGTTTAAGGGCTGACTACTGATCAATGTAGAGACTGGAAGGGACCTTAAATAATGGGGATGGATGGATGTGTTTGTGATTTATGTCTTGCATACCTCATAATGAAACGTTTGCGGGGCAGCACGGTGACAGTGGGTTAGCCCTGCAGCCTCACGGCGCCGAGGTCCCAGGTTCGATCCCGGCTCTGGGTCACTGTCCGTGTGGAGTTTGCACATTCTCCCCGTGTTTGCGTGCGTTTTGCCCCCACAACCCAAAAGATGTGCATGCTAGGTGGATTACCCACGTTAAATTCCCCCTTATTTGGAAAAAATTAATGGGTACGCAAAATTTATAAATTAAAAAAAAAAGAAACATCTGTGCCCTGATGTTTCACTCCTTTTAGGGAGGGAGGTATGTAAAGGTCATAGTGGTTTACAGCATGAAAACAGACCCTTCAGCCCAACTTGTCCATACCATCCAGTTTTTAACTACAAAGCTAGTCCCAATTGCCCACAATAGTCATAAAAGACATAATTCATTCCAACCATGTATACCAGGCATTGTCAAACTCGGGGACGCGACCCACGGGTGGGTCGCGGGCGGGTGTCGGGAGGGTCGCGGAGCCGTCCGTCATGGCGCTCCTGATCGCGCAAATCTGCGCACAACAGCCGCAGCAGCCGGTTGTTAATAATGCCGGCTGCAAGTGGCTTCCAAAATGGCCGTGAACATGATGATTCCCTTATTTCCCCTTTATTTGTTTGCCGCAACATCATATATGGTGTTGCTTTGAACAGCAGAACTCAAACTACGTGGCACCCAAGAGATGGGGTGAGACTTGGTTCTATTGGTTGGCTGGAGGCCAATGAATTGACCAAAAGGCAGTGGGCGCGATTCTCTGCTCCCCACGCCGGGTGGGAGAATCGCGGGAGGGCCAGGCACTCACGACACGCCCCCCTGCCCCACCGTGATTCTTTCACGCCCCTCTCGGAAGAATCTCCGCTCGCCATTTTTCACGGCGACCGGCCATTCTCCGGCCCGGTTGGGCCGAGCGGCCCGACCGGTTCACGACGGCGGCAACCACGCCTGGTCGCTGCTGTCGTAAACATGGGCGCCAAATGCTCGTTTGTGGCTTGTGGGGGGGGGCGGAGAGGGGAGTGAGCACCACAGCCGTGCTCGGGAGGGGACTGGCCCGCGATCGTTGCCCACCGATCGTTGGGCCGGCGTCTCAAAGGGACGCACTCTTTCCCCTCCGCAGCCCCGCAAGATCAAGCCGCCACGTCTTGCGGGGCAGCGGAGGGGAAGACGGCAACCGCGCATGCACGGGTTGGAGCCATCAGCCGTCGTGACGTCAGCCACGCATGCGCAGGTTGGAGTCGGCCAACCACGCATGTGCGGCTGACGTCACTTAGGCGCCGCCGTCACGTCATTCTCGACGCAAGCGTCAAGGCCCGGTGGCCGAGATTTACGGAGCGCCGCTGATCGGAATAGGGTGCGAGGAGTGGCCTCCGAGGCCGTTGTGAAACTCGGCCGAGTTCACAACGGCCTTCCCGATTCATCGCGCGAGCGGAGAATTCCGCCCAGTAATAGGTGATGAGTGGATCCTGTCTGAGTGGGAAGATTTCCTGAGACCCAAAGAAAGCAGAATTGAGACCTGAACACACAGAAAAAAAGACTGCTCACTCTCCCTCGTGTTTTCTCCAGAAATGCTGTGAACTGCTGTATTTCTGAAACTGTAGAGACCGGAATGAATGAATCTCTGGTGAAAACCAGTACAGATTGGAAAGCAGGAATCTCGACCTGAAAGCTAGTTTGAAGGACAGTGTGCGAGAAACAACCATCTGAAACAAAGGCTTTTATTCCTTTCATTATAATTTTTACACCCTTCTCTCCACTGTGTTTGACTGTCGTGTGTGATATATATAAATAATACAGAAGGCAGGTCAAGTTAAAGTAGGGATTAGGGATTAAATGATAGTTAACCAATTGTATTTGCTGCATATTTCATTATAGGTATTATTAATAAAACAGTCATTGTGCTTAAATCTTCAAACCTGGTGACTGTAATTATTGGACAGCCAAGTGCCAAAGACTTCGAGCACTTTTATAAGAATTATTTGTTAATTCCATTGTGTTGTGATTCCGGGTCAAGGAGGGCTGGAATTGACCATGTCCTGACCCAGGGTGTCGTAACATAGCACACATTATCTCAGCAACCTATTACTAGCACAGGAAATTATACAACTCTTCTCTATTTGTACATTCGATGTGGGTGTCGCTGGCCGGATCAGCGTTTGTTGCCCATCCCTGAGGGCATTTAAGAGTCAACCTCATTGCTGTGGATCTGGAATCACATGTAGAACAGACCAGGTAAGGGTGACAGATTTTCTTCCCTAAAGAACATTAGTGAACCAGATGGGTTTTTACAACAATTGATAATGGTTTAATGGTCATTAGACTTTTGATTCCAGATTTCTATTGAATTCAAATTCCACCATCTGCCGTGGTGGGATTCAAACCCATGTCCCCAAAGCATTGCCCTGGGTTCCTGGATTACTAGTCCATGACAATACCACTATACTACTGTCTCCAAAATCTTCCTGGTACAGTAACCAACTGACAGCTTCAATAATGGTGTGATCACACAATTTAAATACACTGCAAACAAAGTGGGTATAACAGTTTGAACAAGATTAGACTCTCAATTTATTTATTTTATTTGCTAAGCAGTTGTTCAAAATTATATTTATCCAACTAATAAACGGAATTGCACAACACTTGCATACAAACAAGCAACATGCATGTTAATTAGTCTCAGTGCATATTAATTCAATCCCAGGTGTACAGAATGCACATGATATGTTAAAATAAATTTATAATTACAACATAACAATCTGCTGCTTGATCCAAATTTGGGTTGACCTGTGTAGACGTGAAGCAGCTTGCAGGTGCACCGGGAGCTATCCATAATAATTTTTTTTCTCCCTGTACCCAGGTGCCGTTTTTACTGAAAAGTAAAAGGTTTCATCAACCACAAGGTTGTACATGTGAAACAAGAGAATCAAAATTATTTTGTAGTATAGCTCATTATCTAATTTCACACTGCATAAGTAGATAGCTTAGAGACCTTGAATTCATTTTTTCCGCATCTTAAATAATTTGTGTTTGCCAACCTGGAAATGGAACATATCTGTACTTTTGGAACAGACAAAACCCTCCCAGCAAGGGTAGGTGCAAAATTATGCTCAATCTCTGCCCAACAATTCGTTTCAGCCCCCACCTCAAGAAAGCTGCAACTACTGTATCAATATCCACTTTCCCCAAATTCCATGGGCGGGATTCTCCATTCCCGCAGCAGAGTGTCCACGCCATTGTAAACGTGGGGCCAGCACGGCGCTGGAATGGTTCGCGCCGCTCCAGATCCCGGCGCGAACTGAGCACCGCAGGATCCGCGCATGCGCAGTAGCGCCAGCGAGGACATGCGCAGTGGCCTCCTTCAATGCACCAGCCCCAATGCAACACGGCGCAGGACTACAGGGCCGGCGCGTAGGAAAGGAGGCACCCAGCCACAGAGGCCGGCCCGCTGATCGGAGGCCCCCCCCAGGGTCGGACCCCCCACAGGCCGTCACCTGACCCTTACACGCCGAGGTCCCGCCGGCCCAGGGCAGGTTAGAACAGCGATGGCGGGACTCGGCTCTTTTCCTACAGCCGCTCGGTCCATCCGGGCTGGAGAATTGGCGGGCTGGCTGCATGTAGCGGCCCGTGACCGGCGCCGCGTCAACCATGCTGGCGCCAATTCACCGCACAGCTCGGGCTGGGAGAATCCTGCCCCATATCTTTGGCCTCAGTCAAGTTTTTCATGGCTAAACCAGGCCTACAAGGTACTGGATTGAGGTTACCAAACTAATTTATTTTGTTATATTCCGAATGACACATCATTCCTTTAGTCAAAACAATGAGATGTCCTAAACCATCTCTCTTCAACTCCAAAATATTGGAGAATGCAGAGAGCAGGTAGAGGATCAATCAGCTGAGGTTCAGGGATCCCAGGAGCGGATATGCAAGGAAGTGGGGCCCAGGCATCCTGAATGGTGCATGAGGCACAGTGAGCAGGGCCCACTAGCATCAGAGTGGGCGGGGGGGGGGGGGGGGGGAAGAGAGAGAAGGTGAGAGAAAGAGTGCGCACACACGAGGGGGGGGAAGAGAGAGAGAGAGAAAAAAGAGAGAGAGAGAGAGAGAGAGCGAAAAGAAGAGTGGGCAAGAGAAGAAAGAAAGAAAGAGAGTGGGCGAGGAGGGATAAGAGAGAGAAAGGGAATGGGCAAGGGAAGAGTGAGCGGGTGAGAGAAGAGAAAGAATGGGCGAGGGGGGTAGAAGAGAGTGAGCTATGGAGGAAGAGAGAGTGTGGACAAGGGGGGGAAAGAAGAGAGTGCACGGAGGGAGATGGGAGAGAGAAGGGGAATGGGCAAGGAGGGAGAGAGAAGGGGAGAAGAGCGAGTGGGCGAGGGAGGGGGAGAAGAGAGAGTGGGCGAGGGAGGGGGAAAAGAGAGAGTGGGCGAGGGAGGGGGAAAAAGAGAGGGAGGGGGAAAAAGAGCGTGGGTGAGGGAGGGGGAAAAAGAGCGTGGGCGAGGGGGGGAGAGAGAGTGGGCGAGGGGGGGGAGAGAGTGGGCGAGGGGGGGGGGAGAGAGAGTGGGCGAGGGGGGGGGGGGAGAGAGAGTGGGCGAGGGGGGGGGGGAGAGAGAGTGGGCGAGGGGGGGGGGAGAGAGAGACGGCGAGGGGGGGGGAGAGAGAGACGGCGAGGGGGGGGGAGAGAGAGACGGCGAGGGGGGGGGGAGGAGAGAGTGGGCGAGGGGGGGGGAGAGAGAGTGGGCGAGGGGGGGGAGAGAGAGTGGGCGAGGGGGGAGAGAGAGTGGGCGAGGGGGGGAGAGAGATGGGGGAGGGGGGGGGGAGAGAGGGGGGGGGGAGAGAGTGGGCGAGGGGGGGGGAGAGAGAGTGGGCGAGGGGGGGGGAGAGAGAGTGGGCGAGGGGGAGGATGGGGGAGAGAGAGAGGGGGCGAGGGGGGGAGAGAGAGTGGGCAAGGGGGGGGAGAGAGTGAGCGATGGGGAGAGAGAGTGGGCGAGGGGGGGGAGAGAGGGGGAGAGGAGGGGGCGAGGGGGGGAGAGAGAGTGGGCGAGGGGGGGAGAGAGAGTGGGCGGGGGGGGAGAGAGAGTGGGCGAGGGGGGAGAGAGAGTGGGCAGGGGGGGGGGAGAGAGTGTGGGCGAGGGGGGGGGGAGAGAGAGGGGCGAGGCGGGGGGAGAGTGGGGCGAGGGGGGGGGGAGGAGTGGGCGGAGGGGGGAGAGATGGGGGGAGCGGGGGGAGGGAGAGAGTGGGCGAGGGGGGGAGAGAGTGGGCGAGGGGGGGAGAGGGGCGAGGGGGGGAGTGTGGGGAGGGGGGGAGGAGTGGCGAGGGGGGAGAGAGTGTGGGCGAGGGGGGGAGGGAGGGGGCGAGGGGGGGGAGGCGAAGAGTGGGCGAGGGGGGAGGGAGAGTGGGCGAGGGGGGGGGGGGGGATGAGAGTGGGCGGGGGGGGAGTGGGGAGGGGGGAGGGACGAGTGGGCGAGGGGGGAGGGGAGAGTGGGCGAGGGGGGAGGGAGAGTGGGCGAGGGGGGCGGAGAGTGGGCGGAGGGGGGAGGGAGAGTGGGCGGGGGGGAGGGAGAGTGGGCGAGGGGGGAGGGAGAGTGGGCGGAGGGGGGAGGGGGGTGGGCGAGGGGGGAGGGAGAGTGGGCGAGGGGGGAGGGAGAGTGGGCGGGGGGGGAGGGAGAGTGGGCGAGGGGGAGGGAGGAGTGGGCGAGGGGGGGGGAGAGGGAGAGTGGGCGAGGGGGGAGGGAGAGAGGGGGAGGGGGGAGGGGAGAGAGGGCGAGGGGGGAGGGAGAGTGGGGCGAGGGGGGGGAGGGAGGAGAGGGGCGAGGGGGGAGGGAGAGAGTGGGCGAGGGGGGGGAGGGAGAGTGGGCGAGGGGGAGGGAGAGGGGGCGAGGGGGGAGGGAGAGTGGGCGAGGGGGGAGGGAGGTGGGCGAGGGGGGAGGGGAGTGGGGGGGGGGAGGGAGAGTGGGCGAGGGGGGGAGGGAGAGTGGGCGAGGGGGGAGGGGAGAGTGGGCGAGGGGGGAGGGAGAGTGGGCGAGGGGGGAGGGAGAGTGGGCGAGGGGGGAGGGAGAGTGGGCGAGGGGGAGGGAGAGTGGGCGAGGGGGGAGGGAGAGTGGGCGAGGGGGGAGGGAGAGGTGGGCGAGGGGGGGGGAGAGTGGGCGAGGGGGGAGGGAGGGAGAGTGGGCGAGGGGGGAGGGAGAGTGGGCGAGGGGGGAGGGAGAGTGGGCGAGGGGGGGAGGGAGAGAGTGGGCGAGGGGGGAGGGAGAGTGGGCGAGGGGGGAGGGAGAGTGGGCGAGGGGGGGAGGGAGAGTGGGCGAGGGGGGAGGAGAGTGGGCGAGGGGGGGAGGGAGAGTGGGCGAGGGGGGAGGGGAGAGTGGGCGGAGGGGGAGGGAGAGTGGGCGAGGGGGGAGAGAGTGGGCGAGGGGGGAGGGAGTGTGGGCGAGGGGGGAGGGAGAGTGGGCGAGGGGGGGGGGAGAGTGGGCGAGGGGGGAGGGAGAGTGGGCGGGGGAGGGAGAGTGGGCGAGGGGAGGGGGAGAGTGGGCGAGGGGAGGGGGAGAGTGGGCGAGGGGGGAGGGAGAGTGGGCCAGGGGAGGGGGAGAGTGGGCGAGGGGGGAGGGAGAGTGGGCGAGGGGGGAGGGAGAGTGGGCGAGGGGGGAGGGAGAGTGGGCGAGGGGGGAGGGAGAGAGTGGGCGAGGGGGGAGGGAGAGTGGGCGAGGGGGGAGGGAGAGTGGGCGAGGGGGGAGGGAGAGTGGGCGAGGGGGAGAGAGTGGGCGAGGGGGAGAGAGTGGGCGAGGGGGAGAGAGTGGGCGAGGGGGAGAGAGAGTGGGTGAGGGGGAAAGGGTGTGAGTGGGTGAAGGGCAGGGAAGAGAGTGGGCGAGGGGTGGGGGAAGAGTGAAAATGAGCGGGAAAGAGAGAGAGTAGGCGAGAGGGGAGAAAAGAGAGGGTGGGCAGAGAGGGTAGTTAGAGAGAGAGTGGGCGAGGGGGGGGGGGAAGAGAGAGAGTAGGTGAGGGGGGGAAGAGAGAGAGTGGGCATGGGGGGAGAGGGGGAGTTAGAGAGAGAGTGAGCGGGGGGGGGAAGAGAGAGAGTAGGTGAGGGGGAAGAGAGAGAGTGAGCATGGGGGAGAGGGGGAGTTAGAGAGAGAGTGAGCGAGGGGGGGTAGAGAGAGAGTGGGTGAGGGGGAAAGGGTGTGAGTGGGTGAAGGGCAGGGAAGAGAGTGGGCGAGGGGTGGGGGAAGAGAGAAAATGAGCGGGAAAGAGAGAGTAGACGAGAGGGGAGAAAAGAGAGGGTGGGCAGAGAGGGTAGTTAGAGAGAGTGGGCGAGGGGGGGGGGGAAGAGAGAGAGAGTAGGTGAGGGGGGGGAAGAGAGAGAGTGAGCATGGGGGGGGGAAGAGAGAGAGTAGGTGAGGGGGGAAGAGAGAGAGTGAGCATGGGGGGGGGGAAGAGAGAGAGAGGGCATGGGGGAGAGGGGGAGTTAGAGAGAGAGTGAGCGAGGGGGGGGGAAGAGAGAGTAGGTGAGGGGGGAAGAGAGAGATTGAGCATGGGGGAGAGGGGGAGTTAGAGAGTGAGCGAGGGGGGGGGAAGAGAGAGAGTAGGTGAGGGGGGAAGAGAGAGTGTGGGCATGGGGGGGGAGAGGGGGAGTTAGAGAGAGAGTGAGCGAGGGGGGAAGAGAGAGAGTAGGTGAGGGGGGAAGAGAGTGAGCATGGGGGGAGAGGGGGAGTTAGAGAGAGAGTGAGCGAGGGGGGGGAAGAGAGAGAGTAGGCGAGGTGGGGAAAGAGAGAGAGAGATGGGTTGAGGGCGGGGGGGGGGGAAAGAGAGGGAGTGGGTGAGCGGGAGACAGAGTGGCCGAGAGGGGGAGAGAGTGAGCGAGGGGGTGAGAGAGAGTGGGCACGGTGTTAGTATATTATCAGGGTTGTTATTCAGCTCACAACCATCGTGCATTCTCAGGCTGAATGAGTGAGCACCACGAGACTGTGAGTGAACCAGAGATGCACGCTCTCACCCTTTTACATTCTAGTACTGATATTTCTTTATTACTCATTGTTTTGTTTTCTTGTTCAGCAAGTTGCTTTTTAAATTAATTTTTATATTCATGTGTAATGAGCCAAAATTTATGTTTCCGAAATTTCCCCATCGGCTCCTTGAGTGAGAAATAATTTGAAATGTGTCCCACCCTGGGAAAAAGGTTGGGCAAGCTTGCTGTACACAATAAGGAATGCTTGTATGGACACAATGCAGAAACCAGAATCACCAAATAGCAGCCAGAATCAGGCTTTTGCAATGTAGGGTGGGAGCTGTGAAACAAGCATTCAGATTGAACTGGGAAGGGGTGACCAGATATAACAGTACCAGTTTGAATTAGACTGAATACAGTTCAAATTGAATGAAGAGAAAAAGAAAGAACACCAGTATGAGTCAGCAGAAGAGCACTTTCTGTGGAGGAGTAGGAAGGCACAGTATTAGGCAAGTCATTGTTAGCCAGTGGATACAGCCATAATGCAAAAAAGTGAAAGACTCACTTCAGTTGAGGGCCTCTTTATAAGCTTCATTGTGTGTTATGTCCCACTCAACCCCTGGTTGTCTTTTTGCTCCATTTCTTCACTTTGCACATCCAGAGCCGAGTGATCAATAACAAATTAATTCTATTTACCTCACCTTGCCAGTAAAACACTGCAACAACATCTGGTCACATTTAATTCCAAGTCAAAAACAGTTAATTCAGATTGGACCACTCCATCTGTTATAGACGATGGCATGCTTCCTATATTCAACCAGCATGGAAAATTGAAAGCTGATGGCAGATGATTCACGATTCTCTTAAGGTTAAAGTGCAGGTTCAATCGGCAGTTAGGAAGGCAAATGTAATGTTAGCATTCATGTTGAGAGGGCTAGAATACAAGACCAGGGATGTACTTCTGAGGCTATACAAGGCTCTGGTCAGACCTCATTTGGAGTACTGTGAGCAGTTTTGGCCCCCGTATCTAAGGAAGGATGTGCTGGCCTTGGAAAGGGTCCAGAGGAGGTTCACAAGAATGATCCCTGGAATGAAGAGCTTGTTTATGAGGAACAGTTGAGGACTCTGGGCCTGTACTCGTTGGAGTTTAGAAGGGTGAGGGGGATCTTATTGAAACTAACAGGATACTGTGTGGCCTGGATAGAGTGGATGTGGAGAGAATGTTTGCACTTGTAGGAAAAACTAGAAGCAGAGGACACAATCACAGACTAAAGGGATGATCCTTTAAAACAGAGATGAGGAGGAATTTCTTCAGCCAGAGGGTGGTGAATCTGTGGAACTCTTTGCCGCAGAAGGCTGTGGAGGCCAAATCACTGAGTGTCTTTAAAAGAGATAGATAGGTTTTAATTAATAAGGGAACCAGGGGTTATGCGGAGAAGGAATGAGAATGGGGATGAGAAAAATATCAGCCATGATTGAATGGCGGAGCAAATTCGATGGGCCGAATGGTCTAATTCTGCTCCGATGTCTTATGGTCTTATGATTCACTTAAGCACTCCGTAACCTTCATGAACTTTGGCTATTTCTACAAGTAGCAATACTGTCATTTTATTTTTAAAATTAGCCAGTCTGATTCGAAGTTCTCTTTCCAAAAACTTTATATCGTAGAGTTGTTTTTGAAATAGTCGGACAAATGAAAAAATATAATGCACTTCTGACTTTGTTGTTTGTGTTCTATGTCCCAAACACGCCCCAAGTTGTTTAAACGTCAGCATCCTTTAAGTGTTGTATTTACATAATTCTCAAATAATTTTAAAGAGTTACGATTTATTTAAGAAAAGGGCTTACTTACACCCACACAATATTATGTTTCAGTATGGGGGTTGGGAACTTGATTTGGTGATCTAGTTTCTACTCTGGAAATCACTTGTACCATGAGTACATGGAAGACACTGGAAAAACACAAAGCTAAAATTTGGGACGACATTTTACTGGTTTCAGATTGATTTTTCAGTCCATTAGTGATTTCCTCTGGATTGCTCTTTTTACCCAGATATTTTAAAGAAGGGCAACAAAGAACTTCATACTTGATTGGAGGGTACATCTCAACAATCGCAAATGGCTCAGTAAAAAAGTGGTTATCACACTTCTCCCAAAACTACACCCAAAATTAAAGTTCACACGCCCTCAGTTCTGCAAGCTCCACATTAGCACCATTTATCTTTGAGGAAGAACTGTTGTGGTATCTATGCACAGCAATATCATCAATGCATTTGAAGAAAACATGTTTCAAACAATGCTACATATTGTGACCACAAAGATACTTGCCTTGCCCCCACAGTTTTATTCCTGCACAGGTATAAACTTAATTCATGTTTGCTGAACAAAGAATATATTGAGTCATAGGCAGTTTAATTTTACTTTATTTGTAGCTGGCTCCCATCATTCAGCAATATTTAATTAAAAAGCCGGTTACCAATGCATTGAAGCAAGTGGACCCAACGGAAAGGATTTTTACTGCATATGAAAAAACCTGAAAGATGGCTCACAGAAAAAAGTACGTCTCAGCTTCTCCCAATGGTTTAGAAGGAAATGTGGAAATGTAATGTGTGATCTGACATTATGGGATACAAACCAGCTCATCCCTAATTCATTCCCTAGACTGTGTTGAGTGTTGTGATCTCATCCAAGACATCAGTTACCAGATTGCCTCAGGAGTTAGCAAGGTAAAAAAAACAAGCATGCCAGTAAAATTACCTCTCCCCTCTCCCCACAACAATCTTCATCGAGAGGTGTGCATCAGGAAGAATATCAAAATTGGCAGTGATGCCCTCCACACAAACCATCAATAAGCACTTTCTATATTCGATAATAAATAAGTAATTTGAGCAAAGTATTAAAGGGATAGCAGAAGAGGAAGGAAATGGAGAGAGAGAAAAATATCTGAAATGTCACTCATGCTGCTGTGAGATAAACTTTACACCATGTAGCTGAAGGGGAAATTAACACATTTTTTGAATTTCAACGTCCTTTTATAATCTTGTTTTAAACACACCAAATGTGTGTGTAGCATACAAATTTGCTTCAGTCAATAGGTCAAGAGTCAAATAAATCCCCTCTCACTTCAGCCAAGAGTCATTCCAGCAAAGCAGACCTACATCCTGCAAGTCATGGAGGTGTTTAGCATCATGGGTCAGCATGACAGACATCATTTCATTCAAAGCCACTGAGAACATTTGGGATGATGGTTATGTTCCTAACTTAATGACATTTCTCAAAACATACTTCATACTCAACACGCTATCTGGTATGAAGTGCAAGCTGCAGATTGGCACATGGTACATGTTACTGTCCATAAGCTATTTTCGAAAAGCACCAGGCTTCAAATGGGTAGAAATATGCAGGTTGAAACAATACAGACTAGATAACTGTGTTGAACGCTCAGATTGTATGCCTGACATGGAATGTAAATTGTAAATATCAAGAGAACTTAAATTATGTGAGGAATTTCATAGTGGAACATGCAGTGCGGAGAAAAGTTGCATTTTATTGCACTTGCTGCAATATTCAATTTGAAATGTTTTGCAAAGTAGCTTTGCAATTTTTTTTAATAAATTAAATTTCTGGAAAAAAATATTTTGCAGTTAATATTGTTGTGCTTCTCGTTACGACACCCTGGTCCAGTGTGCAGTCAATTCTAGCCCCACTAATCCCAGAGTCCCAACACAAGTAAATTAACCAATAATTCATATACAATTCACAGAATCTTTGGCCCTTTGACTGCCCAATACATTTTAGCCATCAGATCTGCAAGTTAAGTACAACTGTTTATTTATAACAGAAACAAAGTTGAAATCATTACAACAGAATAACGGTCAGCTACTCTACTACTCCCTTTTTACCGCCCCACCCTTTATCCAAAAACAAATGCAGGCACACACACACAAGGAAGAGTTAAATAATTGGGATTAAAATGAAATGAAGGATGAGTATCCTTGCTTCTGAGGTCGAGGTCATTGCAGCAGGCTGTGCTCCCAGGATGCTTGGGGATTGAAACCACTGGTTGGATTGCGAATGAAGGGGCAGCACGGTGGTACGGTGGCACAGTGGTTAGCATTGCTGCCTCACAGAGCTGAGGACCCGGGTTCTATGCCGGCCCTGGTCGGTGAGTTTGCACATTCTCCCCATGTCTGCGTGGGTCTCACCCCAACAACCCAAAAAGATGTACTGAATAGGTGGATTGACGGCGCTAAATTGCCCCTTAATTGGAAAAAAAATAATTGGGTTCCCTAAATTTAAAAAAAATGATAGCAAATGAGGATTTTCTTTTTTTTAATAAATTTAGAGTACCCATTTTTTTTTTCCAATTCAGGGGCAATTTGGCGTGGTCAATCCACCTAGCCTGCACATCTTTGGGTTGTGGGGGCGAAACCCACGCAAACACGGGGAGAATGTGCAAACTCCACACGGACAGTGACCCAGAGCCGGGATCGAACCTGGGACCTCGGCGCCGTGAGGCAGCAGGGCTAACCCACTGCGCCACCGTGCTGCCCCGAATGAGGATTTTCTGGCAGCACTTCCAGGCTGTAGGGTTTCCTCCGCAGCTAGTCGCTGGACTGGAATTCCCTGCAGTTCAGTCTGGCTGTGGAGAAAGGTCTTTACTTTTCATCTTCAGCAACAATCCATTAGATGAGAGGAAGAGAATGGAGCCTTGACCCTCCAGCTTCTGAGAAAAACAAAAGTAAAAGAAAACAGAACATTCCAGAAAAAACCCCCGACCAATTGGTAGGGGCCATTAATAAGACCCGGCAATTCGAAACAGTCCATTGGTCAACAGCCAAGTCCATCGCGATGTGTCATCACTGATCTTCCTTGAATCTGCTGATCCGAAACATGAATAGCTCTTTGCAACCTGCCTTGCCCGAGGTCATAAATTAATCCTCAGTTTACCAGCCACTCGAATTAAAGTTGCAGTCCATCTTGAAGGCATAGGCACATTAAATGGTCCGTGTACAAAAATTGAAATAATAGAATTACAGAAAATAAAAGGAGGAAAACGGAACACACAGGGATTAAACAGGAGGATCCCTACAATCTACTATCCAGTATCAAAAAGAAGCAGACTCCATTTTTAAAGTAAATGTTTAACCCCCCCCCCCCCGCGCCTCCAGAAAATCAGAAAAGATTCCGCAAGGCATTTTATAGGAATGTAATTAGGCAATATGCGCACCTTAGCCAAATAACAAGATAATGGGATCGGCGAGCAAAAGCACATTTTGAGCACACAAAATGAGCACACCATCCAGAGATTGGTGAATCTATGGAAGTCATTGCTGCAAAAGACTGTGGAGGCCAAGTCACTGAGTGTCTTTAAGACAGAGATGAATAGGTTCTTGATTAATAAGGGGATCAGAGCTTACGGGGAGAAGGCAGAAGAATGGGAACGAGAATTATATCAGCCATAATTGAATGGAGAAGACTCAAATGGGCCAAATATCTCAATTCTTTGTTTTAAAAGATTTATTCAAATTTTAACACTTTTACATTGAACACATAACATTACAAAACAAAATAAACCCAACCCAACTCCTTAATCCCACCCCCACACCCGTAGTTGACAATAAGCTGTTCCCCGAAATGCAGTATAAACAAACCCCATCTTTTATGGAACTCCCTCACTAACCCCTCAAAGCGAATTTCACCTTTTCTAAGTGCAAGAATCCAACTCCAGCCATACCAAGGCACAGGATGGAGAAGCTGACCTTCGACCCAATAGAACCAACCTGCAAGCGATCAACAAGACAAAGGCTAAAATATCTGTCCCCCTTCCCTTCTGCTAGTCAGACACCCAGACAATGGCCCCCATGGAATTGGGCTCTAAATCCACTTGCAAGATCGCCGACATGGTGATGAAGAACAACCTCCAAAATATCTCCAACTTCAGGCAGGGCTAGAACATGTGTACGTGATTGGCTGGGCTCCTCCCACACCGCTCACAAATATTCTCCACCTCCTCAAAAGCTGGTTCATCCCCTACTTTGTCAGGTGCGGTCTATGTATTACCTCTAGCTGCATCAGCCCCAGCCTCAAACATGAGGTTGAGGCATTCAAATGGCCTAATTCTACTCCTATATCTTATGGTTTCTATTCCCCTTCGATCCATCACCACAATTGTTTACAGATCTTATACAGCAAATGACCAATGCTCTCTTTCCACCAAGATTCAAACACTCAGATTAATATTCAGTAAGTACTGTAAGGGTCCTTCCTGATGATTCCCTTATTTCCCATTCCTTTATTTTTTTGCCATTATCAGTTTGATCCATAGATACTTCATGGGCGTGTATTTTTAAGTCAAGCAGCAGAGAAAATGAAGAATTCAAAACGTTGCAACATAGAACATGGTGTTAGCTTTCAAGCAATAGAAATGAGGTGGGACTCGGTTCGATCGGTTGGCTAGTGGCCAATGATTTGGCCAAAAGGCCGTATTCTGCCCGCTAACAGATGGTGATTGGATCCTACCCGAGTAGGGTGATTTCCAGAGACCTAAGGAAAGCAGAGTTGGTCCTGGAGACTCAAGGAAGGAGCTGCAATTTTGTGCTCCCTCCTCTGCAGTGAAAACCATTAGAAACTGAAGACGTCAACCTGAAAACCAGTGTACTTAAAGACAACCATCTGACATGAAGACTCTTTATTCTTTTATTTATTATTCTAAGAATTATCGGTTTATTCAATTGTGTTGCAACTCCAAGTCAAGGGGCAGGAATTGACCATGCCCCAGCCCAGGGTGTCGTGATATAATTTGGGGTCTCGGATCCGAGATCTTTGGAACGGGAAATGGCAACGTTTCGAGTTACAGTAGCAACATAACAAAATGGCTCTGGAAACTGCTGAGACTTTTCTTCAGGTGGATGACTCTTCTTTGGTTTATTTAAAAGCGCGTTGAAAAAACAAGCTAGTTGAATTGGTGGGTGAATTAAAAATAGAGATACCAGCTAAAACCAGGAATGCAGAGATAACTGAAGTGATTGCTCTGCATTTAAATTTGGACATAAAAATTGGCCACGAATACCAGAAACACACCTGGATCATGGCAACCAGCAGTAGAATGAGCTAAAATCCAGTAACAAATTGGGAGATGCAGCAAAATGGAAGAGCTTTTCAAATTGAAATTGAAATGAATTTAAGAGAAAGGCAAATGCAAAAGAGAGAGAGAGTTTCAGCTCAAGGCACTTGAATTTAGAAGGGCTGACAGGAACTAGAAGGGAGCTTAATCACAGAAAGGAACCCAGTGGAGGTACGTTTAAATATATACAGGCCCTCCCAAAATTCAACAGGAAGGAGGTAGAAACCTTTTTGGGGTTTTTGAGAAAATAGCAATCCAAATAGTTACCAAAAGAAGAATGGACATTACCCATGCAAAGTAGACTGACAGGGTGGGCACAGTAAGTTTATGCTTGCATGTCAGAGGGGATGTCCAAGGATTATAACTAGGTAAGAAAGGCTATTCTTGGTGCATATGAATTGGTTCCCGAGACATATAGGCAAATGTTTTAGAATCTAAGGTGACAGCCGGGACAGTGTATACCGAATTTGAAAGGGTTAAGCAGAAAATTTTGATAGACTGGTACGAGCATTGGGAATTGCAACTATTTATGTGGCTCTGAGTTGGGCAACTCTTAATTGCCCATAGGGGTGTGAACAGCAGCGGGTACATTTTTGAAAATAAATGGCTGGTCAATGTCTTCAGCGTTAGAATTTTCAACACAAGGGTGGGGAATTGGGACCAGAGAATCCCGCCGCCAGCGAACGGCCAGAGAATTCCAGCCAATATTTTCCCACTTCGATCCAATGCAAAATGCCTAAATTTGTAGAATATGCTTGCATATGATCCATTGGCTTTCAAAAATAAAAATTTGGTTGGCCAAGCTGTATAAGATCTTGGGGGAGGAAAAACGATCTACAGACATAATATTACATACAGTGCCATGCTCCATATGATACCAGATTAAACACTCTTTCTAAAACAGGATTATCTCGAATTTTCCAATTACTAAGTCATTCACAATTAAAACTTTGCGTTATATTCCCTGGGAACCTTTCTTATATGTTTTACATCTTCAAACTAAGAGCTTTGAAAACCCAAGGGAGAATTGTGATGACACATCGCCAAATAGTTGTAATCCACTGACGCAAATGGCAACAGACATTTCTGTTCAAATCTTTTCTGAAACTGTACAATATTTTTGTGGTATATAATTTGATAGAATGCAGTAACTTACTTGGTGTGATAATGAAATTCCACAAGCAGGAATATGTAATTTCTACTAAAAAGCACAAGGAACACACCCCATATTACAAAAAAGCTTTTAGAAAGTAATCATACAAACAATACCACACATTAACAACCATGAGCTACAAGCTTGAACAATCTTTATTTCCCCCCAATAATCTATAAAAAGACAACTCAAACAATGGCTAGCTTAGTTTTCACTATGAATTCAAAGATGCAGAATAGAGGGGCGGCACAGATACGCAGTGGTTTGCACTGCCGCCTCACGGCGCCGAATAACCGGGTTCAATCCCAGCCCCGAGGATTGGCCGTGTGGAATTTGCACATTCTCCTGTGTCTGCGTGGGTCTCACCCCCACAACCCAAAAATGTGCAGGATAAGTGGATTGGCCACGCTAAATAGCCCCTTAATTGGAAAAGAAAATAATTGGGTAGTTTAAAAAAAAATTTTTTTTTTTTTTTTTAAATGTTTTTAAAAGATGCAGAATAGGAAATAAATAACAGCTCAAATTTTATATTAGTACAGCTTGAATGTGGACTCTGGGAAACAAACATTGATGATCTGACAGTACATGTTAAAACCATTAAATTAAAATTCAGTTTCTTTATCCCAATACTCGGCTTGTAGGAACACGTCTTCCTGAGTCAGAACTTTAAAAAGGCAGACAACAAATGAAGGTAGGAATCTATTACAAATTCAGTTCAATTATTTGTGGCTAGTTTAAGACAGCAGCATATGTAAGTGCTATACAAGGGCTAATAGTGCTGATCCTGTTTTTATTTTTTAAAAATCATGCATGGGATGTAGGCGTTACTGGCAAGTATAGCATTTTATTGCCCATCCCTAATTGCCCTTAGGTGATGATGGTGGACTTATTTTAAATGCTTCAGTCCACGTCGTGAATGAGTTCCCAAGGCTAGCGAATGAAGTGTCAATATTATAGAATTTTAAAAGTATTGATAAGTCTTTTGTGCTTCCCATTTCTCAAAGATACCAACAGCTTGCTGATGTACAGCTAGCTTCACAGACATCCATTACATTCTATCACATTAGGCAAGTGATTTTTCCCACAAGTTTCAGTGTTGAAGGTTATCAACTGCCGATAACACTACAGCCCAAGTAAGAGTCACCATCTTTAACCTATATTTGCAGCAAAGATCAATGAATACTCACAAGGAGTGGTCAGTTTTTGTAACCCACAGCACTGTGACCTGTTTCACATCTCTAGTGTTCCTAATTTGGGAGTAAGAGATAGCAAGTCTGAGAAAACTTCCTGCTTACAAACAGGGCCATCCCTTAATTATTTAGCACCATTAATGGTTACCATGTAGTTGTTATTATTTGATATGACTACCTAAATCATAACAAAAATTGTTAATCTGATTGGATTACACTGTTGAAGAAAGGAACCACGATTTAAGTACTGGTTGGTGATCTTTCATTTTGTTTTCTAGTGTGCGAAATAACAGAACACAAAACAACCAGTGGGTTTTGACCCAAATAAATCCTTAAAATTAACCAGCAGATGCAACCATCTGACAAATGCAAAACCATTCCCAGATTCACGGAACCGTTCGCAAATCAACAGTTATTGCAAAATTGCAGACGCTATTGCACTAAGTTAAAAAAAAATCTTGTATTTTTTGTCATTGTTAATTGATTGTGGCAAGAGAGGAAAATTAATGTGCCATGGATAAAGTAAGCAAATGTGCACATGATATTGTCATATCAGACACTAGGCACACACTTAATCAGGACATCGTGCAATATTATCTCAGTGGCAAGTTCATGGTATCAAAGAAATATTTAAACAATCACCATGTCTGATTGCCCAATAATTTAACACAAATTAAATCTGAAGCCAGACAAACCATTTTACCATCTGAGTTACTAGTGTGTCATCGAAAACACCGGAATCCCTATTTTTGCTTGGGCAACCTTCACAAACCTGTTGTTTACACAATTTAGAGTACATTCATTTCACCAGACCTAACCAACAAGTAATACATTCTTTTGCCATTAATCACTGGGACAGCTAATTGATCTGGAACTCATTGGTTAAACTGTACCATACCAACCCATCTGAGCAATTACCTCAAAATTCAATGAACCAACTGTTGAGCATTAATTGCCTTCATCTACTTGGCAAAAAAAAATATGCAGCAGTTTTCATCCAAAATGTGGGTGGGATCATCCACCATTGTGGGTGGGATCACTTTTTAGCAAATCTGCATATTAGTGAGACAGCTAGTCTCACTTTAATATGCAGTGTCTCACGGTACCCGAGGTATTGGAATCTAACCCCCTTTTCTCGGAGACGTCGGGCTAGCACTGTTCAGCACTGGTCCCTTGTGGGGGGTCTCCCAAGAGTTTGGAGCCCCCCCCCCCCCCCCCATTGCATAGTTTGTGGTTACTAAAAGCCTGCAATTAAATCAAGTAAATCTGACCCAACAGAAAAAAATTAACCCAAATGATAATACCCACTCTAACACAGAGCAGATGCAAACCACTTATAACATTGTATTTCAGTTGAAAAAAAGAGCAACGTATCATAAGCCACCACTGTATAGATCACGTGAAAACTGCTGGCTTGTAACTGTTACCAATACAGAATATACAGTCACATTGAAAGTTTTAGCAGCACTTCAACAAATTAACAGATCCCAATTAACCAAATCAGAGGGAACTAACAAAGGCATGGAGATTATGGCTTTAAATATACTGTAAATCACCTTGGGCACAATTCAACTAAATGGGAACAAAGTCCCTTAGTGAGCACATTTAGCCCCGTGTTTCCCGGTGCTCGCAGCGGCAAGAAACACATGGCTGTACATAGCTCTCTGCATTGCCTCCAGACCACAGTGGAAGGTGTGATATTATGTATAATGTCCAGAACATTAAGAGTTAATGTAATGTTTTATCCGACCACCAGATAGAGCTGGGGAGCAGACCTATAAAAAGGGATGCCTCTCAGACTTCTGCGAGAGGGCAGGAGAAGGTTAGAGAGAGTAGGAGAGCAGAGAACAAGTAGAGACCGTGTGTGTGATAGGTGTTAGTAGTGTAGATTGTAATTATAGTTTAGAATATTGCTAGCTTTAGGAATAGTATTCGAACTTCATAATAAGTAGTGTAATAAAATTGAGCTTTATTAATTTAACTTGGCTTTGTGGTCTTTGTGTACACTACGTCCAGAATCCATCCTGCGTATTAGCAACACAGAGAACATCACAGAAGGGAATGCTTAGCTAAGGCTGAAGAAGACATTTTGTGGAAGGTAGCATCTTTGGAACAGATTGCACAGGTATTATTAACCTGTTGTAAAATGAAACTGTGTACCTCTGCAGCCACAGGAATAAATAAGAGTATAAATACAGCCTGCGATCAATTACACTTGGACAAATATTGAGAATAATAAAAAGATTATTTTCTGTTAGTTGTGAAGTTTGTCAGTAGAATGACGGGGCTTGTAAATCCCCAATTCCTCCCCAAGGTCCAATAAAACTATCAAGGAGTAGCTAACTCTCTTTTATATTTTGCTTTGAAGTATAATAGGAAAGTTTTCATGTGTTTCACATTCTGACGGCATATCAGAACAATACCTGAACAAATGCATGAAATAGAGTACAGTTATACTAATGATAAACCCATTAAAAAAAAAATTAGCAGAACATTTAATATTAACCACAGTAGGAAACATAGCTGCAATAACCTATACAGGAGATTAACTGGCCTATTTAAAAATCTATATCAACCGGTACATAAATTACAATTAACAGAAGGAAGGGATCAAAAACTAGTAGCTGAAAAATATCAAATTCCTTACCACTTGATCTCAAAATCATTCATTGGTACAAACGTGAAGCAACTTCTTCCAGTTTGCCTTACAGAAGTAGATCTGATTTAACTATATGTTGATGATGTAACATTTTACCTGCTGAGGTAGACCCCCTTTTGCTCACAAGATACCAACAATTTCACAGTTAGTACTGCAGTAGCATACACAATAATGCACTAATACACTTAGTATCCATCAGAAGAGGCAGGATAACAGAAATAGTATAAGCAATTTAAGAATTTTTCCTTCAATCTGTTCAGACAATGAACCACATGAAAAATGAAATGAAATGAGAATCGCTTATTGTCACGAGTAGGCTTCAATGAAGTTACTGTGAAAAGCCCCTAGTCGTCACATTCTGGCGCCTGTCCGGGGAGGCTGGTACGGGAATTGAACCGTGCTGCTGGCCTGCTTGGTCTGCTTTAAAAGCCAGCATTTTAGCCCAGTGATGAACATCACTACATGATTAGAAATAAGGAAATCCATTCTGGCAAAACACTACAATGCAAAATTAAAAGATCATGCAAATATAGAACTGGAAAAGGGAAAAGCTTGCAAAATGCCTTTACTTTCAGGTTACCAGATTGGGCATCGGCAGTTTATTGGCATGCATAGATACCTCTACTTACTTTTGTTTATACAGAGGCTTGGACAATACAGGCAAATCTTCACAGTTGAAGCTGCAGATTCCAACTTAACTGGAAAATGGGTTTCTAGTCATTAAATATCAAGAACTTGACAAGAGCATTTGCATATTAATTGCATTGGTGTTTTCATACCTTGTGATGTGTGATTAGGTTAGATGAAATATAACTATACATTGTTATCCAAATGTAAAATCAAAATCTCAAAAATATCCACCAAAATGTATTTCAATCAATGACTCTTCAAACTGAATTTGCAAGAATTAGAAAAACAACAGAATAAGGACTACATGTGATTTCTCAACAATGAGCTAGAGGACATGTGAAAACATTGACGTAAAAGATTAGGTAAAATCCCTTTATGCCAACTTACCAGAAACAATTTGAAAAAAAAATTGACATATGCTTTTGCAACAAAAGCATCCCAAAATACATCCACAGTAAAAATGCAATTGCTTCCTCTATTGTTTTTCTCTTTTTAATTCTAAACTGGGCAGTTCCACAAGCACGGCTTTATAATGTTGACTTGCATTAACTAAATTACTTAATTACCTTTCTTCTGTTCTTACAACACATTTTATTCTTCTGACTTAACATTCCTTGAGTAAAAGTGTTTCTATTTGATGAGAAAGGGGAATAAGGGTTTTTCCAAAATCATTAAGCCACAATCCACACCATTAGTCCCTTCCCCTGTCTTCTTTAAATCAATTATGCAAAACAAATATTTACCTATGTAAAAAAAATTCAGTCTTGGTTTGACAGAACGTAAATTACCATTCAACCTACTACTGAAAGTGTAAATTCTTGCCAAGCACACATTCATTTATCAATGGTAAAAAATTACTACTCCAGTATTGTGCTTATGACTAAGTGAAATCTTGCTCCAGTTGCACGTGCAATCAGCTGTGTTCTCTGAACAAAAGTACATTTCTTATTTGTTGGCAAACACACAAGGGGAAAGGGTTTCAAGCTAGCACTTGGGGGCAGATGTCTAAACGCCAGAACAGCTGGGAGACATGCTCGACATTCAATAGAAAGACTTTCAGATTCACTAAGCCATTTTTAGCCACAAGTTGAAAAACTGTACATAGAAAAGAGACAACTGTTCACTATCGTACCCACGGACAATGATCAATAACAGTTTAACAATCAGTCTACAGTACGTCAACTGTGCTGGTACTAAAAACAACCACCCTATAATTAGACCAAACATAAAGTATTGTGTAGTTTCTGCAACCAGATCTACTGAAGAAATCCTCCCATCTCACGTTTGAAGCATCTGCAGAAAAAATGTGATTGAACAATTAACCTATCAAATCTAAGGTGAAGCTTTAATATTATCCATTCTTCAGTTTTGCTAAAGGAACATAGGACTTGGGAGCAGGAGTAGCCTGCTCTGCCATTTAATAAGATCATGAATGACCTGATTGCGGCCTTAACTTCACTTTCCTGTCTGCATCTCATAATCCTTGACATCCACCCCCGTCCATCAAAAATCTATCTAACTCAGCACTGAATAAATTCATTGACCCACCCACCACTGTTTCCACAGGAAAATAATTCCACAGACTAATGACTCTTTGAGAGGAAAGAAAATTCTCCTCATCTCCATCTTAAATGGAAGATCTCTTATTTTTAAACTATACCCTCTAGTTCGAGTCTCCTCCACAAGAGGAAACATCCACCTGGTATCCGCCCTATCAAGTCTCCTCAAGATCTTGTATGTTTCAATAAGATCATTTTCCATTCCTCTAAATTCAAATAGTTAAAACCCAATCTGATCAATCTTTCTTCATTAGAAAAGTCCTCCATCCCAGGAATGAGTTGAGTGAACCTTCTTCGAGCTGCTGTGAATGCAATTATATCCTTTTTCAAATAAGGAGACCTGGAATACATGGTATTCCAGGTGTGGTTGCAGTAAAACTGCCCTACTTTTCTCTTCCATTCCCCTTGCAATAAAAGTCAACATTCCATTTACCTTCCCAATCACTTGTTGTACCTACAGAATTATTTTTTGTGATTCATGTACCAGAACACCCAGAATCCACTGAACCAAAGTTCTGCAATTTCTCTATATTTAAATGGTGTACTGTTATTCTAATCTTCCTGCCAAAAAGGACTAGTTCACATTTTCTAACATTGTACTTTGAAGGCACTTTACCACTGATCTTGGTGGTTTTGTTGTTTCTCCTTGCATAGGTGTACGTATAAAAACATGCAGTTGCTTTAGCTACCAATTAACTTCCTGTTTGTAGGAAAACATTTTTATCTTAATTTGGCTTCACCCTTAGTCCTGGTGAAATTGGGCACTCCAGGTGGAAGAAACCACAAATTCAGTCTTTTATTTGGCAGAACATTTCAATGGAACATTTATAACACAAATCTAATCCAGCAAGTTATGTTTCACTTTTAGAACTTTTGTGTTCGTATTTCCATGAAATGATATTTAGAGATATTCGACAGAGGAGTCAGCCTTAAATTTACACAGTAAGAAGTCTTACAACACCAGGTTAAAGTCCAACATGTTTGTTTCAAATACTAGCTTTCGGAGCACTGTTCCTTCCTCAGGTGAATGAAGAGGTTTGTTAAATTTACACAGTTGAGAATGATAGGGGTGATGAAAACAGGGCTTTTATCAGCTACTAGCAGGTCATTGGGGTAGAGAGTATCCCAACAAAAATGAATACTTTCAGGAGACAAAGAAAGAAAACTGAGGAATTGCTTATTTAAACAAAATCTTGATGAAATTACCAGCCAGAGGCACAAGGGAAAATTATACACATCCTTATCCTTACCATGTTCCTTACCAGAATTAGAGTGCAGATAATTGCTCTTCAAATAGAGAGAAGGCAATCATTATTGTAGCATAGGGGAACATGGCAACCAACTTGCAAAGATCCCAAAAACAGCAATGAGATAAATGATCGGATAATCTATTTTAGTGACAGAGGTTGAAGGGTGAATATTGGTTAGGACACCAACATAATTTCCTTGGTCATCTTCAAAAAGCACCATGGAATCTTTCATCTCCACCAGAGACGTCAGACGAGCTTCAGTTGAACACCTTGTCCAACAGACAACACATTTGACAGCGCAGCGCTCCCTTGGTGCTAAAGTGCCAGCCAATATTATGTACTCAAGTCTCTAGAATTGGATTTGAATCCATAACCTTCTGATTGTACAACATTGTTTACCTGTGAGTCAAAGCTGACAGTCACGAACCTTAGATGGGCTACTATTTTTAAAAGTGACCAAGTGGCTGTGTCAATGCCTGTTTAATCATAGATTATCATAGATTGGAAATTAGCAAAAGTGACGCCACTGTTTAAAAAAGGAGGTAGGCAGAAAGCAGGAAATTATAGGCCAGTGAGTTTAACTTCGGTAATAGGGATGATGCTGGAATCTATCATCAAGGAAGAAATTGCGAGGCATCTGGATAGAAATTGTCCCATTGGGCAGACGCAGCATGGGTTCGTTAAAGGCAGGTCATGCCTAACTAATTTAGTGGAATTTTTTGAGGACATTACCAGTGCAGTAGATAACGGGGAGCCGATGGATATGGTATATCTGGATTTCCAGAAAGCCTTTGACAAGGTGCCACACAAAAGGTTGCTGCATAAGATAAAGATGCATGGCATTAAGGGTAAAGTAGTAGCATGGATAGAGGATTGGTTAATTAATAGAAAGCAAAGAGTTGGGATAAATGGGTGTTTCTCTGGTTGGCAATCAGTAGCTAGTGGTGTCCCTCAGGGATCCGTGTTGGGCCCACAATTGTTCACAATTTACATTGATGATTTGGAGTTGGGGACCAAGGGCAATGTGTCCAAGTTTGCAGATGACACTAAGATGAGTGGTAAAGCGAAAAGTGCAGAGGATACTGGAAGTCTGCAGAGGGATTTGGATAGGTTAAGTGAATGGGCTCGGGTCTGGCAGATGGAATACAATGTTGACAAATGTGAGGTTATCCATTTTGGTAGGAATAACAGCAAACGGGATTATTATTTAAACGATAAAATATTAAAGCATGCCGCTGTTCAGAGAGACTTGGGTGTGCTAGTGCATGAGTCACAGAAGGTTGGTTTACAAGTGCAACAGGTGATTAAGAAGGCAAATGGAATTTTGTCCTTCATTGCTAGAGGGATGGAGTTTAAGACTAGGGAGGTTATATTGCAATTGTATAAGGTGTTAGTGCGGCCACACCTGGAGTATTGTGTTCAGTTTTGGTCTCCTTACTTGAGAAAGGACGTATTGGCGCTGGAGGGTGTGCAGAAGAGATTCACTAGGTTAATCCCAGAGCTGAAGGGGTTGGATTATGAGGAGAGGTTGAGTAGACTGGGACTGTACTCGTTGGAATTTAGAAGGATGAGGGGGGATCTTATAGAAACATTCAAAATTATGAAGGGAATAGATAGGATAGATGCGGGCAGGTTGTTTCCACTGGCGGGTGACAGCAGAACTAGGGGGCATAGCCTCAAAATAAGGGGAAGTAGATTTAGGACTGAGTTTAGGAGGAACTTCTTCACCCAAAGGGTTGTGAATCTATGGAATTCCTTGCCCAGTGAAGCAGTTGAGGCTCCTTCATTACATGTTTTTAAGGTAAAGATAGATAGTTTTTTGAAGAATAAAGGGATTAAGGGTTATGGTGTTCGGGCCGGAAAGTGGAGCCGAGTCCACAAAAGATCAGCCATGATCTAATTGAATGGCGGAGCAGGCTCGAGGGGCCAGATGGCCTACTCCTGCTCCTGGTTCTTATTAATTTACAGTGCAGAAGGAAGCCATTCAGCCCAGTCTGCACCAGCTCTTGCAAAGAGCACCCTACCCAAGGTCAACACCTCCACTCTATCCCCGTAACCCCACCCAACACTAAGGGCAATTTCCGACACTAAGGGCAATTTATCATGGCCAATCCACCTACCCTGCACATCTTTGGACTGTGGGAGGAAACCGGAGCACCTGGAGGAAACCCACGCACACACGGGGAGGATGTGCAGACTCCGCACAGACAGTGACCCAAGCCGGAATCGAACCTGGGACCCTGGAGCTGTGAAGCAATTGTGCTATTCACAATGCTACCGTGCTGCCCATTAAGGAAAGGGACATTAAGGAAATGTTCTTGCAATTGTTTCCTTCCTTTACTATTCCCTTTAACATTCTTGCAAGTGGGATAATCTTTCAGTTATGACATGCCCCTTTGCAGAATCCAGAACATGCTTTATACCTCAAAAGCAAAAACATTGAATCATCAAAGAAATACGGCACACAACTTCACATCGACAATGGAATCATTTTGCTATAGTCAAACAACTTCCATATATATTCTTACAAGCAAGTCTTTATTAGATAAATGTTGTAGTGATAAAGAAAGGTAGAATTGTAACATTGTGAAGAAAACCGAACATTTAGTTAACAACCTATGTTGCAAAGGAACAGATTTTGACATTTCAGGTTGTGCTGAGTTTTTTTTAAAAACTGGAAACAGAGGAGAATTCTCAAAAAGATGCTCCCCCAGTGCAGAACAGACAATACTCTTGTTGAAACTTAAATTAATAAATATATATTTGGTTTGCCCTGACATAAATATTTGATTAATCGCAAAGACTAAAGCATTTTCAATAGTTAACATATGGATTCAGGTAATAGAATAGAAAATGTGCAGCAGGGAATGAAGTTGCCCATTAATTGAAATGCAAACGTTTTTTGGTACATCACGGCATTCTTACCGGAAGAATTTTCAATTCACTTCCACCAGCCTGCACTACTGCTTTCATTTTAACTTACTCAGACAAAAGAATATGAGCACACACACACACACAGAACGTTGAAATAGTTTGGGTTGCTTTCAATATCTGGAGAACTCTGGAGAGAAATTATGAGCAATGGAAGCATCGTGTAAATTTCATTAAAGAACACACAGAAGCCCCATTTACCGTCAAGGAATGTGACATTTCAGCAGTTAATGCATTGATAGAACTCACTCATTTATTTTAATAGAGGCACTCGCCAACTTCCGAGAAGTCAACTCCACAGACGACTTTAGATGTTACCATAAATTTAAAGGTGGAACGGGAACCCCGGTAGCCAGTATCAATTGAACTGCACAAACCTTAAAAAAACATATTTTAAAAGCATGACAGGACTCTGCTACAATGGCAGAAAATAGTCAGACCATCTGATTGGTAAAATTGTGATATACTAAACCCATCTCGCACTTGCCTGTGCCTTCAATGTATATACGTACACAATTTTCTTTGTTGCAGCAACAATTAGAAAACAGTGCTCATCTGTGAAAGAATTTAAAATTAGAAAAGGTTGCATATGCATTTAAATCCAAAAATGAACCCCAAAAATCTGAGCTTGATTCTATTCTTACATAAAACATAGAAAAATACAGCACAGAACAGGCCCTTCGGCCCACGATGTTGTGCCGAACCTTTGTCCTGGATTAATCGTAGACTGTCATAGAATTTACAGTGCAGAAGGAGGCCACCCGGCCCATCGAGTCTGCACCGGCTCCCGGAAAGAGCACCCCACCCAAGGTCAACACCTCCACCCTATCCCCATAACCCAGTAACCCCACCCAACACTAAGGGCAATTTTGGACACTAAGGGCAAATTATCAAGGCCAACCACCTAACCTGCACATCTTTGGACTGGGGGAGGAAACCGGAGCACCTGGAGGAAACCCACACACACACGGGGAGGATGTGCAGACTCCGCACAGACAGTGACCCAAGCCGGAATCGAACCTGGGACCTATGAACTATGAAGTTAAAGCGAAGAGACACAATTACAGGTGCAATTTTATGGCCGCATCATACTTGAGCGAGAGCACAACGAGGCCGTTAAATCACAGGAGGCCAAAAATTAGGCCGCTGATCTAACCAGCCCGCTCCCGTTGGTGGAATCAGGATCCCGCTATAGTGTAGCGAGAAACTAATAATCACCACTTAAGCCCAATGTCCATACAATTAACAGGAGCAACCCCATGGGCTAGATTCTCTGCAGCCCCCCCCCCCCCCCCCCCAATAGTGTTCGGCGCGGGGGCGGAGAATCCAATTTCACGCTGAAATCGGGCCCAGCGATTTTCCCGGGACCTGAGAATCGGTGTGATCGCGGTGTAAACCGCGCGGCTGGAGGCCCATTGCCGGAGGCCAGCCCTGATGGTCCTCCGCTCCTGACGGTGTGGAGCTAACCACCTATTGCCGATCGGGATGCTCGCGTGGCGGCTGCGGACTCAGTCCACGGCCGCCCTGGTGGGGGGCCGTGGGGATCGGACACCGGGAGGGGTGGGGGGGGGGGGGCTTATAGGCGGCCATGGGACAGATCGGCGCAGTCAGACCTTCAGGAGTGTGGCCAATCGGGGGTGGGGCTCTAATTTCTATGTCTACCTCCGTGGTCCGAGTCAGCCATGACGCTCGGTGCGGCCGCTGGAGCGGCCAGCACAACCAAAACCCAAAAAAATCACCACGAATGGGCAAGGCTCCATCCCAATGCCCAGGATTTATTTAATTATTATTTTTTCCTATAAATTTAGAGTACCCAATTATTTTTTTCCCCAATTAAGAAACAATTTAGCGTGGTCAATCCACCTAACCTGAACATCTTTGGGTTGTGGGGGTGAAACCCACACAGACACGGGGAGAAAGTGCAAACTCCACACGGAAAGTGATCCAGGGTCTGGATTCAAACCCATGTCCTCTGCGCCGCAGGCCCAGTGCTAACCACTGCACCACGTGCCACCCTTCAATGCCCAGGAATGCTGGCGTAGTCTCAAAAAAAAAAATACCTCCAGAAGTCCACCAGCTTTGAGCATGGCCAGTACATGTCCGCATGATGTGCCGGGCCCCCCCAGACACCGATTGCATCCATCATCCACCACATCAAAAAATTGCCTCATTCCAGCCTTCATAAGGTATGTTTGGAACACCAATTTAAGCTGGATGAGACTCAGCCTCTCACTCCAAATCTCTTCCTCCAAGAGCGGATCCAGCTCCTCCGTCCACTTTGCTTTCACACTGTCAACAGAGCCCGTCTCTTCCCCCATCATCCGCTGATATATAACCGACGTGCTGGCCATCTTCAAACCAGAGCAGGATAAGATCCGCTCAAGCTTGGCTGCTTCATCGTAAAGGCTGAAAAGTACTTTTTGACCCAACTGTGCACCTGGAGATACCTGAACCCATCAGCATCTGTGCCCACATTTTTATTTCAGTTCCCCAAAGCTAGCGAACTGACCTTCGAAAAATAAGTCTGACACTTTCTCTAAACCTTTATCCTTCCATTCCCTAAATTCCATTCCCTAAATTTCACATCTGACCGAGCAGGTTTGAGTAACTGATTTGCAAAGATTGGGGTCAGTCTAGAGGCAGCTCTCTTTGCCTCCAAATTTGTAACATAGCAAAGTTAGGCGAGTGTTTCTTTGGTACTATTGCTAACAGAGTTGAAAGCAGCGCCACCAGACTTGCTCCCCTCACATACTCTGCTTCCACCCGAACCCAAAGCTCATCCTAATCTCCGAGCCACTATAGTACTTTTTCAGCATAGCGCCCATTAATAGTATTGAAAGTTTGGCAAGGCCAAGCCCCAAATTGTCTTTCTCGCTGGAGCAAGATTCTCACCATCCCAACTACCCAGTCGAATGCTTTTTCTGCATGATTATGATCGGGACCCGACGTTCCACGAAACAAGCACCATGTTCACTGTCAACCTCGGCTCCTCCGCCTCTGTCAGACAAGGTTCCAGTCTTCACAACAACAGCTTAGCTAACAGCTTCATGTCCACATTTAATAGGGAAACTGGACAATACGACCCACAGTCTAAGAGGTCCTTGTCTTTTTTCAAGATCAGGGAAATTGAAGCCTGCCTCAGCGTCTGTGACAAAGAGCCTTTCTCCAAGTAGTCCCCAAACATCCCTAACAATAGAGTAGAGGGGCTAATAGGTCTATGAATTTTGAATAAAATGCCACCGGGAACCCATCAGGTGCTGGGGCCTTCCCTGATTGAAACTGAAACTGATGCATAGACTGCTTGATTTTATCCAAATCTAACGGAGTTTCAAGGTTCTCTCGTAACTCCTCCTCACCCAGGAATTCCACTATAACTTTCACATCTCATTGAGGGTCCGACCTGTATAAATTTTATTAAAAGGTCTTAAATACTAATTTATCTTCTCCTGATCCGAGACCAGTCCCCCATTCCATGTCCTTTTTTTTAAAACTAAATTTAGAGCACCCAATTTTTTCCCCCCCAATTAAGGGACAATTTAGGTCGGCAATTCACCTACCCTGCACAGCTTTTTGGGGTTGTGGGGGTGAGATCCGCGCAGATACGGGGAGAATGTACAAACTCCACAAGGATAGTAACCCGGGACTGGGATCGAACCTGGGTCCTCGGCACCGTGCGGTCGCAGTGCTAGCCACTGTGCCACCGTGCTACCCCAAAATATTTTCCAATTAAGGGGCAATTTAGCGTGGCTAATTGACCTAACCTGCACATCTTTGGTTGTGGGGTTGAGACACACGTAGACACAGGGAAAATGTGCAAACTCCACATGGACAGTGTCCCGGGGCCGGGATTGAACCTGGGCCCCATCCTGTGTCCTAATCTGGGCAATCTCCCTCTCATCCTGCTTCCTCAGTTGATATGCCAGGAGCCGACTTGCCTTCTCCCCATATTTGCAACTAGTCCCTTCAGCTCACCTCAGCTGTTGTACCACTCTACCTGTAATGATCAGATCAAATTGCGTTTGCTGTTTCCTCCTCTCCGCTAATAGTTCTGGGGATGGGGTGTCCACATACTTACAATCTACCTTTATAATATTGTCTACTAGTTTTCCCACTCATTCCTTACCTCCGCTCAACACGGGTCTTAAAAGATGTAATTTCTCCTCTAATTACAACCTTCATGATTCCCATAGAATCGAGGGAGAGACCTCCCCATTGTCATTGTTCAAAACATAATTCTGGATAGCCCCCAAGATCCTTGCACAGAACCCAATGTCCATTACCAGACCGACATCCAGCCGCCATCCCTTTCGATGCCCCTTACCTGTCCCCAACTTGAGGTCCATCCAATGTGGGGCATGGTCAGAATTGATCACCGCTGAGTACGCTTCACCCCTGCCATTAGCAATCAGCTTATAATAAAATAATCAATTCTGGAATAAACATCGAGTACAGAGGAGAAAAATGAGAGCTATGTTTTTCCCTCGGGTGACTAAATCGGCAATTGTATCATCCCAATTTGGTGAGTAAACATTCACCAACACTACCGGTATCCCTTCCAACACCCCCGTTACTATATCCCTCCTGCATCTGATAATACCTTCTCCGAATAAAACTGGACTCTTATCAATAAGGATCGCCAAACCCCCGGACCTTGCTGTCAAATCCTGAAGGGAAAACTTGGCTCACCCAAGAATTCCGAAGCCGTGCCTGATCTCACTCATGCATGTGGGTCTCCTGGAGGAATGTCATATCGGCTCCCAAGTTCTTTAAATTAGCAAAATCCCCGCACTCTTTTGACTGGGAACCCCAGGACCTGCACATTCCAGGTGACGACCCTACCCCCCAAAGGAACTTGCTCATGAACATGACCAATAAAAACAGTAAAATATTAATGTCCCAACTGACCACTCGCCCGCATTCCTCAAGCCGTGTCCAGACCATGATCTTTGATAAAGTCCTCCGCCTGTTTGGGATTTTTGAAATAGAAACCTTTCGACTTAAATGTGACCCTAAATTGCACTGGGTACACAACCTCAAATTGCACCCCCCGATTAAACAGGACCGTCTTCACCTTATTGAAGGCTGCCCATCATTTCACCAGGTCTGTGCACCAATATTAGCACAGGGCTAAATAGCTGGCTTTTAAAGCAGACCAAGCAGGCCAGCAGCGCGGTTCGATTCCCGTAACAGCCTCCCCGAACAGGTGGCGGAATGTGGTGACGAGGGGCTTTTCACAGTAACTTCATTTGAAGCCTACTCGTGACAATAAGCGATTTTCATTTCATTTTCATTTCCTGGTAAATCCTTCCAGTCCCAGTTGATGTTCCGAGTTTACAGGACCCACTCCTTTCTTTTAAAATTATGAAACCAACCGATTACTTCTCAAGGTGGCTCATGCGGTCGTGGTTTCTTCTTCAAGGCCCTGTGTGCTCTGGTGAGCTGCTATGCAGCAACTACCTCATCACCGCTCATCAATTGGGAAAACTTTGCAGCAAAACACTCAATCGGCCTTGCACCCTCAACTTAGGGGCAGCATGGTAGCATTGTGGATAGCACAATTGCTTCACAGCTCGAGGGTCCCAGGTTCAATTGCGGCTTGGGTCACTGTCTGTGCGGAGTCTGCACATTCTCCCCGTGTGTGCGTGGGTTTCCTCCGGGTGCTCCGGTTTCCTCCCACAGTCCAAAGATGTGCAGGTTAGGTGGATTGGCCATGATAAATTGCCCTTAGTGTCGAAAATTGCCCTTAGTGTTGGGTGGGGTTACTGGGTTATGGGGATAGGGTGTTGACCTTGGGTAGGTGCTCTTTCCAAGAGCCGGTGCAGACTCGATGGGCCAAATGGCCTCCTTCTGCACTGTAAATTCTATGATAATAAAAAAAACTCCATCGGGTAGATCCACCAGTCCCAGGTTCATGCGCCTGGACGTATTTTCTAAATCATCCAGCTTCGTCTTGAAGCCCTTGTTCCAGTCTCTGACGATCGCATTTCAGCCCCCAAGGACGCATGTCTGTCTTCGTGCTGGGATATGGCCCTCTCCACCTTTTTCAATTTCGCCAGCAGCATGCCTACCGCTTTAATTGTTTTGCTCAGTTGCTCCCATAATGGGCTCAAAACATCCTCCAATGTTGCTTTAAATGAAGTCTACAATACCTGACCGTGTTTCTTGGAAGTGCTCATCCATTTCTGCATTAAATGTCTTTCATTCTCTGGCTATCACCCCTGCCATCATGTCGAGGGTGTTAGGCTTGGCTGCCTTCTCGGCTATCCTTGATGCCTCAGTGCTTGGCTCGACGTTTGTAATTTCCCCCATTGGCCCCTCTTTGATGTCAATTTCAACATCGCACTCTTTGTGGTCAATCTCACTTCCGGGAAAGTCAGTTTTTTAAAAAAGGTTTTTGCGATCGCCAGTTAAGCTCAAGTGCCGGAACCTGGGAGGCGGCTGCTACTTCAATCCTTCACAGCGGAAGTTGTGACACCATACCTAACGGCCCCCCGTGATCGAACGGCCTCCCCAGCAAGTGGTGATGTCGGTGTCGATTAGTACACATTTAGCATCTAGGGGTTATTGCTTAGCATCCCAAACAGACCATGGGACGGGATTCTCCCATCCTGCAGCAGAGTGTCCATGCTGTCGTAAACGGCGTCACGTATTACGACGGCGTGAACGGCAAGATGGCAGGAGTAATTCTGGCTCCGACATGGTGCCAGCATGGCGCTGGAGTGGCTCGTGCCGCTCCAGCTGCCGATCCTGGCGCGAACTGTGCACCGAGGGATCCGCACATGCGCAGTGGCACCAGCGCCAACGCGTGCAGTGGCCTCCTTCAACGAGCCGGCCCCGACGCAACATGGCGCAGGGCTACAGGTGCCGGCATGTAGGAAAGTAGGCTCCCAGCTACAGAGGCCTGCCCGCCGATCGGTGGGCCCCGGTTGCCGGCTCAGAGCAGGTTACAACGGCACCGGCGGGACTCGGTTCTTACGGCCGCTCGGCCCATTCGGGCCAGAGAATCGGCAGGCCCACAACCAGCGCTGCTCCAACCACACCGGCGCCAATGGCGCCGATTCTCCGCAGAGCGGAGAATCGCGTGCCGGTGTGGCGTGGACCGGTCGTGGGGATTCTCTGGTCCGGCCCAGGGCTGGAAGAATCCCGCCCATGATACCTGGACACTGCAGGAATCAACACCATGGACGCAGTGGCCAACATCCGAACACCCAGGGGCTGGGCCCCAGCACCGGGGACATTTCCACAGCCTGTGGGTGGGTGAGTGCATAACTAAGTGGATTTACAGAACGCATGCTGGTTTGGGGGGAGTCCACCTAGAAACAAGTTACATGCATATTATTAAATTTAAGCATTTCATTGGCTAAAAGTAAAACTGCAAACATCACCACTTTCCTCTGGTGAAATTACATTTTGTGCTGCATTACCCAGCCAGTGATTGTGGATCAAGTAACTCTTTTGACAAAATAATTAAATATATATATGCGGGTAGTAAAGATTTAAAAATACAGACTGAACTTTAAAAATACATTTTGTAGGCATATATATGAGGACAGCCACTAAGAATCAGAAATAAAGCTGTGCCTGAGTGGCGATGGAATTATGCACTCTGGCTTTCCAAACACAGCAGGTGCAGAAGGAACCAAGCAGACCGAGTCAGTGAATGTGTCGCACATACAGAAAGGTGTGCTTTTAACATGTCAATCAAGGGCAAAACGATTTGTGTTCCATTCAAAATTTTTTTTATAAATAGCACCCAATTATTTTTTTCCAATTAAGGGGCAATTTAGTGTGGCCAATCCACCTAACCTGCACATCTTTTGGGTTGTGGTGGTGAGACCCACGCAGACACAGGGAGAATGTGCAAACTCCACACGGACAGTGATCCGGGGCCAGGATCGAACCCAGGTCCTTGACGCTGAGGCAGAAGTGCTAACCACTGCACCACCGTGCCGCCCTTATTCTATTGCTGCTGTACTAGAACAGCTTTGCTAGCGGTGTAGCTAGTTCTGGAGACTACTCTTCAGTACTATTGCCAGAATGTTGTCAGGGCCAAAATCTTTGCAGTATCCAGTGCTTTCAGTAATTTCTTGACATCACGTGGAGTGTATTAGAATTTTCTGAAGACTGGCATCCGTGTTGCTGGGGACCTCCAGAGGCGGCAAAGATGGATCATTCATTCGGCACTTCTAACTGAAGATGGTTGTAAATATTTCAAGCCTTTCTTTTACATATTAAGGATGGAGATATTTATGAAGACTCCTCCTCCGATTATTTGTTTATTTGTCCACTACCATTCACGACCCAATGTAGCAGGACTGCAGAGCTCAGACCTGATCCATTACTTGTGGGGTTACATCTTGTGCTATATTAGCTCCGACTATTGCATGCTCTTTGCACTGTATGGCACGCAAATAGCCCTGTGCTGTTGCTTCACCAGATTGACATCTAATTTTTAGGTCTTCCTAATGCAGCTCCGCGCATGCTCTCTTGCACTCTTCATTGAACCAGGGTTCATCTCCTTGCTTGATGATGATGGTAGAGTGGGGGTTATGCCGGGCAGCAAGGTTACAGATTGTGGTTGCATAGAATGCTGTGGATGGCTTAGCGCCTCACAGGGTCAGGTTTTGAGTTGCTAGATCTGTTCGAAATCTATCTCATTTTGCACAATGGTAGTATAAGACAACAAGACAGGGGATATCCTCAATGTGAAGATGGGACTTTGTCTCCTGTCAGGGACAAAGGCAACAGGTAGATTGGTGAGGATGAGGTCAAGAAGGTTTTTTCTCTTTTTTGCTGATTCACCCCCTGCCAGACTCCGTCTAGCAGCTATGTCTCTAGGACTCAGTCAGTAGTGGTGCTCGACTATGAAGTTTCTCAAGTTCCTCACCCTGAGCACATTGTCATTGCCACCCTCAGCGTTCCCTCGAGTTCTGTTCAAAGTAGAGGAGTACTGATTCATCAGCTGGGGGTGCAGATGTTAGCCAGCGGGAGCTTCTCTTTCCCATGAGTGACCTGATGCCATCAGACTCCATGGGGTCTGCAGTCAATGTTGGGAACTCACATGGCTACTCCCTCCCTACTGTATAGCATGTGTCACAACGTCTACTGCTATTGGTGTTAGGGACATTGTGAGTATGACTAGTTTATTGACTAGTCTGTGGGACAGCTCTCCCAATTCTGGCACCCCAGAATTGACTATGGTGGATTTTGGAGACTTGACAGGGCTGGGTGTGTCGTCATCATTTCTGGCGCCTTGGTCAATGCTCTATGGTCAATCCGGTTTCAATCCTTGCTTTATTCTTGTTACAGTTTGATACAATGGAGTGGTTTGCCAATCCATTTCAGAGGGAAGTTAATCATGATTCTATGACATGTAACCCAAACCATGGAAAGATGCAGATTTCCTTCCCCAAGGACATTAATGAACCAATTCGAAAATTGCCAATGATTTCATTTTCATCATTACTGATTTGCAATTTTTATTAATTGAACTCAAATTCCACCAGCTACCATGATAGGATTTGAACCCATGTCCCCAGGACGTTAGCCAGGGCCTCTAGATTACTAATCCAGTGACATTACCACTTTGCCACTGTCTCCCCACTAAATTCCGCACATGGATGAGGTGACATTTAGTGCTGAGCATTTTGGTCATGGATCGTTTGCTCTTCCATGGAGACCAATAACGTAAATACCACATAACTGGGCTCAGATACCAAAATAGAGACACCGGTATTTCTGAGTGTCTAGCAGCTGCTGCTTCTGGAGGAAGTGAATGAAATGTAAACAGAGTGCAAACAGGTTCAACCCACCACTCATCAAAAAACATAATTACATTTGCCTCAGCAGCAAATTGTTTTGCAACCAAGTGAGAACTAAACCTTTTTCTGGGAAGAAAAATAAGAAATAGGATTGTATGCATAACGAAAAGCTACAGAAGGATGCCACAGAAACAATGGGTCTTATGGTCTCTGAAAATTTCTCCTTATATCCCCCCAGGTGGCTGTGGGAACTAGCATAATAACCATTTCCTAAATTACATTGGTTGACTATAAAGTGCTTTGAAATGTTTGATGGTCTTTAAAAGGTGCTATATAAATGCATGTCTTCCTCCCCCCCTCAAAGTGTCAGCACAATGTAATCTATATAAATAGATTTGAGATACTCAAATAACTCGCACGATAACTAGACTAGAGTAGTTTTTTTTGTCATTGCAGATTAATGCCGAAGGGCCTCTTCTGTACTGTGTGATTCTATAAAATATGCAAGAAGCACTTTAAAACCACAAGCACGGGTTATCAAAAGTATGGACAGCCTTCAACGCACCACGTCCTTAAGCTGATGTACATAGAACTTTAATAGAGTTGGTATTACTAGTCCGCTTGCACTTTACTTCCTTTCTGTCCTCAAATTTTTGGAGGTCAGTGTATGCCAGTCAGTGCGAGGCAGTAGCAAGCTTTGTGAACAAAACATCTTTTGTGGAATGAGAGCTCTTTATCCAACATACATAGCAGCAGAGAATGTGCACTCTCTCCAATTGTGTGTTACACAACTTTATCCCAGGGATAGAACGGTTTCCCTGCCACTATGGATGCTGGGTAAATAACTCTGCATTCTACAGATTTTTTTAAAAATAAGCAGATTGCATACAATGGCCTATTTGAATAAATGAAACACCTTCAAAAAACAGATATATGTCCCAGTTCCCAAGGTGTTTCTAATTTACAAGGTTTCGCTGTACCATGGCTATTCTTCAAAATAGATTGTTAATGATTTAATTTTTTCTTCCAAGAATTTTTTAAAAATAAATTTAGAGTGCCCAATTATTTCATTTTCCAATTATGGGGTAAATCAGTGTAGCCAATTCACCTAGCCAGCACATCTTTTGGGTTGTGGAGGTGAGACCCAACCAAACACGGGGAGAATATGTAAACTCCACATGGACAGTGACCCAGGCCTAGTACTGAACCCGGGTCCTCAGAGCCGCGAGGCAGCAGTGCTAACCACTGCACCACGGTGATGCCTCAAAGGTGTTTTTGAAGCATTTGCTTATTATTGTGTTGCAGGAATAGCAATTTCAGTGGAGACAGTACTGTCTGATTCTATAAAATATAAAAATAAAAAGGTTGGCAGCAAACAATATAGGAAAATAATGCCAATTAGCCCTCAGCTATCTGCCAAAACAAGCTTCGCATCTATCCAATGTCCAGCTGGAGAAGGATCTGGAGCCAATATTTACACAAATCTATATTTATTTAGAGTTATACAACACAAGCATAGACCTCCTAAATGTAATAACTTCAGCTTTAGTCAGTGCCTATTTATAGGCAGCTTAATATACAATAAAGTAAACAAACTCATCATAGTCCCAGATGACCAGGGGAGAGCTGACTGGTGGTGATCTATCCAGAGGATCACCACACCGCAGGCGAGGAGCAAGGTTGAAAAGGTGGGGCCTTCATGAATAACCTCAGCTGGTATGGGAATTGAACCCAGGCTGTTGGCCTCGCTGTGCATCACAAACCAGTCATCCAGCCAACTGAGCTGAACCGGCACCCACAATTTACAAAATTCACAAGTTTAGCAGGGAGCTTAACTGCAGTCCATTCCATTATTTCTTCACATATCTCTACATCCCCAGATAGAACCTTAACCCATGAAAATCCTCCAGATCTATAAAATCTGGTAATATAGACCCTGCCTGCAAATAAAACACATACATCATTTCCAGCTGCATACAGATTACGATACAAATGGGTCACCCAAAGGATGTGACCAGTTGAAGTGTATTTGCATTCATTTATGGTTTTTGACCATTGCCTGTACTCTCAAGCAAGTACTCTATCAGTGTTTATGATGTTCCACTGCAACAAAAATAAATTCGACAAAAGAAGGGAATAAGTTAATGTCAGCCGTACCACGGTCTAAAGAGATATTTCGCAAAAGTTCCAATTCTAAGTAAAGGTTTTTCTTAGCCTATATCTTTTTTAAAATAGCACTGTATAAAAATGATTTATGGAAGCCAGCATTAGAATGCCAAATGTTGACATATTGCTTCTTATAGAGGGTTTGTACGTCACAATGGAACCGACATGGTGTTGTGGTTAAAACTTCTACACAGTAGTTCATTTAACAGTACTAAATTCATGCCTGCAGCCTGCAATTACATCAGCAAGCTGTTAAACCAGCCCACTTACAGACAAAGCCAATTTATTCAAGCATATAGTGATCTACATATTCAAAAATGTACCAAAAGCCAGATTTCATACGTCAGGTACCGTAATCACAAATGACATTTATGGTTTCATAGTCCAGCAATCATTTACATTTTTCCTGGCTACAGAATTAAATTTGTTTTTAAATCAGCAAATTGCACTCAAGTATTGTAGAGTTGTCATCTCAATGGAAATCAGGAGCAATACAAAAACAATTAAAAATAAATCAACCCATTCAAATTAATGATTTTGATATTAAGACGCTATAAGTTAACACCAGCAGGAACTTTGTCGCACAGACTCTTATTCATCCAATTAACCTTGATGAGTAGCCTCAGCAAAAAAGGCAAATGGTTAAAGTACATTATTTTATACTTTCAGCTCTCCAATAATTATAAAGGCACTTGCATGTATTATGAAGCCATTAGGGCCAGATGTCATGGGGATCATTAAGTTTGAGTTAACTGATCTCATAAGTACAGCAGTTGAATAGTTATAAATGACTAGGTGCTGCTCTGGAAAAATGTCATCCACGATTCCCATTCTTAATCTCTATGCAGTGATCGCTGCTAGAAAGCACACATGGAAATTGACTGAGAATATGACCGGGCTCAGCTGTGTGATGTGCCACCATGGTTAAGAAGCCATGGCTCACTTCCGGTGGCAGCTGGTAGAAGTAAGCCGAACGTTGGAGGGCTCCCGCCCGAGAATTGATTTTTTGGACTATTGATGTTCCGTCCCAGGAGCAACTTTTGAGGAAACAAGGGTAGGAAGGCACAGAGAAGAGAGATGTCCAAAGCTCAAAGAAAAACAACCATGAAAAAGGGAGCTAATGAAGGTCCACCGGTGTGTGGAAAGGTCGGCTCAGAAACTGGAAGGAAGGCGGAGGCAGGCGCACTGGGTGAGGCCGCACTGCTCACGGCAGAAAGGATGACCGAGGCAATGGCCGTGGAACTTGAAAGACAGTTCACAAAACACATGGAAGTGATGAGGAAGGAGTTGGGGGCGGTATTGAAAGCGCTGGTGGAGGAGGCGATTGTTCCGGTGAGGGCGGCATTATCGAGTGCGGTGGCTGAGGTGCGGGAGCAGGGTGAGTCACTGAAGGAAGTGGAAGGGGCACTAACACAACACAGTGATCAACTCACCTCGATGGGGAAGGAGCTGCGGAGCATGATAGAGATCAACAAGGGTCTGTGAGCCAAAATGGAAGACCTGGAAAACAGATCCAGACGGCAGAATCTGAGAATTGTGGGTCTGCTCAAAGGGCTGGAAGGCCCGAGGCCGACGGGAGTATTTTGCCACGATGTTGGCGGAGCTATTGGGGGAGGGGGGAGATTCCTCTCGATACGAACTGGATCAGGCCCATAGGTCGTGGAGGCCTATACCAAAGGTGAGTGAGCCGCCAAGAGTGGTGACTGTTTGTTTCCGTAGGTACCGTGTGAAGAAGGTCCTGTGCTAGGCAAAGCAGAAGCAGGAGGTGCAGTGGGCTGGAGTTGAGATATGGATATAACAGGACTTTACGGTGGAGTTGGCAAGGAGGCGGGTGGCCTTCAGCCGAGTGAAGACAGCACTGTATAACAGCAGAGTGCGGTGTGGCATAGTGTATCCAGCCAAGCTGAGGGTGACCTACAAATGCAAAAACTTTTATTTTGAGACGGTGGAAGCGGCGGAGGTGTTTGCGAAGGCACAAGGGCTGCAGCAGAACTGAGAAATGGAACTGAGGACTGGTCTTTTACTGAGGGTAGGGGGTTGGTAGGAGAGTATGTAGCTTTATCTTTTCATTGCACGTTGTTGTATGTACTAAATGAGTCGACGCTGTCTATTTGGCCAAGGTAGGAGTTGGGGCTTTCCTTTGGAATGATGGTTCTTTGGGGCTTGTGAGTCTATGCTGGGGTTGTGTGTTAAAGGGGATTTATTTCTTTGGGCAGGTTGGGGGGTGGGGGGGGGGGGGGGGGGGACACTATATATGTTAATGGTGACCATGGCTGATTCCGGATTCCTTTTCTGGGTTTGCGTTATTTGATGATTATGTTGTCATGCGGGCTGTTGTGTGGGGGTTGTGGTGATATGCATCACTGTAAATACACAAGGGGTTAATGTAAATACACCAGAATTAAATAAACACTAGAGGGAGCACCAGAGACATCATGACACACAGACATTCAACCAAAAGGCCAGTAAGATAGGACACGACCAATGGGCAGTAAGACACACCCAGAGGTGACACTACCATGAGGAGGCTACCCATATAAAAGGACAGGGCACACATGCTCTTTCTCTTTCCATACACTCAAGAGGCAGGGACGGATCAGGGAAGTATCACACCCACCGCATGGATTAGAGCAGACTGGTTAGTTAGATCGAATTAACAATAGTTTGATAGCAGGACAGTCAAACCCAAGTAGGAAAATTTTTAACTGTTCAATACATGTGTTAAATCTATCTCCAATTCTGAACCTTCTTTTGTCAGAGCATACATCAAAGAAGCAGCTTATGCTATGTGAAGAAGCATAACACAACAGGGGTTGGTCGGAGAATAGGATTGTTGTTGTTAATCAGGGATATGACATTGTATCCATTAAGGTTTACTGTTTATTGGTGGGGGTAAATTTTGAAGAAAATGTGAAAAAGGAGAATAACAAAATGTTTTTAAAAAGAAGTCTTGACTCATAAAACTGTAAAGCCCAAGAGTTACTTGTTTCTGTAGAACCATACCATAGCAGGACTCCAAATCTTCAGGAAGAGATGCAAACTGGAAGCAACATTCTGACTTTCAAGTAGTCATTTTGCCCCAGTGGTCAGGCCAAAAATAATTTTAGTTTCACTATATAACAAAAGTTTTATTTCAAATTCGCACCATAACTTTTGGATCTGGGATCACAGGAAATTATGTATGTGAATGGGCAGAAACAATTTCATCTCCATTATTTCCTTGAAAAGAATCCCCAAAAATCTATTGATAATGCTTCAAGAAACATCTCTTTTCAATGTTCTTTTCCTCAATAGAAACAGAGAAATATAGAAAATAGAATCACGAGTAGACTACTTGGCCTTTTGACCCTATTCCTTCATTCAATATAATCATAACTGATCCTCAATCTCAACACCATACTCTCGCACTCTCCCCTTTTCGCTTGACAAGAAATCCAAGTCCAGAAATCTATTTCCTTCATAAATATAAATTGATTTGGCCTCCACAGCCTTCTGTGGTAGGGAATTCCACAGGTTCACCATCTTTTGAGTGAAGTAGTTAAAATCATCAAACAGTACAGAAAAGGCTCTTCGACCCATCAAACCTGCACCGACTAAAACTACTCCAATCCCATTTCCCAGCACTGGGTATGAAATTTCAAGTGTTCACCCAAGTACTTTTTAACGATTGAGGTTTCCTGCCTCAACTACCCTCCCAGGCAATGTATTCCAGATTCCCACCACCCTCTGGGTGTAAACCCTTTTCCTCAAATCCCCTCTAAACTTCCTGCCTTTCACCTTAAAATTATGCCCCCTCGTTATTGACCCTTCAACTGAGGGGGACAGCCGTTTTTTATCTTTCCTGTCCATACCCCCGAATCTTAACACACCTCAATCAGGGCCCCTCTGAGCCTTCTCTGCTCCAAAGAAAACAACCAAAGCTTATTCAGCCTCTTTTCATAGCTAACATGCTCCATCCCAGGTAACATCCTGGTGAATCTCCTCTGCAACCTCTCAAGGTTTCTCCCTCACCCCTAAATGGCCTACCCCATATCCTGAGACTGTGGCCCCTTGTTCGACTCTAGAATTTCCCCCAGTCAGAAGAATCAACATTCCTACATCCAGTCTGTCCAGCCCTGTCAGAATAGTACATGTTTCAATTAGATCCCTTTTCATTCTTCTAAACTCCTGTGAATACAGGCCAGTCGACCCCATCTCTCTTCATACAACAATCCTGTCATCCCAGGAATCAGTCTGGTGAACCTACACTGCACTGCCTCTATGGCAAGTATACCATTTCTTAGATAAGGAGACCAAAACTGCACATACTACTCCAGGTGTGGTCTCACCAAGGTACTGCACAGCTGCAATAAGACATCCTCGTCTCTGAACTCGCGTCCTCTTGTAATGAAGGCAAACATACCATTTGCTGAACCTGTATGCTTGCTTTTAGTGACTGGAACAGAAGAACACTCAGGTCCCTCTGAACAGCCTATTTGTAACTTTAACACAAATCAGAACCACCTTAAATTAAACATGAATTAGGCATCAAATGTTAGTTCAAAAAAAAGTAGATTTCACTTTAAACAGCTGCAGCAGCAAAGGTACATTTTACAAAACAACAAACATTCCCTTTTAGCATGTCTGGCATTACGTAACCCTCTTGTTTTTGGTCGATGCTATTTGGCCAATAAGTTTGATTGGACAAGAACAATCCACATAGACCAGCCTATCCTACGCACAGAATCATTTCCTCTGCTGCAAACAATATTCTGAGACTCTGTTGAGAATTGGTTCTTGGAACTCAGACAGCAGCTACAATCAAGCTTCCAATTCCTGTGGCACAAACCGGGGCACATGTGAAACCACAGAAGATTTTTGTTTTTAGAGTGCTCAAAACAATGTTATGAAAATTTTGTGATACAGGAATAGTTATGTATCCTTCAAGAAAGTTTTATCAAGACAGGAACACCAGTTGAACACAAACATGCAACCTGCTGAATTCAAAATTAAACATTCACAGGGAATTGGTGAAGACTCTTTCCCCAAGGTTGTACTTGGATTCAGAAGACATGAACTCAAAGACCCTGAGAAGAAAGAGCTACTCAGTCGGCGCATCACAGTTAACCTGGCCAGGATTTAGTACTTTTCATCTTCAGTCATTAGACCAACTATGATCAGTTCTAAACCATCTCTTTTGTTCAGACTTCCGGGTTGCTTTATGTAACTTGGGCTATTCAACCATATATGGCATTTTAAGAAGAGTCCTGCGGGAAACTGGGACCCAAGTTCCCATCTCATGCTAACTCTCTTTTTATATATATATATATATATATATATATATATGTTTAGAGTATCCAATTATTTTTTGTTTTCCAATTAAGGGGCAATTTAGCGTGGCAAATCCACATAACCTGCACATCTTTGGCTTGTGGGGGTGAAACCCATGCAGACATGGGGAGAATGTGCAAACTCCACACGGACAGTGACCCAGGACTGGGATTCAAACCTGGGACCTCAGCACCGCAGCCCCAGTGCTATTCACTGCGCCACATGCCGTCATCATGCTCACTCTCTTGCAGAGGTGACATAGCAACCAAGGACATTACTACTAACTCAAGAGAACAGAGAAACGGGACGAATGTTTTTTGGAAATACCTAAGCAAAGACTCTTCCTTCAGATAATTTCAAAGTTCAGGCTTGAAATTGTTCAACCTGAATCATATTTCACTCTGTCCCAAATTACAATTGGAAAAGGATGCTGTGGTGGAGAGATATTTTTCCTTCCCTCAAAAGATTCAAATCACTATTCTATTTAGTTGGAGGAAGAACTAAGAACCAGCTATTGCTTTTCACCCTTATCGTTTTAGCAGCATCAGCATCAGCTAACACCAAAGACTCCTGCAAGAATTGAAGTGGAGCCAGTTGGCATTGTAGTGATACATGGTTGTGTTGTAATTCACCGACTGACCACCAGGAGTCTTATTAGTATATAAGTGAATGTTAGTCATTCATTATTCATCTGTTGTTTGTTTATATTTGACCCACAGTTAATGTTAATAAATTGTTTATGGCTTTAGCTACAAATGTGCTTGTAATATAAATCAGGCCACCCGACAAGAATATTACATGGTACTAGGTCTCGATGGTATTAAACACTGAGAAAAAACTATCATCGAGTGAAGCCTGCCGCGAGGTCCACAGAGATTTGAAGATTTTGCAGACTGCTCTAATAAACGACATGGAGTCGTTGAAGCCACCAATGAGTCTCAGATTTTGTGGTAATGTGGACAGCAACTGGCATGTGTTTGAACAACAAATTAATCTGTTTCTTACTGCATTAAGTTTAGGAGATCAATCTGATTTGCGTAAGGTACTGATGCTCCTAAATGTGGAAGGGCCCAAAGCAATTGCTGTGTTTAATACGTTTATTTGCAAACGATGAAGAGAGTAAAGATTTTAACAAAGTAATTCGAAGATTTGATGAACATTGCACCTCGAGAAAGAATGAGAAAGCTATGTGTTTAAATTACATGTAGAGTCAATAGATCATTTCATCACTGATTTAAAGTTAAAAGCTAAAACCTGTAATTTTTCTACGGTTGAATCTTCCATGATTCGGAACAAATTGTATTTGGTGGGAATCAAATTCAGCTGACGGAAAGGTTGCTGAGGGAATTGGCGCTGTCCTTGAAACAAACAGTTAAGATTAGTCAGGCTCACGAGCTAGCAGCACAGCATTCTAAAAGGTCTGCCAGTAATGGCAGTGGCTTCTTGGAGGAAAGCACTCTGGCTGCTGCCCTTTTTCCAAAAAGGCAGGAAACTTTTTTTTAAAAGGTGGAACGTTCCTGCAGCTCCTCACACACCAACAAACAGGTTATTTTTTTAAAATAATCTTTATTGTCACAAGTAGGCATACATTAGCACTGCAATTAAGTTACTGTGAAAATCCCCTAGTCGCCACACTCTGGCACCTGTTCGGGTACACAGAGGGAGAATTTGAATATCCAATGCACCTAACAGCACGTCATTCGGGACTTGTAGGAGGAAACCAGAGCATCCGGAAGAAACCCACACAGACACGAGGGGAACGTGCAGACTCCGCACAGACAGTGACCCAAGCCGGGAATCAAACCTGGGACCCTGGAGCTGTGAAGCAACAGTGCTACACACTGTGCACCGTTAAAGATCAGGACAAAGTATTTCTGTGTAAAAGACGTGGTCAAAGGCACAATTTAAGGCAGTGTCGAGCATTTGGCAAGTTCTGTTCCAGACTCAAAGAGGGAAAAAAATCACTTTTCTTGGAATTATTACTCTAAGCTCAACCTCAGATCAGTCAGCACAGTGGAAGACACAGTATCTAGTGATGAAACATCATTTTGTTGGACCCGTAACTCTGCTGGCGATCTACCATGCGACAATGGTAAAGTTTTGTAACGTGATTTCACGAGATAAGGATACGAGACAAATTAGCGAGAAGATAGAGGAACCGACCAATAGGGTAAATTCCATGGTATGTGTGAAACAAAAAATTGGTGATGCTCGTATAGGCACGGATCACAAATATCTCAACGAAAAAGTGAACATATTGTAAAACAATTGTTACAGAAAGCAATGGACAGCCAATCTGATCCTGATCTTGCGAAATCATATTACAAAGCTTTACCATTTTTGCATGGTAGATCGCCAGCAGAGTTACTCATGAATAGAAGGTTGTGTACCACACTTCCATACTTGGAAACGAAGGAGGAGAATGCAGGGGTACTGCAGGAAATGCAAAACATTTAAGTAAAACAAAAGTAGTTCTGTGACAGCGTCTAGAACTTTACCAACTCTAGGTAGTGATGACATTGTGAGAATTGAAGATTCAGGTGATTGGTCAAGAAAAACCATTGTACTTGAAGAAGTAGCACCTATATCAGTGAATGTTAGAGTCAGCTGACCTGAGACTGACTAGGAAGCTGGGAGAGTGGTTGCTGGGAGAGAGGTTGTTGGTGCATGTTCATACTATTATTCATCTGCTGTTTGTAAAAATTTGATGCAGTTTTTTTTGAGAAATATTTTGAGGCATTTATATATTTACACATCAAACACAACCATAAAACAAAACAAGCCAACAGGGCTGCAAATAAACAAAATACCCAACACCCCACCATCCAATTCCCCCACTCCTTTAGTTCCCTGACATCCCCATTTTATCCCACCCGCTCCCTCCCCCCCACTGTTGACATCTTAACTGTTCTCAAAGAAGTTGATGAATGGCTGTCATCTCCGGGCAAACCCCTCCACAGACCCTCTAGAGACGAATTTTATCTTTCCCAGGCTGACAAAATCTGCCAGGTCTCTCACACACACCCCTGGTTTTGCAACCCCCCCCCCCCCCCCAGAGTCCCTTCAATCTAATAATATCAGTCTCTGGACTATCAGGGAGGCAAAGGCCAAAACATTGGCTTCTCTCATCCCTGGATGCCCAGGTCTTCTCACACTCCAAAGATCGCCACTTCTGGTCTCGGGACCACCTTTACCTTCAGGACCTCAGACATAACGTCGGCAAACCCGACAGAATCCCCCAACCTTCGGACAAGCCCAAAACATATGGACATGATTCACTGGCCCATCCACACAATGTCCACGCCTATCTTCAACCCCTTCAAAAAACTTGCTCATCCTGGTCACCGTCATGTGCACACTGTTAACCACCTTAATCTGAATCAGTGAGAGCACGACGAGGATGCATTCACCCTCCTGGAAGCCTCCTCCCACAGCTCCCTACCCAACTCTTCCTACTACTTTCACTTCACTACCCCAATCGGGGCCCCCTCCCAATCCATGAACTCCTTGTAAATTTCTGAACTTTACCCTCTCCTCCCCTGTTCTTGACACCACCTTGTCCTGCAGCCCCTGGAGTGGCAGGTAAGGAAAGGACGGTACCTGTTTCTGAATAAAATCCCTCACATGCAAATACCGGAACCCATTCCCAGTGGGCAACTCAAATTCCTCCACTTAGCCCTCCGAGCTCGGAAAGCTGCCTTCAACGAATAGATCCCCACACCGCTCAATCCTCGCCCGCTGCCATCTCCAAAACCCCCCGTCCAGCTTCCCCAGAACAAACCAGAACAAACCAAACTGAGGCCCTCTCCAGCCTCAGGTGCTGCTGCCACTATCCCCTCACCCTCTGGGTCACCACCACCACCAGGCTTGTGGGGTATCTGGCCAGCGAGAACAGCAAAGGCCGTCAACAACAACCCCAAACTGGTGTCTTCACAAGAGGCTGCCTCCATCCATTCCCTCACCGACCCATCCCCCACCACCCACTTCCTCACCATAGTTATATTCGCCACCCAATAGTAGTTCATTAAATTCGGAAGAGCTAACCTACCCCCCCTCAAGCAGCACCTTCTTCACCCGCAGGGCTTTACCCACCCAAACAAACCCCAAAATCAGTGCATTCACCCTCCTGAAAAAATGCCTTAGGAATGAAGATCGGGAAATTCTAAAACACAAAAAAACAAGAACCTCGGGAGAACCACCATCTTCACCGATTACAGCTGTCTCGCCAGTGACAGCGGGAGCGCATCCTACTTCCTGAAATTGCCTTTCATCTGTTCCACCAACCGAGCCAAATTCAGCTTATGCAGCTGCTCCCTGTGCCAGTTGAAACCAAGATATCAAAAGTTCCCCCCAACCACTCTAAACGGCAAATCCCCCAGCCTCTTCTCCTGCCCCCTCACTTGAATCACTTTTTCCCATATTCAATTTGTACCCCGAGACTCGGCTAAAATCCTCATAATCGCCCCAATACCTTCCAACCGGTTCGAAATATAAAGCAGCAAGTCGTCCGAAGCCCTATGCTCCACCCCCTACTATCCCCTGCCAGTCCCTTGATGCTCTCAGCGCCATTGCCAATGGCTCTATAGCCAAGGCAAAAAGCAGTGGGGAGAGTGGACATCGCTGCCTCATCCCCTGATGCAGCCTGAAAAATTCCAAACTCACCCAGTTCGTTCGCACAGTTGTTACCAGTGCCCGGTACAACAGCCGGACCCAATCCACAAACCCCTGCCCAAACCCAACCCTTCCCAGCACCTCCCACAAATAGTCCCACTCCACCCGGTCCAAGGCCTTCGCCGCATGCATGGCAACCACCACCTCCACACTTCATTCCGCTGGGGACATCATTATAACATTCAAAAGCCGCCTGATGTTGGCCAACAGATGCCTCCCCTTAACAAATCCGTCTGGTCCTCCCCTATCACCCCTGACACACAGTCCTCAATCCTTGAGGTCAAGATCTTGGCCAGTAACTTGGCAACCACATTGAACAGCAAAATTGGCCTGTCGGACCGACATTGCTCCGGATCCTTGTCCCTCTTTAAAATTTAGGAATTTGAAGCCTATGGTGTCAGAGGAAGAACCCCCTGCCCGCTCGCCTCATTAAACACCCTTACCAGCAGGGTCCCCAGGTCTCCCGAAAACCTTTCCTAAAATTCCACGAGAAACCCGTTTGGGCCCAGGGCCTTCCCCACCTGCATCGCCCCATATCCTCCACCAGCTCAATGGGGGCTCCCAGTCCCTCCACAAGTCCCTCCACCCCGGCAGCGGGGTTCCGACTCATACAGCCTCTTGTAAAAATCCCCAAAACACCCCATTCACCCCCACCGGATCCAAGACCAACTTATCTCCCCTATCCTTCAGCTTCCCAATCTCTCGTTGCATCCTGCTTCCTCAATTGATGTGCCAACACTCTACTAGCCTTTTCCCCATATTTACATACCGACCCTTTAGCTCTCCACAACTGCCCCACCACCTTATCCATGGGTAACAGCCCAAACACCATCTGTAGCTTCTGCCGCTCCCTCAGCAACCCTGCCTCCAGGGCCTCTGAATATCTCTTGTACACCTGCAAGATCTCATCCACTAACCATATCAAAATAAACTCCCCAATCCTTACTACTGCCTTCAATGCCTCCCACACCGTGGCGGACGAAACCTCCACCGTGTCATTCAGTTCCACATATCCCCGAGTACTCCAAACCGACCACCCCACCAACAACATCCTATCAACTATAGTCGATTCGGGAGTACACTATGTGCACGTGGGAGAAAAAAAAAAATGTCTTCACCCTCAGCCTACCAAACCTCCACAGGTCACTATGTTCCACCACTTGAAATGAAAATCGCTTATTGTCACGAGTAGGCTTCAAATGAAGTTACTGTGAAAAGCCCCTAGTCGCCACATTCCGGCGCCTGTTCGGGGAGGCTGCTACGGGAATCGAACCGCGCTGCTGGCCTTGGTCTCCTTTCAAAGCCAGCGATTAGCCCTGTGAGCTAAACAGCCCCGGTTCAAAAGCTACCCATTTGTTTATCAAGACCGCTACCTCCCTCGTCTTCAAATCCAATCCAGAGTGAAATAACTGCTCTACCCACCCTTTCCTGAGCCCAGTCTGCTTCCCAATCCTCAGGTACATTTCCTGCATCTGAGGATTGGGAACTTTTGCTAGTTGATGCGGGGGTATTTGAAAATTTCATTATTATTCTATATCTATAACTGGTTTCATAAACTTGCTTATATTTTGTCCCCTACTACTTCCCTACCACTAGTAGCTAGTCCTTAGAATACTTCCATTGGTGATCATTTACCTTTTATTTTGGGAGCATGTTAAAAAGGATAGAGAATAGGAGGAAATTCCTGTACTTGGAACCTAGAGAACTGAAGGTGAGGCAAATGAAATTGGAGATGCACGGGAGGATGGAACTGGAAGAATGCAGTTTTTGCAGAGGGTTGTAGAGCTGAAGGAGCTGACTGCAATATGAAAGAATGAAGCTACAAAGAAATTTGACATGGATGAGAATTTTAAATTCAAGGGGTTGCCAGACCAAGAGTCAAAGTCAGCCAGTGAACACAGGAGTGATGAGTGACTGGGATTGAGTGCAAGTTAGAATACATGCAGCAGAGTTGGAATGAGTTCAAGCTTATGTAGGATGGGAAAATCAAGGGCAGCTACAAGAGTTTTGGAATAGTTGAAAGTGGAGGTATTAAACATAATGAATATCCCATCAGCAAATGAGCTGAGTCAGGGTTAGAGACAGATGATATTATGGAGGTGGAAGTGATGGTCTTAGTGGTGGAGAGGAGATGATGTAATGAACTCAGCTCGGGGTCAAATAGGATGCAGAGGTTGTGAACCACCTGCTTCAGCCCATGAAAATGGCTAGGGGATATGATATTTGTGTTTTCACTCTTCCCCTCATTTAAATGTTTCTGCTCACTCAATGCTGGATGTCAGAAAAGCAGTGCAGGTGCGAGGTTGAAAGAGGTAGTTGCGAAGTAGAACAGGTGTCATCAGCATATGTGTGGAATCTGACACTGTTTTCAGATGACATTGCCGAGGGGCAGCATGCAGATGAGAAATAGGGGATCAAGGATAGATGAAGGATAAATCCTTGTATCATATTCCTGCCATGAGAAATGAAAAATAAAATGTGCATTTCAATAAACCTGGTTTGGAGCAATGCAAGGTTTCTAATGGGGTTACATTTCATAGAACATACAGCAGAAGGAGGCCATTCAGCCCATTGAGTCTGCACTGACCCAGTTAAGCCCTTACTTCCACCCTATCCCCGTAACCCAATAACCCTCCTAACCTTTTTGGTCACTAATAGCAATTTATCATGGCCACTCCACCTAACCTGCACGTCTTTGGACTGTGGGAGAAAACGCACGCAGACACGGGGACAGCGTGCAGACTCCGCTCAGAGAGTGACCCAGCGGGGAATTGAACCTGGGACCCTGGCGCTGTGAAGCCACAGTGCTATCCACTTGTGCTACTGTGCTACCGATTTCACTGTTGCATGCCATACTATGGCAGGAACTGTAAGCCATGTTTCATTCTGCTGGTATTGCCTACAGTCAAATTTAAATGTTTGATGATACAATGATTTATTTTAAGACTGGCAGTGGTAAAACGTACATGCTAGGTAGAGATCAAAAGATCAATTAGTCATTCTTTATTCATCACCCAGAAAGATTGTGCAGTTTATCTCTTCCTCTCAATCCAGCTCAGCATAAATTTTTTTTTACTCTTACCTGATCAGGAAGTTTGTTTCTTGTGTTGGTCACTCTGGAAAAACCGTCTTGACATCAGTCTTAGATTTGCTGACTCGTGGTTCTGTATTCCTCGGAAGTAACGAGCTGTCAGTATCTTTCCAAGGCCTAGTCTTTTCCTGCCTCTTGTTATCTCTTCCACTTTTAATACCCTGTCGCCAGCCCCTATGTTCATTTGATTTTGTCTTTCTTTGCATACTCCACATGTGAAATAAGGATTTATCCTTCAACTGCTCACCTGTTTTTCTTTCCACACCTTTGGAAATCATTCCAGCATCCTCATTTAATTTTGATTTCCTGTTCAACTATCCGAATCTCACCTAACGTCCCCACTGCTTCTCAGCATCCATTCTTACCCCTCCTATGAAATGCTTTGGGATATTTTTCTACATTAAAGGTGCTATATAAATTGCAGCTACTGCTGTTATTAATTGGATGAATAAGTAGGTGGACAGAATGGAAAAGAAAAGTTTAGCATTTCTTATTTAACAGTCAATAGCAAGGATTAAATAATTGCAACAGAGGAAAACATATTAATATCCAAGGATGAACAATGATTCAAGTTCTGCCTGAGTCTTAACAAAATAATTCTCTCAATCCAATCCAGTGCAGCTAGCAATTGCCCCAAGACAAAGTATGAAAGACCCAAACAGCCTTGTTCACGAGTTGCTCTTTACAGAATATGCTGATCTTCAAGACATGCACAAGAATGTTTAAATACATCAATAGCCTTGACGTGCAATATATGTTCCTGAAAACCATGGCAGCAAAATCTGGAACAAATAAACTCCAAAGTCATGAGAATGTGGAACACACTACACAAGTAGTTGAGGTGAATAGCCTAGGTATACTTAATGGACAGCTCAATAAGTACATGAGGGGAAAAGATTATGCCGTCATAAAATGTTACTACCCAAGATTTTCTTGGGGCTTTTGACTTGGTTATGGCCATAACTCTTTATTGCTACAGTCTCCCTTTCAATCCAAGTGATTTTTGTGATTTTTTTTTCCCCCAACTGTAATCTGGGATTTTTAAAATACCTTTCCTTCGCTTTCCAAGTTTGTAGTTAACTGGAATAAATTGCTGTTTTCTAGAAATAAGGATGATTTTATGACAATTTTGATTCACTTGTTTTAAATTATAACCATATTCCTTCAGCGGTGGAAAGTGACCGTTTATTAAGAATCATGCTGTCTTGTGGATTTTCATTCTGATTATTTACAGTAACAAATTAAATCTATACACACACACACACAACAGCAGCAGTAACTCCTTTGCTGCTCACTCCTCTGTAGCTGGTTCCATACTGGCCAGCTAAGCAGGGACCTGTTAATGATTTCTCCCCCCCCCCCCCCCCCTCCCCCCCACTAATTGGGGAAGCTCATAATCCCTAAGGATTGTGGGATTGCCATTAGTCCCCAGCCAGTGGTAAGCAGGCAGGTTATAGCAGTGGGTGGCATGTACATTATTAATACAAAATGCGGCTCGGATATACTCTGTCCATTTTGCACTTCAGCATCAAGTTTATATATTGGGTATAGAAACAATGGGTATGCAAATCGGAATGTTCAAGCAGTGCAGCAGCAAGAATAACAGTTAAAGATAACGGTGATAGGCAGTAATTATGAGGATAGGAAGGAAAAGAGCCAAGATCAGGAGAATATTAGATAGAGAGAATTGTTTTGTAAGAAAGCCTCAAATAGAAGTTAAAAGCTGTCCACTATAAATCATGCCATATGGCTTGGACACAAGACACTCCTTGTGAGGGAAAATACAATTAGTTAAGTTTTGCTCACGATTTTAAAATATGTGCTTAAAGTATTCCTAATATAATTCACATTTTCTCTGAAACTGTAATCAAGTGAGTGTTGAAGAGTATGTTAGGAAAGGTTTAATGTGATATTATCTTGATTGATTGTCCCGTTTTACTATTGACGCAGAAGAGTAATACCCTTTGTGTACATATCAGGCACTGTGTTGATGTTGAAGAAGAACTTGCATTCCTGGGCTGGAGTCCATAATCAGCTGGAATGTGCAAAACCATTCCCATCAAACAATGCTGTGAAAAACTAGTTTTATTATTTTAATTGTATATTTTTTAAGTTTTGCCAACAAATGAAATGAAATGAAAGAAAATCGCTTATTGTCACAAGTAGGCTTCAAATGTAGTTACTGTGAAAAGCCCCTAGTCGCCACATTGCGGCGCCTGATCTGGGAGGCTGGTACAGGAATCGAACCGTGCTGCTTGGCCTGTTTGGTCTGCTTTAAAAGCCAACGATTTAGCCCTGTGCTAAACCAGCTGGAATAGATTCTGTGCTTTACAGCTGTCTATCCAACCATTCAAATGTCATAATATGCTATTAGAGCTTTCATTTTATAAAGCCGGTGGTCTTGACTGTAAGAATAATCTACAATAACATTTTTGGGCCATCTTTCACTCCGATTCCATTATTGGCAATTGATAATTGGAGCATGTCAAAGTAATGCAATGCTGATTTTTTAAAAACTCCTGCAGAGTTTTAAAATTTAATTATGTTAAAGTAAAGGTTTATCTTGCCTCTACGCCATTTGTAAAAATAAATTTCATTCAGTATCCACTGTATACTACCTGTATTTTCAATATTTTCATGTCACTGCTGCAGAAATGATGAGGACCCACCATGTAATCCTACATTTTTTGAATTTGCTTTCTATAATTCTCTCTTGATAAACACATGTTCTTTTTTTCCACTGGTATTGAACAACTTGCATTAATAAAACTCCTTTTAACAGGCATTGATTTGTTGGTGTCCCTTCTCCAGCCAGTTGCTTTAGTGCCTGTAACGTTCTGGTTGGATGGCCTGATTTATATTACAAGAACATTTGTAGCTACATCTATAAACGATTTATTAACATTAACTGTGGGTCAAACTGACGTCCTATGGCAGCCGTGATGTGAGTGGTTGCGCATTTGGTAGCTGCCGCTTGTGGCGGTGTTTTCGGACCTTTTTCCCCAGATAATGGGTGGACTTGTTGATGAAAAAAAGTTCAGGAGGTGTGGAAGAGAAGTGTGATTCACCAGTGGATGGATTTGTGGACCACAAGTGGTTTTAAGCAAAAGGAGCAGTTGGAGCGAGAAACTGTGCCTGGACAGAGAGGAAGGTGGCGGAGGGTAAGGGACCGGCCCTAACATCTCTGTGGTCTATGGAGCAGCTGGTGGACTTCATGAACGAGAAGTTCAACCAGCAGAGAAAGAATACTCTGGATGACCTGGATAGGACAGTGGATCCGTTTAAGGCGGGGATCGACACCGTGGTGATGTGCTGGAGTATCAGAGCCAGGCGATCCAGAAGGTGGAGGAGATGGTGGTAGAGCACGAGGAGCAGCTCACTTCGATGGCAGCCGAGGTGGGGGTGATGCGAGATATTCAGAGACGGCGACAGGAGAAGATGGAGGATTTGGATAAAGGTCCCGGAGACAGAACCCCAGAATCCTGGGGCTTCCAGAGGGCAGCGAGGGAGCGGATCCGGGCTCGTATGTGGCCAGGGTGTTCGAGACGTTGCTGGGAGAGGGAGTCTTTGAATGGCCCCTGGAGGTGAACCGGACGCACAGGGTGCTGATGAGGAAGCCGCAGGGTAACAAACCACCGAGCGCGATGGTGGTGCGGCTGCATCGGCTTTTGGACAAGGAGCAGATCCTGAGGTGGGCCAGGTAGACGAGGCAATGTACCTGCGAGGGCAATGAGCTTAAGTGTACCAGGACCTGGGTGCAGAGCTGGCCAAGAGGAGAGCGGGCTTGAATAAGGTGACGGCTACCCTCAGACGGGATGAAATTTGGGATGCTGTATCTGGCTCAACTCTGGGTGACCTATAATGGCCGTGAATTTTACTTTGGGGTGCCGGAGGAAGCGATGGAGTTTGAGGGACAATGGACTGACAGGAGAAGGAGGACATTGAACTTTGGAGGAGGTGTTCTTTTCTCTTTGGGGGTCATTGTCTTGTGTTCTTCTGTGAGGATGGGTGGTTACTCTTTTCTTTGTTTTTGGCCTTTGAATGTTGGTGTTGTTGTTTGCACCGGATAATGTTGGGGAGGGGGGTAGGATGCTAGGTGCCATGGGCGGGGGCTGCCAGGCTAGCTGGGCTGACTAGTTCGCAGAAGCACAGTGGGGAGTGAGCAGGTAATTAGAGCGCTGATGGGGGTTGGGGTCGTTGTTTTGTGTGGGGTGGGGAGAACGACTGCTGACAGGGGAGGGGCTTTGAAATGTGATATGTGGAGGGTCGATGACGGTGGACATCCAAGGGCAGGCCTAAGGGGTGCAGGATGGAGGCTGGAGCAGGAGGGGATATGGCTGATCGGTCAAGAGGGCTCACGTGTTCGCACATCTGAGGAGCCGAAAGGCGGACGTAGGCTCACAATATCCCTCGTTATTCAAGGTTCCCGAAACTTGCCGTGCTTATACTTCATCCTTACAGGAACATACCGGTCCCGAATTCCTGTCAACGTCCACTTGAAAGCCTCCCACATGCCAGATGTTGATTTGCCTTCAAACATCTGCCCCAATCTACATTCTTCAGTTCCTTCCTAATATTGTTGTAATTATCCTTCCCCCAATTTAGCACCTTCACCCGAGGACTACACTTATCTTTATCCATCAGTACCTTCAAGCTTAGTGAATTGTCACTGTTCCCGAACTGCTCCCCTACTGAAACGTCGATCATCTGGCCAAGTTCATGCCTCGATTCCAGTTCCAGTATAGCCCCTTCCCTAGTTGGACTATCTACACACTGTTTCAAGAAGCCCTCCTGGACGCTCCTACAAACTCTGCCCGATCCACACCCCTAGCACAAAGTCCCAGTCAATATAGGGGAGGTTAAAATCACCCACCACAACCACCCTGTTACTTTTACACCTTGCCAAAATCTCTCTTGTTCCCCTTCAGTTAATTCACCTTTGCTTTGGTTACCACCCCTCTGCCAAACTAGTTTAAATCCTCCCATGACACTAGCAAACCACCCGGCCAGAATATTTTTGCCCCTCCAGTTTAGATGCAACCCGTCCTTCACAGGTCCCACCTGCCCCAGAAGAGATCCCAATGGTCCAGATATCTGAAACCCTCCCTCCTGCACCAGCTGTTTAGCCACATGTTGAGCTGTACTATCTTCCTATTTTTAGCCTCACAGGCACGTGGCACAGAGAGTAATCCTGAGATTACAACCCTAGAGGTCCTGCTTTTTAACTTTCTACCCAACTCCTTAAACTGCTTCTGCAGGACCTCGTCAATGTTCCTACCTACGTCGTTAGTACCAATATGTACCACGGCCTCTGGCTGTTCACTCTCTCCCTTCATAATGCTTTCTGCCCGTTCAGAGACATCCTGGACCCTGGCACCAGGGAGGCAACATACCATCCTAGAGTCTCTTTCAGATCCACAGAAGCGCCTATCTGCACCTCTAACTATAGAATCCCCTATAACTATTTCTCTTGTGCTCTTTGTCCCTCCCTGCTTAACAACAGAGCCAGTAGTAGTGCCACTGTTCTGGTTGCTGCTGTTAATCCCTGATAGGCCATCACCCCCTCCCCACCCTCGCAAACAGTATCCAAAATGGTATACTTGTTAGTGTATTCAATTCGGTTTTGAAAACCATGACTAAATCTGCCTTCTCCATACTCTCTTAACAGTGCATTCCATACCCGAGCCAATCACTGTATAAAAAGGTACTTCTTGATGTTGTCTTTGGTCCTTTTATCAATCACCTGAAATCACGGTCTGAAGTTCTTGAACCCCTCCATTAATGAGAACAGTTTCTCCCTGTCTAGATCCCTCATGATTTTGAAAACTTCCGTCAAATCTCATCTGAACACTCCTTTCTCCAAGGAGAACAACCTAACTTCCCCAATCGATCCACGTAACTGAAGTCCTTTATCATTGGAACTATTCTTGTAAATCAATTCTGCACCTTCTCTCATGCATTCACATCCTTCCTAAAGTATAGTGTCCAGAATTGGATACGATACTCCAGTTGAGGCCAAACCAGTCTATAATAAAAGTTTGTCATACTTTTCTTGCTTTTGTACTTACTTTATTAAGCCAACACTTCTGTGTGTTATTTTAACTACCTTCAAAACTTGTCCTGGCCATGTTCTTTTTTTTTTTAGAAAATATTTTATTGAAGCATTTGTAATTTTCGCAGTTTAACAAATTAACATTTCTTAAAAGAAAATAAAAAATCCCTCGCGGGCCGGTGTACGTAAAAAACCTAAAAAACAATGTCTCCCACTGCCAATGCCCTATTCCCTAATTACCCGTATAGTGAGCTCCCTGTCCCTATCTAAGACTGCCATGCCTCCTATCTTGTCCAACCCCCTCCCCCTTACTGCTGACGTTCAATTTTCTTTGAAGAAGTCGATGAACAGCTGCCATCTCTGGGCGAACCCCAGTTGATCCTCTCAAGGCGAACTTGATTTTTTGCGAGGCTGGGAAACCCTGCCATATCGCCGACCCACACACCTGACTTCGGGGGCTCCGAGTCCCTCAGTTCCAGCAAAATTCATCTCCGGGCCACCAGGGAGGAGAAGGCCAGGACATCGGCCTCCCTCCCTCCCCTTTGGCCCCCAGATCATCCGATACCCCAAATATTGTCAGTTCTGGACTCAGGGTTACCCTCCCTTCCAGGACTTCTGACATAACATCCACAAATACCTGCCAGAATCCCCTCAACTTCGGGCATGCCCAGAACATATGCACATGGTTAGCCGGGCGACCCCCACACCGCCCACATCTATCCTCCTCCTCCTCAATGAACCTGCTCATCCGGGCTACCATCATGTGGGCCCTGTGGACCACTTTGAACTGGATCAGGCTAAGTCTGGTCCTGGTCATGTTCAACGACTTACATACATATGACCACACAAAATAGGAGAAATAGACCACACTTGTCCAAGTGACTTAATTTTGTCTCGGATTATTGTTTCCAAAAAGCTTTCTCACCATGATGGTTAAACTGATTGGCCAATAGTTAATCAGCTTATCCTTCGACCACCCTTACTTGCCTCAACATCCTCAGAAGCATTTCAAATGGTCCTGATGACCTATCAACTTTAAAGTACAGCCAGCCTTTCTAATACTTCCTCTTTATCATTTTTAGCCCATCTGGTATCTCAATTACCTCCTTTCAGTGCAAGTTGGATAGTATCTTTTTCCTTGGCAAAGAGATTGCAAAATACTGATTCGTACCATGCCCTCTGTCTCCATGCATAGATCCTTTTTTTGTAAATCCCTAAATGGGCCTTCTGCCCACTTACTACTCTTTTCATTTTTATATGACCTTTTATGTCAGCAGCCAGACTCTGCTCACATTCTTATTTCCTTATTCAGTTCCCTTCTGAGCTTTCTATTTTCAACCTGGTTATGTCATTTTTCTGTTTCATCTTACTCTGCATCACTTCTGTCATCCAGTGAGCTCTGATTTTGCTTGCCCCACCTTTTTCCCTCATGAGAATATTCCTCAACTTTAACCATCTCCTCTTTAAAGGCAGCCCATTTTTCCATTACAGTTTTTCCTGCCAATCTTTGATTCCAATTTACCTGGGACAAATCCATTTCATTTACATTAACAATTAAAAGTCTCAAATTGGAAGTTCAATTTCAAAATACGCAGGCAAGCAAATTGGGGGTAGAGGAAATACTGAGCAACACTACGATAAAGTTCAAGAAAGCGTTAATAAATTTGCATAATGTGCACATAATTAGTAAATCGGTACAGGGTGCAGTACAGCAGTGCTTCTCAAAGTGTGGTACGCGTACCGGTGCCGGTACGCGAGCCATCGTCTGCCGGTACGTGGAGTGTTTCCAGAAAAGAAAGAGACAGTAGTGATATTCAACGCCACGGGAGACTGCCGGGATATCTGACTCGGGTTTTTTTTTATATTTTCATTTTAGTTTTATATTTATTATGGCTACATTTTTCATTTACTCACTCATGTTAAAAGTCATTGCTATACAACTAACGAATGCGATATAATGAACAGCAAAACAGTGAACTGAAAAACGCATGAAACGATATGGCAACATCATCATGATGATGTGACGTGTGACCTTGACAACCCTGATTTACACGTGTGGAGCAGCAGGTCAGTCAGTTAGTTACCATCAAGAAGTGGAACTGAGAGCATCATACGGATATCTGCGTGTTTGTCATTTGGGACCCCGTCCAACCCACTGATCTGAAAATGTAAGTACTAATAATCTTAAAGGCCGGTTCACATTATCTATTCCTGTGTAAATTCGAACAACAACAAAACGGAAACCACTGTGGTCGAGATAAAACATTTTTCTCCTTTCCGTCATCAATTGCCACGTTGAACGGCGGCCAAACAGAGGTCCAATTTGTCTCCGTTTTTATTGTTTTCAGACGGGGGACTGGGAGGCAGAAGTAAAATCGACCAGATGGCTTGGTCGATTCAATTAGTTCCAAGCTATTTAATGATCATTACATTAAACCCTGGTCAAATGAATAATTAATGGTGAAACTTTTAACTAAGTCTTTTTAAATGGTCTTATAAATTTTGTCATAAATTTTGGAAAAGTTTTGTCAAGAGTATTTGCGCTACGTAACGAACTTGCCGTGTTTCTTGAGGCCAAAAAACCAAATTGGTCACAAATGTTCCGAGATGTGGATTGGCTAGCCAAGCTGGCTTATTTGGCTGATATCTTTGCCATCTTTAATGATCTCAACACCTCCATGCAAGGAAGGATGGCATCGTGTTTTACAATGGCGGACAAGATCGATGGGCAAAAACGGAAGCTAGAAGCATGGAAGAGTCGAGTGTCAAGAGATTGTTATGACATGTTTCACCAATTGGCAACGGTCATCGCCGATGCAGGCGAAGACCTTAATGTTGTATCTCTACGAAATGTCATCAAAGAACACTTGATTAATTTCGTAGATCGTTTTCAGCATTACTTTCCAGCAGAAGATCATCCACGGAAAGAGACTAGATGGATCCGAAATCCGTTTCTGCCACTGAGAGATGACTTTGTCTTAAGAGTCACTATGGAGGATAAATTGTTGGAGCTGGCTGCTGACGAAGGATTGAAGATAAGTTTCGAAACTTCAACATCACTTGCTTCCTTTTGGATAAAAGTGAAAGCAGAATATCCTGAGCTTAGTGAAATTGCTCTGAAAACTCTTCTCCCTTTTCCTTCAACATACCTCTGCGAGACTGGCTTCTCAACAATGAGTGTCATTAAGACAAAATACAGGAATCGTATGGATATACATTCTCCATTGCGAGTGGCACTGTCCTCAATTGAACCACGATTGGATAAGCTGACAAATAAGAAGCAGGCTCACCCTTCACATTAGTAAAGGTTAAGGTTTTGCCATGCCTATTATTGTGTTAATAAAATAATCATCAATTTCATATTTTAGTATTACGACATATTTTCAAGGTTATGTCTTCAATTTAATGTTACCTATTCTTTTCAAATTATTTTAATGTATTTATTCATTGAGGTTAAAATAACTAAAATATATAATTTTTTAACCTACTTTATTCATTATAATTTTTCATTTTATTACTTATATATACACACATGTTTATATTTGTGTCAGAAGGTTTTGCTAGTTTGATTTGTTAATATTTTTTTTATTTATATTGTAATATTGAATTACTTGTTTACAAAATCAATATAAAATAAAAACATATGTCAACTTACTTTTATTATATATCCATTATATTTTTCCGGTATAAATGAATATTACTACGAATGTTCAAATAATATTTTGTCGGATTGTAAACAATTAATTATATGGCACAAAATGGTACCAGTCCCTGGCACACTGGGAAGACTTGTTACGTCAATGATGACTGGCCTTAGAATGAATAAGACATCATGTCCTCATGTTTAGTACAGATAGTCTCAAAATGCCCCTGCAATAAGACATATCTCAAAAAAATTTCTGGGGGTTCACATCCCCCCCCCGAACCCCCAGCTGGATTGGCTTGTTTCGCTCACCGGTCCCTGGCACATTAAAAAAAAACTGCCGGACCGCCACATCAGATAGTTTGAGAAGCACTGCAGTACAGGATTAAGGCCATTAGAGAGAAAAAAAATCTAAGCAAAAAAATCTGGAATTCAATTCTAGAGAGATAGAATTGAGAAGCAGATAAGTTAGGGTTAGGGTTAGTTTAAAACTTGTTTAAAACTTTTATTAGTATTTCACACATTTCTGATCTTTTTATTAAAAAGTGAATATAGTGGCACTGGGTGGGAGCAGGTGCAAAAAAAGACAATCACAAGGATGATGTCCTAAGAATATACTTATCAGAAAAGCTGAACATAATGGGACTTTGTTCCCTAGAAAAGGATGAAGGATGACCTAACAGGGTTCAGGTTTACGACAGGGGTTCATGGGGTAAATTAACAGAAAATGTTTCCATTCGTGGAGGAATCCAAAACTGAAGGTCACAACTAAAGATAGCCACTAATAGGTCCAACCACGAATTGGGGAAACACTATCCAAAGAGGCAAGACTGCGGATCTCATTGCAATAACGAATAGAATTGCATAAGTATACACAAGGGGAAGCTAAATAAAAACATGAGATAAAGAATTATGCTGACTGGGTTAGGTAAAGAGGAGCCGACAGTGATTCATGCGGAGCATAAAGACCAATTTGGTTCAGTTGGACCAATTGATTTGTTCCTGTTCTGTCCACTTGATGAGCGAGTTTTAATTCATGCAAAACACTCCTGCGTGAGATAAATTTGGCCCATGCAAGCATGATGGTCCTCAAAACTTACCTCTTTGACCAGGTTTTTGGACCCCTGTATCAATATTTTTTTTGTCCAATTGTAATCTTATGGAATGCTTTGGGACATTTTACTACATCAAATGTGATATATAAATCTAAAGTTGTCAAATATTTTGCTGGCAAAAAAGGGACATTTGTTGTTGAAGCTTTTCTCATCAAGACAATTGGAAGAAAGGGCAGCACGGTGGCTCAGTGGTTAGCATTGCAGTCTCACGGCGCTGAGGTCCCAGGTTCGATTCCGGCTCTGGGTCACTGTCTGTGTGGAGTTTGCACATTCTCCCCGTGATTGCATGGGTTTCGCCCCCACAGCACAAAGATGTGCAAGGTAGGTGGATTGAACATGCTAAATTACCCCTTAAAATTGGAAAAGAATGAATTGGGTACTCTAAATTTATTTTAAAAAAAGACAATTGGAAGAACACAATGCAAAGTAGATCAACAAATCTAAACTGTTTGAGAAGAGAGCGGATTGGTTGGCAAGTGGACTGATTAATAGAGGTGTTGCCAAAGAAGACACTTTCAGTCACCATCAGCTGGTGCATTCTCCATGGTAACGTCTCTACCAATCCATTTGCCAACCAATCAGCACTCTTCCCAAACAGTATAAATTTAGTGATCTCCCTCACATTGTTTGTTTACAATTGTCTTGATGACTGAAAGATGAAAATCTTTGACAAAAAATCTTTCTTCAGCAATACTCAGGTTCTGCATTCCCAAACAACAATTTGTTAAAAGTTATCAAAATGGGAAAATGTCAAAGAATCTCATTAAAAAAATTAGAGGACAGCATATTTAGTAAATGAAACAGCACGACAGATTTTGGAAACAGACCAAATTTCTAACCCCTATGACCTTCAAACCTCTTCAAGCTAAATGTTTCTTTATATTAAAGTTAAGCAGTCCTGAACATGTAAAAAGATCATCTTCAAAAGCCGCGAAAAGAAAATTGTTGGGGTGGAGACAGAAATAATTTTTAAAAACAGAAACATTTGGAAACATCTCAGCAATATAGGTGGCAGCTATCTGCGATGGAATTTTGATAAAAGGAGAAAGAATTGTTTACAGATTTCACTTTCAGTCAAACGTATTCTATTGAAGGCCCTGATCTCCTCTCACTAAAGAAGCTTCCAACGAGGAGAACATGTTACACACATTCACATCATCACTTATCAAGAAGGAATTATATCTGTAAAGTTCCAGGCGAGCAACCACACGGAAGCAATGACTGTAAGAAAACCTCTAAATTTATTTTACCTATTATATTACACCTCCTACTACCCAAAGGGTCTCCCGCACCCGGCCCTCACTTGGGCCAAGTATTTATGTCCTGGCTTAAAGGAGATCCACCCCCTCACCTAGGGAGATCATATTCAGGTGAGGTCACAGGGACTCTGAGGTTGCAAACCTCATGGTCTCTGGTCAGGTTATAATACCCCGCCCCCAAAGTCCAATGTGTCTTCCATTTCGACGGTGGGGGGGGGGGGATCCTTCACCCGTTTTGCTCGGGGCTGTCTCTCGAATACCCACTGTTCAGAGTCCAGAGGGTGTAACAAACCAGGAAGCGACATTTGCGGGCCAAATGCCAAGTTCCACTGCGTTTGGCCCCTGGACCCTTTTTGACTATTGTTGGCAGAGTCTCCATGTCTGATTCTATCTCGGATGAGTCGACCTCCTGCATCTTTGAATTAAGAAGCTTATCCGCCTCACTGGATATTACAGGTGGCTGCTCTGGAGGAAGTGGCACCACCACCGGTCATGGGGGCATTGATCTGTCCTCGGGTACCTGCAAGGCTCAGCTGCGGAGGTGATCCATGTGGTGTTCGGTTCTTTACCTTATACTTGTTCAGAGTATGAGGCCAGTGCTGATCGCTTTTCCACCGTCCCTGGGATCCACAATGCCCCATCGGCAAAATTTCAGATACAGACTGCATCACCGCCACAAATTTCTGATGGGTTTGAACCATTGTGTTTCGGCGTGTTCGTGCCAGTCACAGACCTTTTCCCTGATATCTGGCAGGACGAGGCTTAACCGCATGTACAGCTGACGGTCCATTAACATTTCTGAGAGTGCCACACCAGTGGTGTTGTGTTGTGTGGTCTGGTAATAGAAAAGGAAACGTTTAGACGGGTCTCTGGGAAACCAGAGGTCTGCTTTCACGTGCCAAGCTTATGTCTGCACCGCCCATTCGGCCAATCGTTGGATGACATCTGCTAAGGTGCAGTCCCTACATGGCGGATCCAGTTTTGCTTCAGAAAGTCGGTGAATTCCACACTCGTAAAAGCTGTGCCATTGTGCGATATCAACACATCGGGAAGTCTGTGAACACTAAAGGTTTGCCTGAGCCACTCAGTAGTGGCCCGCAATGTCGTCGTGGTCATTCGGTAGACATCCAGCCACTTTGAATGGGCATCCACGATAATTAGATATATGGCTCCTTGAAAGGGTCCCAAGAAATCTATGTGGTGGAGAGACCATGGTCAGCCTGGCCATTCTCATGGGTGGAGTGGAGCTGCATGAGGTAACTTCTTGACACCTTGTAGTTACAATATCTGTGTCTATTCCAGGCCACCACACATGCCTCTGGGCCAACATTGCTCCCTTGCCTCGCACAGGCACGACCACCCAGGAGCCCCACAGCAGGGTGCAATCCACCACACAGTGTTCGGCCACCTTTGTGGTGAATGCGTGCAGATTCTCTGCGAGTGCGCGATGCCGGGCCCAGTACAGCACTATATAGAGTTTGGCCACAGATCAGCCATGATCTCAGGAGAACTAGGAGCAGGAGGCCATCTGGTCCCTCGAGCCTGCTCCGCCATTCAATAAGATCATGGTTGATCGTTTTGTGGACTCAGCTCAACTTACCCAAATCTATCTACATTTGCCTTGAAAACATTTAAGGAGGTAGCCTCAACTGCTTCACTGGGCAGGGAATTCCAGATTTACAATCCTTTGGGTGAAGAGGTTCCTCCTCAACCCAGTCCTAAATCTGCTCCCCCTTATTTTGAGGCTATGCCTCCTAGTTCTAGTTTCACCTGCCAATGGAAACAACCTCCCTGCTTCTATCTTATCTATTCCCCTTATAATTTTATATGTTTCTATAAAATCCCCCCTCATTCTTCTAAATTCCAGTGAGTATAGTCCCAGTCTACTCAGTCTCTCCTCATAAGCCAATCCTCTGAACTCCGGAATCACCCTAGTGTATCTCCTCTGCACCCCCTCCAGTGCCAGTGCATCCTTTCTCAAGTAAGGAGCCCAAAACTGTACACAGTACTCCAGGTGTGGCCTCACCAGCACCCTATACAGCTGCAACATTACCGCCCCGCTTTTAAACTCCATTCCTCAAGCAATAAAGGACAACATTCCATTTGACTTCTTAATTACTTGCTGCACATGCAAACCAACTTTTTGCGATTCATGCACAAGGACACCCAGGTTCCTCTGCACAGCAACATGTGGCAATTTTTTACCATTTAAATAATAGTCCAGTTTGCTGTTATTCCTACCAAAATGCATGACTTCCCTCACATTTACCAACATTGTATTCCATCTGCCAGACCCTTGCCCACTCAAACAATCTATATCCCTCTGCAGACATTCAGTGTCCTCTGCACGCTTGGCTCCACCACTCATCTTAGTGTCATCTGAAAACTTTGACACATTACACTTGGTCCCCAACTCCAGATCATCTCATTAAATGTGGGACAGGCTCGAGGGGTTGAATGGCTTACTCCTGCTCCTATGCACTTCACAAATACATTTTCTAGTTGATTTCACAGCCCATTCCTGTCAGTTTTACAATATGTATATGATAGCTGTACTACCCAATACCAAATTATTGATTTGCGGTCTCTTCTCACTGAGCCCATCTTGCTCGGCTGCCTGATTTCAAAATCCACCTCGGAAACCTCAACACATGTCAGGAGTTGGGAGGTAAAGTTTACATTAAAATATCAGGGTTACAGCAGAAATGGACACTCTTTTAACCTACTGCATTTTTAATTCGTTCATGGGGTGTGAATGTCACTGGCTCGGGCAATTATTGCCCATCCCTAATTACCCTCGAGAAGGTAATGGCAAGGCAACTTCTTGAACTGCTGAAGTCCACATCCTACAGGTACACCCACAGTGCTATTAGTTCGAGGATTTTGACCTCCCCAGTTAAACCTGCATGAAATGTTAAATTAATCACTCTTTCCTGACTCTTTCTGCCAATTCAAAAAATTAGACACGGCCTGGCACAACAGACACAGGGTATTTCAAATCAGCAGCTAGAGCTGATTTCAAAGTTTCCATTCGTACACCACAATGATCACTGAGCAATGCAGTGTAACAGCTGCAGTATGTATTGATACAGTGCTTATGGGTCCAGTATCATTCGAGAAATTGCTTTGCTTCGAGGGACAACTATAACCCAATTTCCATGTATAGATCAACATTCCATTACCTTTAGCACAAAATAAAATGTACTAAACATTTCATTTGAATACCCTTGTCTATGTATTCAATATGATCTTAAAAAACTCTTCCTCAGGTTTTCTATTGTACATTTATGGGATGTGGGCATCGCTGGGTGGGTCAGCATTTGTTGTCCATCCTTAATTGCCCTTGAACTGAGTGGCCATTTTAGAGGACATTTAAAACACAACCATATTGCTCTGGATCTGGGTCACACGTAGGCCAGACCAGGTAAAGATGGCAAATTTCCTTCCCTAAAGGACATTAGAGATTTTATGACAATAGACAATAGTTTCATGGTCATCATTAGACTTTAAATTCCAGATTTTCATAGAATTTAAACTTCACCATTTGCCGTGATGGGATTCAAAGCCTGTTTCCCCCAGTCGCTAACCCAGTGACCAAACCTGATCTGTATGGAGAACATTAGTGCATAGATTTGGGTTCACTGCAAAACGAAATTGAATGACTTAAAAAAATATATATTGGGCAGCTCGGTAGCGCAGTTTTTAGCATTGGTGCCTCACGGCGCCAAGGTCCCAGGTTCGATCCCGGCTCTGGGTCACTGCCCGTGTGGAGTTTGCACATTCTCCCAGTGTTTGCGTGGGTTTCGCCCCCACAATCCAAAGATATGCACGGTCGGTAGATTGGCTACTCTAAATTGCCCCTTAATTGGAAAAAATTGGGTACTCAAAATTTATAAAAATAAATAAATAAATATATTAAACAGTTTTCGATAAGAGGGGATTTTTCTCTGGATCATACGCAACAGAATTCTCTTGGCCATTTTTTTTATGCAGTGAGACTCCGCCTCTCTACGGCAAGGCGGCAGCAGCAGGCTCCATTATGTCTGCTGTCTGCCTTTGTAGCTCACTCTCTGCAGGCAGCTCCCGCCTCCTGGCAAAACCTAGCACCATTAAGTAGGCATTGAGCTCATCTCCAGCCCAATTACCTAATTTCTTAATTCAGATGTGTTCAGAATTTGACCAAAAACAAGTGGTTGGAAAAGATAAATGGCATCCTGGGCTTTAGAAATAGAGGCATTGAGTACAAAAGATAGTTAATGATGAATAACCTTCCTAAAACACTAGTGACAGACACGGGGAGAACGTACAGACTCCACACAGACATTGACCCAAGCCGGGAATCGAACCTGGAACCCTGGCGCTGTGAAGCAACAGTGCTAACCACTGCACCGCCCACTTTCGGCATCAGGTGGAGTAGTGCCTCTTGTTCTGGGCACAACACTTTTGGAAGGATATGAAGGCTCTAGAAAGAGCACAGAAAAGATTCACCAGGATGCTTGTGGGAATGAAGAACTTCAGTCATGTGGATAAATTGGAGAAGCTGGGACCAAAGAGAAAATGCTGGAAAATCTCAGCAGGTCTGGCCGCATCTGTAGGGAGAGAAAAGAGCCAACGTTTCGAGTCCAGATGACCCTTTGTCAAAGTCAGCTTTGGTTTCAGATTCCAGCATCCGCAGTAATTTGCTTTTATGGAGAAGCTGGGACTGGTTACATGGATAAATTGGAGAAGCTGGGACTGTTCTCCTTAGTGAAAAGAACATGGAGGAGAGATTTGATAGAAGTGTTACAAATCACAAAGAGTCTCTACAAGGTAGTTAGGAAGAAACTGTTCCCATTCTTGACACTGACTTAAGCTGCCTTACTGACTTGGCAGAAAAGCAAAAAGTGGTATGAGGAAAATCTTTTTAGGTAGTGAGTTATTAGGATTTGGAATGCACTGCCTGAAAGTGTGGTGGGGGCAGATTCAATCAAGGAGTCAAAAGAGAATTTAAAAGCAACCAAAGAGAAAATTTGTCGGCTACAGGGAAAATAAGTGAATTCTTAGAGTTCTGGCAGTGTTCTACAATTACTTTATTCAGTAAGCTTGTGAAGCTGCACAGCAATTCAAACTTCCCTCACCCATTCGGACACATTCCTGACAATGAAAATACATTCTTTGAGTTTTAAAAAAATACATTCTTTGTCTTTTTTTAAAAAATAGAGTTAAGGGGGCAGCACGATGGCGCAGTGATTAGCACTGATATCAACGGCGTGAGGACCCGGGTTCCATTCCGGCCCCGGGTCACTGTCAGTGTGGAGTTTGCACATTCTCCCCATGTCTGTGTGGGTTTCACACCCACAGCCCAAAGATGTGCAGGGCAGGTGGATTGGCAACCCTAATTTGCTTCTTAATTGGAAAACAGAGTTAAAATAGATAGAGGAAATGTTAACTTTTTTTTTTAAAGTTAGCTTCCATGGATGCTCAACAAGTTAAACCAGTAATTAGTTGAGCTGTATAATCTAGTCAGGTTTGGTTTTTAGGACACCCGTAGATATAAGTGGTCTCAGCATCATTAAATTATAGATAAATGAGCTAGGATTCCCACTGTTGATTACCTGTTGGAAATGCACATCTATGTTGAGTAATAGATAGTGAACAGATTGAACTTGATAGTGATATTCCTTTGAAAAATAGTCTTCCATTGCCAACTATTATGATGAATGGGAAGTGTTGGCAGGTTACTCAACAAAGCAAGTATCACTGAATAAAGATGACTAAAATGAAACATACAAGATTCTGAAAGGCCTCGACAGGGTAGACACGGAGGTTATTACCTGGGGACACAGGGTCACAGACTCAGGATAGGGGTTGATCATTTAGGACTGAGATGAGAAAGAATTTCTTCACTAAGATAGTTATGAACCTTTGGAATTCTCTACCTGGAGACCTGTGAATACACCATCCAAGACTGAGTTAGACTATTCTTTGTCTTCCGCGGCATCAAGGGATGTAAGGTTATTGGGGGGGGGGGGGGGGGGCACTGAGTGGCAGAGGCATGAGGGGGTGAATGGTCTGCTCCAGCCCCACCTCCGATTTCTTTAAAAAAAAAAAAAATTTAGAGTACCCAATTAATTTTTTCCAATTAAGGGGGAAATTTAGTGTGGCCAATCCACCTAGCCTGCAAATGTTTGGGTTGTGGGGATGAAACCCACGCAAACACGGGGAGAATATGCAGACTCCACACGGAAAGTGACCCAGAGCCGGGATCGAACCCGAGACCTCGGTGCAGTGAGGCAGCAGGGCTAACCCACTGCACCACCGTGCTGCTCCACCTCCGATTTCTTATGAGACATTGGAGGGAAAGAATCTAACTGATGTGTTTGGGAGGAAATTGGCAAGTGACAAGGAAAATGGTAATTTACAGCGAGCTGCATCAGCTGCAATAAACAGCAAACAACAATATATCAAACAACTGGCGTTTCGATTGGGCTAGGAAATTCCTTCAGCAAACAATGTGACTAGCATGCTGCAGCACTTTTCATGCCATCTAAATCGGTGTTTTTAAAACTTTTTTTCCGGGGATCCATTTTTACCAACCGGCCAACCTTCGAGACCCACGCTGGCCGACCGTCGCAACCCACGCCGGCCGAGCTGCACGACCCACTATTTTCTCTTACCTTTAATGCGAGAGGTGAGCCTGCTTGGTCCTCATTTATTTGTTTGCTGCTGACAAAATGGAGGATTCGCAATCGCGCCCAAAGCACGTGATGTCAGTGTTCGAGGCATGTGACCTGCTCTCCGTCTCGTTTCAGACAGGAAGGCTGCATTGAATTCTTTTAAAAATCTTCTCCTGGGACTGTGCACTGAAGTCAGGAGGAGGCGATGCTTCTCGCTGGGCTCCGCGCATGCGCACTGATGAGCAGGCACGCATGTGCAGTGCGCCCGCATTTTTTTTTAACCTGGTTGCGGCTGTCATTTTTAAAGCCACTCGCAACCGACATTTTTAAAAGCTGGCTGTTGCGGCTGTTACATGTGAATTCCAGTGATCGAGAACGCGCGATGGATGGCACCGTGACCCTCCCGACACCCGCCCGCGAGTCGCGACCCCCACTTTGAAAATGCCTGATTTAAGTTAATAGTTGAGCTGCCATGGATTTTTCATGGAATAACCAATACCATCTTTCAGAAAGTTGGGACAAATAGTTGCAAGGTACCCTTGGCAGGAATTGCACAACTGGCCAACAACCAGTCTACACTACTGCTCAATGTCAGAACTTGTTGAGAATTATTTTAACTCTCGTTTAAAAAAAGAAAATAACCCCATGTAAATTTGCAAACTTGTTCTCACCGCAGTTTGAAAGTAGGAAGTCTACCTGGTAGAATATATTTTAGTGATTAGACAAACCAGCTGGTTAAATGCAGAATGAAAGTCTGACATTTTCTCCAAATGTCTATGCTGACGTGGTTATTTAATTTCAGCTGATATCTGCAGTGCAATGAGGAAAAAAATTCAATTCAAAATTTAGATTAACTGATATGCAACACTTTACAACCTGTTATTTGGAAATATCATGCTGGGACAGGGATAATACAAGATGGCAAGACCAGGAAGATCAGTGTTTTTTACATCAGCATTTCTCCTGAATTTAAGCATCATGGGCATTTGTGCTTTTCCCTCTTTCTCCACTTCCCACAACATTTTCATTTCCCATAAATTGAAGTGGAGTAAAAGAGAAGTAAGGTAACCTTGTAAGCCAGTGACTTTCAAAGTGGATGGGATCACGGCCCATGGATGGGTCACGGGATTGTGTAAAATTAGTCAACAGAGGTCTCCAAAAATCGCCTGACCATTTTCTCTGTTTTCTGGGGAGGTAAAATCTCTCTGCAGTACAGTGTATGACCACACAAGGCTGATGTCGAAGCCAGTGTCATGGACTTTCTTGCCTATCTGGGCCACAGTGTAGTTGGGGCAGTTTGCAGCCGGTGACCTGTGAAATTCTCTTTAGGTAGCATTTCCTGCTACTGTGTTCAGCGTTAGGATCTGTATTATTTCTCGAGTTCACTGTGTCACTAACAAACCCCGTGCATCCTTTGTCATTCTCTCAATTAACTCCAACAAGTCCCTATGTCCACTCCTTCCACTTCCGAATTGTCTGTCCACACTGGCGTTCTCGTCCTTCAAGAACACTTCATTATCCATAACCTCCCCCATCGCTATTCTTCCCAGGTACTCGTCCCCAAGCACCCGTATCTGTCGTGTGGCTACTGAACTCCATCAGCTGAATTGTTCCTCTACTGCAAGGACTTTTGCTTCTAGCTTTATTTGGATTTTAATTGTTCGCCAAGGATGGCATCAGCTGGTGATTTGACTACACTTATGTATGGAGGAGCCGGTAAAATGTTCCAGGTGTATGGAATGGAACGTGTCTGCACACTTTGCATATTGGTCAGCTGAGTTGTACCCAGCAATTTTTTTTAAAGCATTTTTTCAGTTTGTTACAAATTTGCTTGGGAAACGGTACTGGCAGGAGTCCAGCGACATTCTGTCTGACCAGTTCAGGCTCCTATTTCTGAAGGGAAGTTTTAAGATTAATTTCCTATCCGAGGTCGTGTTAGGTTTTGAACGCGTGAACATGACGTTGTTAAAACTGTACAACTGTACAATATTGGGCCTGTAAATCTTTCCAGCGCTTCCACGTAATTCTTCAAATGCTAACAATGGGTGTGAAGATACAAAATACCAAATATTCCTGAGTTACAGCCTTTAGCAAGGTGCCAGGATAGAACTGTCCTTTAAGGTAAAACTGGAGCGCAATTTACAATTTTTACATTTAATAAAACAGAAGTGCCAACAGTGAGCGTGACGTTTTTAAAAGTAACTGGTGAATCTTGTGACTGTGGTGTGGGTCGCGAGAGTCGGCCATATTGTAAATATGGGTTGCCGGAAAAAACAAAAACACTGTTTGAAGCAAATGTTAAGGAAAAACAGTCCAAAACAAATTATTTGTTTTGTGATCCTATTTCTACATATGGAAAGCCATCTCACTTTACAAACGTATGGAAACCCCTGAGGTGGGTTACAAAGATCCTGGCACCAAAGTATGTTTGTCCTGCTTTGCTCAGAGGTTACCTAGACAACTATGTGGCTGAGCTGAGAGAATGACAGGATGTTCTTTTGCAGGAATTTGCCACCTGGCACAGCATGCCTAACACTAGCAATGCATATTGCTGGTTTGCATTGCAGTCACAGACTTATGGATGCTATATTATAAGCCATCATTTCCAAACTGCTCAGAAAAACATTATACTTATGCAGTTAACACAAGGCTGAAAGCAATAGGGAGTTTGGAAATATAATGGAAAAATCTTCCTGCAAGTTACTGAAATGCAAACATTATCAAGCTGATAAGCCAGCTTATAGAATTCAGGGCAGCATGGTAGCATTGTGGATAGCACAATTGCTTCACAGCTCGAGGGTCCCAGGTTCGATTCCGGCTTGGGTCACTGTCTTTCCGGAGTCTGCACATCCTCCCAGTGTGTGCGTGGGTTTCCTCCGGGTGCTCCAGTTTCCTCCCACAGTCCAAAGATGTGCAGGTTAGGTGGATTGGACATGATAAATTGCCCTTAGTGTCTAAAATTGCCCTTAGTGTTGGGTGGGGTTACTGGGTTATGGGGATGGGGTGGAGGTGTTGATCTTGGGTAGGGTGGTCTTTCCAAGAGCCGGTGCAGACTCGCTGAGCCGAATGGCCTCCTTCTGCACTGTAAATTCTATGAAATTCCTAACATTTAAAGTAGCAAAACCCATTTTGAATCCCAGTACCCACTTCGTCATCAGCCAACAATTTTAGTTCCAGAATTGCAACTTTATGCCGAAAACCAGAACAAGATATTATTTTGGGTTCCAATAGTCAGTGGATACACTTCAATTCAGACTGGAGGGGAAATCATCCAGGAATAATTTTAATGTTTTTCATTGTTAGTGCCAAAAGGAAAAAGGATAATCAAAACGGAAAGCAATTATAGAAAACGAAAATGTGTTAAAAGGACAAACAGTGGATAAATGATATCCTATAAAGATAAACAATAACATCTAGAATGAAATGAAAAATGAAATGAAAATCGCTTATTGTCACAGTAGGCTTCAAATTAAGTTAGAATTTAATTGGAACGAGCACCCTACCCAAGGTCAACACCTCCACCCCATCCCCATAACCCAGTAACCCCACCCAACACTAAGGGCAATTTTGGACACTAAGGGCAATTTATCATGGCCAATCCACCTAACCTGCACATCTTTGGACTGTGGGAGGAAACCGGAGCACCCGGAGGAAACCCACGCACACACGGGGAGGATGTGCAGACTCCGCACAGACAGTGACAGCCAGAATCGAACCTGGGACCCTGGAGCTGTGAAGCAATTGTGCTATCCACAATGCTACCGTGCTGCCCATTTCAGAAGGCTTTTAACAGTAAACCACATTGCTGTAGCTCTGGAATGACAATATACACCAGACTGAGTAAGGCTTCCATCCCTACAGAATATCAGTGAACCGGTAATTTTTTTTTTTAAACAAAGATCCAGTAGTTCCACAGTCAACAATACAGATAGTACTTTTATTCATTCCAGATTTATTGAATTACCGGAATTAAAATTCCCCAGTTGCCATGATAGGATTTGAGAAGGTAACATCGTTATGCTTAGTACTGCTAAAGCTCTTACTTTTACACTAGGTAAGGAGGGAGGACAAACTAATTTGCCATGGGATGTTTTCTGTACATTCTACAGTAACAATATCAGGTTTCATTGTATTATCAGAGAAAATAACATCTTCCAACTGCCAAAATATTAATTGGCATAGTCTTCAGCACACAAAAGGTCACAACTTAAAAATATACAAAGGATATCTGCTCGCCTTGGAACAACAGTACAATATGAGAAAAATGTAATTGCAATTAGTCTTTCAGTGTTCACTTTATAGCCGGGGGGGGGGGGGGGGGGATTTCCATTACAGTTATTCAAACATTGTGAAAACACTGGAACTAATGAGATCATTCTGTGTCACACGCTGCCGCTTTGTAGAACATTTAAAATGCAAAAGAATGAAGTACATTCCTCTTTCCCACAATAAAGCTCTCGGACGTGAACATACAAGTGTTAAAAGAATCACTGGAGAGGCCCCATAACAATACCAAAATTCATTTTGGCTTCCCACACTGGCTCAACTGCACCAGATTTGTGAAGCATGGGAGAGTACAATCTATGGTAGTGTTTCAAGCTTTTTTCCCTGGCATCCACTTTTACCAATTGGATGAACTTCAGGACCCACGCCAGCAAATCTTCATGACCCATGACCTTTACAACACACCATTTTCTCTTACCTTTTATGTGACAGGTGAGCCTGCTAGGTCCTCATGATCTCACTTGTATTATGACATTACAGTCTAATCTAAATTTGCTACCAGGTATGAATCACAGTGGATAACAGATTCGCTCAGATGGATTTACAATAGAAAACTCATCTCATGAAGTATTCCTATCTCAAAACAGTACCTCAATTTGAAATTTAAAAATTCACAGAACCAAGAGAGGTAGTTGCTTTTCCTATATTGCCACATATTTAACTACAGTAAACAACATGCCACTTGGCCTAACTTTCTAAACTATCCATTTCCTCCCACACTCCATGTTATTTGCACCTCTTCTCCATAAGTTTTACATCTTCAGCAAAATCAGAAAACTCTGTTTAGATAATTACCAAATCAGTTATATTCATCGTAAACAGGAACAAGCTGAAAATAGATCCCCAAAGTGCACAACTAATCCTCACTTGCATTCCAATGTAGGTCCATGTGTATATATAGCTTACCCCAAGTTTCCTCTGATTCAGCCAAATTCCCATTTCCTGCCATCCCCAGACCACCACTCCAACCCCCCAACCTCCACACAATTATTCCTATTGCCAAAATTTGGGATACTAAACACAAATTAAAACCACATATCCTATATATTAGTACAATAAATCTGAATAACTTCTAATTGTCAGAATATACAATTTTTCACGTATATTTTAGCAACAAACCTTTTATGAAAATCCTATGGCTAATTAATATTTTTCATGAGCCTAACCATGCTCATTTGATTATTTCTCCATTTTTACAACCTACACCCCTGTTCTCAGCAGTTTTCCTTGTTACTTTGAAGCGGGAGCAGTTTAGAAATATGAAATGCAGCTAGACCTGAGTAAATACCTCTTGATTGCAGTGAAACGCATTGGTTCCAGTTAGATTTGGTCATCCAAAGATGCAAAACTCACAGACATAGGTGAGCATTAGTCACTTGGGTTAAGTATCCAACAATCAGCAGGCCTAAAAGTGGAAGACGTTTGGTAAGATGTTGCACAGGTTAATTCACCAGATTATATCACATGGTATTGGGTGTAATTTTTTACCTTTGATAGAAAACTGGTAGATGGACAGAAGTCAGAATGTCGGGATAAATGGGTCTTTTTTCTGGATTGCAAGATGTAACTTGTGGGATGCCACAGAGTTCGATCCTTGGGCCTCAACTACTTACAAACTACATAAATGATTTGGACACGGGGATAAAAGGTTGCACAGCCAAATTTGCAGACAACATAAAAATAGGTGGGACAGTAAGTTGCAATGGAGAAATAAGGGGCGGGAGCCGACCCCGCGCTGGAAAATCGCCAGCGGGGCACGAATCACGTGATGTCGCTCCGACGCCGGCCCGCCGACTCTCTGGCGACCGGAGAATCAGCACCAATGCAGCGCTGGTCGGGGGCTGCTCAACAAGGCTTCCCCCGGCGATTCTCCCCGCACAATGGGCCGAGTGCGGCCGAGTCCCGCCGGCGTCGTTCTCATGTGGTCCTATCCAGCGGGACCTCGGCACTCTGGCTGCGGGGGGTGGCCTGGTGAGGGGGGGGGGGGGGGCTCCACAGTCAGTGGATCGGGGCCTACCATCAGCCGGCGGGCGGGCTTAGCCCAGTGGGGAACTATGTTCCTCTGCGCCGGGCCCCTGTAGGGCTCCACCATGTTGCGCAGGACCGGCAACCCACGGGCATGCGTGAACTCGCACCGGCCGTGACGCGCATGCGCGAACTCGCGCTGGCCGAGCTGACGCCCGTATCAGCAGCTGGAGCAGCGTGAGATTCTCCAGTGCCATGCTCGTCCCCTGTCGGCGCAGGATCGCTGATCCTAGGGGCCAGATGACGGCGTCGTAAAACGCTCCGGCGTTTACGACGGCGTCAACACTTAGCCCCAGGATCGGAGAATCCCGCCCAATAATTTTACAAATGAATATAAATAGGTTAGGAGAATGCGCCAAAATGTGACAAATGAAGTTTAATTTGGATAGGTCATGTATTTTGGTCGGATATGGGAAGGCAAATTATTATCCAAATGAGGAGAGACTTCAGGGTGCTCCATTGCAGAGGAATCTGGGGGTCCTCGTTCATGAGTCACAGTAAACTAGCATGCAGGTGCAACAGATAATAAAGAAAGCAAATGAAATGTTGGCATTTATAGCTAAAGGAATAGCTATAATACCAAAGGTAAAGAAGTGTTGTTGCAACTGTACAAGGCATTGGTGAGACCGCACCTGGAGTATTGTGCACAGTTTTGATCCCCTTATTTGAGGAAAGATGTAGTAGCATTGGAAGCAGTTCAGAGAAGGTTCACTCGGTGGATTCCAGAGATGTGGGGTTTAATCGTACGAAGAGAGATTGAACAATTTAGGCCTATACTCTCTGGAGTTTAGAAAAATGAGGGGAGGTATACAAGATGGTAACAAGTATGGATAAAGTAGACATGGAGCAGATGCTTCCTCTTAGGATAAGTGGGAGCAAATTTAAGACGGAGTTGAGGAGAAACCTCTTCCCCCAAAGGGTTGTGAATCTGTGGAATTTGCTACCCCAGAGTAGGGTGGATGCTAGGACAGTGAGTAAATTTAAGGAGGATTAGACAGATTTTTAATTTGTAATGGGTTGAAGGGTTATGGAGAACGGGCAGGATGGTGGAGTGAGGCCAGGTGACTTCAGCCATTATCGTATTAAACGGTGGAGCAGGCTCGAGAGGCTAAATTGCCTACGCCTAGTTCAGGTGTTCTAAGAAAGAATTATTCTGGCTGATTTCACCATCTAGCTCTTGGTCTGTAGCTGTAGGTAGCAGCACCCCAAGCACAAATATGGTGCTCAGGATCAATAAGGGGATTTCTTGATTAATATGAAGATCAGGGGTTACGGGGAGAAGACAGGAGAATGGGGGTGAGAAACATATCAGCTATGATCGGAGCAGACCCAATGGGCCAAATGGCCTAATTCTGCTCCTATGTCTTATGAACTATAAAAACAAATAACACAAGTGTTGCAGTTTCCAATACATGACAAACTAGATCATGTTGTCAGCAAGGAGTTTCTTTAAGAAGATTTCCCCTAACATCACCTCGTGTGAGATCAGTCAGGTGAGCAAACCGTATCAAGGCCTTCTTCATCAGCCTTTCACCATATATTTATTTATTTTTAAAAACATTTATTTAGGCATTTATAGTTTTATAATAACAAAAGACACAAGTACAGATATTTTTTTAATATGTTTTTTATTGGTTTTTTGAACAAAGTATATTTACCGTTATGTACACAAAACAGAACACATAGAAGAGAAGGGAACACGCACAGAAAACAAAACAACAAAAAAAAGTTAGAATAAAATAACTGGTAGGGTATTATTTGCTAGCTCAACAACAGCAGCTCTGTACAATTGGCAATATTGTTTTTAGCACATAAGTAGGCATGTTTGCAGGGGGTGGGGGGAACTAGGGGGTACATATACATTTGGGCGCCTGGGAAACAATTACAGAAGAATTACAGAGGGCAATACGCGAATGGATCTGGAGTTTGTGTTGTTGCTTGCTTCTCCCGGATGGTATTCACTGACGTCGTCGTCTCGCAATCACCTCCGCTTCAGCTGTTCGTCCCGTCTTTCACCTGGATTTTCCTTGTTCTCTGCTCCTGTAGATGCCACGTTTGTTATCATTTCCCGTGCCCTCCTTCCGGCTGTCATTCCCTTTCTCCCCCCCACCTCACTGGTTCCCTTCTATTGTTCCCCGTCTCCTCCCTATCTCCCCCCCCCCATTCTCCTGTGGTTCGCCTTTCTTTCCTTTTAGGTTTAGCTGCTGCCCACCCCGCCTCCCCGGGTCTATCCCGCCCTCCCCCGCCTCGGCTACTTTCCCCTGATTCTTGACTAACTGGCTATTCTTCTACTTGTTCGTTGGCCACAAACAAGTCCCGGAACAATTGGGTGAATGGCTCCCACATTCTCTGGAAGCCGTCTTCTGACCCTTGGATGGCAAATTTGATTTTCTCCATTTGGAGAGATTCTGAGAGGTCGGACAGCCAATCTGCAGCTTTGGGTGGTGCTGCTGACCTCCCGCCGAACAGGATTCTACAGCGGGCGATCAGGGAGGCAAAGGCAAGGGCGTCCGCCCTCCTCCCCAGGAATAGATCTGGCTGGTCTGATACCCAGAAGACCGCCACTTTCGGGCATAGCTCCACCCTCATCCCTACCACTTTGACAAGTACCGGTATAAACATAGTTCAACGTGTAACACACGCCTTCCATCTCCACAGTTCTCGGCTAAGCTAGACAGACATAGTCTAACACCCTCCCCCCGATCCCACCTCTTGCTCCCTAACCACCCCTCCCCCCATATTGAATATGCTGACTGTTCAATTTTCACCAAAGAGGTCGATCAACGGCTGCCATCTCCGAACGAACCCTAATAATGAACCTCTCAGGGCGAACTTGATTTTCTCAAGGCTGAGAAACCTAGTCATGTTCACTAACCCTGACGCCTGCTTTCGGGGGCTTCGAGTCCCTCCATACTAGTCAGATCTGTCTCCGGGCTACCAAGGAGGCAAAGGCCAAAACATCAGCCTCTCTCGCCCCTGGACTCCCAGGTCGTCCGACAGTCCAAAAATCACCACTTCTGGACTCGGTGCCACTCTCACCTTTAACACCCTGGACTTGACATCGGCAAATCCCTGCCAGAATCCCCCGAGCTTCGGGCATGCCCTAAACAGGTGGACATGATTTGCTGTCCCTCCTGCACATTGCCCACACCTGTCCTCTTCACCAAAAAACCTGCTCATCCGGACCACTGTCATGTGTGCTCGGTGGAGCACCTTGAACTGTATCAGGCTGAGTGTGGCAGGGGCTGGTTTAGCACAGAGGGCTAAACAGCTGGCTTGTAATACAGAACACTGCCAGCAGCGCAGGTTCAATTCAGGTAACGACCTCCCCGAACAGGCGTCGTCGGAATGTGGCGACTAGGGGCTTTTCATAGTAACTTCATTGAAGCCTACTTGTGACAATAAGCGATTATTATTATTATGAGGATGTATTGACTCTGCTCTGGGCATTCTCCCACAGACCCGCTTCTAACTCCTTTCCCAACTCATCTTCCCATTTACGTTTTCTCTCCCCTATCTGGGTTTCCTCCCACTCCATGAGTTCCTTGTAAATTTCCGCTACCTCCCCCTCCCCCAGCCCGGTTCTAAAAGCTACCTTGTCCTGTAACCCCTGTGGCAGAAGGAGCGGAAAGGTAAAAACCTGCCTTTGCATAAAATCCCTTACCTGGAACATAGAACATAGAACAGTACAGCACAGAACAGGCCCTTCGGCCCTCAATGTTGTGCCGAGCCATGATCACCCTACTCAAACCCACGTATCCACCCTATACCCGTAACCCAACAACCCCCCCCCCCCCCCCCCCTTAACCTTACTTTTATTAGGACACTACGGGCAATTTAGCATGGCCAATCCACCTAACCCGCACATCTTTGGACTGTGGGAGGAAACCGGAGCACCCGGAGGAAACCCACGCACACAGGGGGAGGACGTGCAGACTCCACACAGACAGTGACCCAGCCGGGAATCGAACCTGGGACCCTGGAGCTGTGAAGCATTTATGCTAACCACCATGCTACCCTGGGGATATCGGGACCCAGTCCCTCCCGGCAATTCAAACTTCCATTCCAGATACTCCAGACCGGGAAAACTCTATCAATAAACAGATCCCCCAGCCTCTCAATATCTGCTCTGCTACCTCCAAAACCCCCCCAATCCATCATCCCCGGCACAAACCGGTGATTACCATAGATTGGAGCCCACACCGACGCTCACTCTACTCTCATATGCTTCCGCCATTGCCCCCAGACTCTCAGGGTCGCCACCACCACTGGGCTTGTGGAGTACCGATCCGGCGAGAACGGCAGAGGAGCTGTTACCAATGCCCCAAACTTGTGCCCTTACATGATGCCACCTCCACCCGCTCTCACACTGACCCCTCCCTAATTACCCACTTCCTAATCATGGCTATATTTGCCACCGAGTTGTAGTTCCTAAAGTTCGGCAGTGCCAGCCCTCCCTCCCCTCAGCTCCGTTTCAGCAACACTTTCTTCACTCGTGGGGTTTTACCCGCCCACAAAAACCCAGATATCACCCTGTTCACCCGATTAAAAAAGGCATTTGGAATAAAAATAGGGAGACACTGAAAAAGCAAACACAAATCTTGGGAGAACCATCATTTTTGGGGTCTGTATCCTCCCCGCCAGTGACAACAGGAGCATGTCCCACCTCCGGATGTCCTCTTTCATTTGATCCACTAATCGGCCCAGATTTAATTTGTGTAGCTGCTCCCATCTCCTTGCTACCTGAATACCCAGATAACAAAAACTCCCTCCCACCACCTTAAACGACAACTCCTCCAGTCTCCTCTCCTGCCCCCATTGCTTGGATTACCCAAACCTCACTTGTACTCATTCAATTTGTACCCTGAGAACCGGCCAAATTCCCCTAAGATCCGCATAATCTCCCCCATTCCCCCTAACGGGTCGGAAATATATAGGAGTAGGTTGTCTGCATATAGCGAGACGCTGTGTTCCGCCTTCCACCCCCCCCCCCCCCCCCCCCCCCCCCCCCCCCCCCCCACTAGCCCCTTCCAGTCCTTTGACACTCTCATCACCATTGGTTCTATAGCCAAGGCAAAAAAACAGCGTGGAGAGGGGACATCCTTGCCTCGTCCCCCGGTGCAATCTAAAATAGTCCGAGCTCACCTGGTTTGTCTGCACGTTCGCCATCGGTGCCTGGTACAGCAACCGAACCCAGTCAATGAAGCCCTGCCCAAACCCGAACCGTCCTGGGACCTCCCACAAATAATTCCATTCCACCCAGTCGAAGGCCAACTCCGCGTCCATACCGAACACCGCCTCTGCCTCCCTTCCCTCGGAGGGCATCATGATCACATTCAGGAGCCTTCTAACATTGGCCGTTAACTGCCTACTCTTAACAACCCCCGTCTGGTCTTCCCCTATCACCCCCAGGACACAGTCCTCTATCCTCGAGGCCAGGATTTTGGCCAGCAATTTGGCATCAACATTTAATAGGGAGATTGGCCTGGATGACCCACATTACTCTGGGTGCTTGTCCCGCTTCAGGATCAATGAAATCGAAGCCTGTGACGTTGTTGGGGGATGAACACCTCGCTCCCTTGCCTCATTAAATGCCCTCACCAGCAGCGGGCCCAGCATCCCAGAGAACTTCTTGTAAAATTCCACTGGGTAGCCATCTGGTCCCGGGGCCTTGCCCAACTGCATGACCTTCAATCCCTCTAGTATTTCTTCAATCCCGATCAGGGCTCCCAGCCTCTCCAACAACCCTTCCTCCACCTTCGGAAACTTAAAACCTTTCCAAGAACTGCCTCATCCCCTCCACCCCAGCTGGGGGCTCCGATTCATACAATCAACTGTAAAACTCAACATCCCATTCACCCCCGCTGGGTCCAGTACCATGTTTCCTTCTCTGTCCTTCACTTTTCCTATCTCCCTGGCCTCTTCCCTTTTCCTGAGCTGATGCTTTCACCATATACTTATGACCACACACCAAATGGTTCCATGTTTCCTGACAACACATTTTTCCTCTCTGCCCCTGGAAGAATTTCTCTTTGCACCCCCACAATTAAATCCAACTCAGATTTTCATGTTACAGCTGCTTAATTGGCAAAACACTAATTTTTTTGTTTACAACTTGATTTCAGTCTTGTGGCTTCTATAGAGCATCCACTTCAGGCACTTTAAAAAAAAATGTAGTATCAACATTTTCATTTTAAACTGAAACAAAAACAACAAAAAAGCAATTGTCAGCAACAACATACTTTAGAAACTGCAAGGGTAAATTTTAATTACCTAAAATGGTTTTGGCAACAATAAAAATCAAGAGAAAAAAAGAAATCACAGCTCCTGACTCAACATTCCCTAATATTTTGAGGGAGAAATTAAAAAATGAAATGCCAACATGCAATAGAGGTGGTCAAAGTCTCAGTACACCGATAGATGTATCTGCTGTGCCTTTTATGATGGTTAAGATAAGAGAGGAAGAATAACTTGATGCAGAAGATATAAAATGTTTTAAATTAATTACATTGAGGTAGACTACAGATTTCACGCGCCACAAACTTATGCAATGCTTCCTGTAAGAGTGAAGCAAAACAAAGGGGGGTTGGCAGCAAGTTAGCCTAAAGATAATCATTTACAAATGAAAAGGGAGATAATGAGAAACAGAATTCTAAAAACGTCTGGACAAATCCATTACTGACTCAATGGAGTATAAGGCCACTGTTTATGTTTCAGCCAGACAACTAGGCTTGCAACACACATTGCTGACTGCAAATGACGATTTATTGACGCAAACACTATTTCACATGGCATGCCAACAATTAATCACAGGAGTTTTTTTAAAGAACATTTCTACAATGTACTTTAATGGCTGAGAATTTGAGCTTGCAAACCTCCAAACTATTAATAATACAAGAAAAGTAGACAGGACTAGAAAGAAAAAGTAGAAGAAAAAGCTGGTATAATAATGACCATGTTTAAAGAAGAGGCATTGAAGCTGCCTAGAATTTAAATAAAAGTAAGTAGGCTTTGCCGAGTCTGAGCATAAGTGATGTTGAT